>NC_030815.1:63246623-63552396 GCF_001704415.2 Capra hircus | reverse complement strand
CCCAGAACTCCAGTATAAACCACATCCCATAACGATGGTTTGAGGAAGGGAGGGCAGACAGCCTGGAGCAGAGAAGACTTAGACATATAACCTCTCTCCTGGAGACTCTGAGGGACAGGGAGAGCATACACACTGGGTGGCCTCCAAGGGGGGGTCCAGAGTAATAAGGAAGCTACAGAGAAACAGATTTCAGCTTCATAAAGAGTCATCCAAGAACACAACGGATGGCCTGTGAAGGGGGGCACATCCCCTCACTGGCAGTGGACAAGCTAGGGCTGTCTGGAGAAGAAAAGGAAATCCTGCCTAGGAGGGAGTTGAATACATGACTTTTAAAGTCCCTGCAAATTCTATAACCCAGTAACTTGCTTCCTTCTGTAACAGCTTGCAATCAGAATCCAGTGGCGCTCTGCAATCACTCTTGAGTTAATAACCAGAGCTGCCCAATAGTCACACCCATCTGCAATTTCTTTTTAGGACACTGAAATAACCATCTTAACAGTCTGATGAGCAATCAGCTCCACTGACTTTTGCCTTGTAAAAGAAGGTTCGAGATGATTCACAGAGCAATCATGACATGGCAGACGGGACATAACTCTCAGTCCCATGGGCTTTAAATCCTCCAAAGACAGCAAAGTGCTGGATGGGGCAACTTGTGGATCTGGCCATGTACTTTGGGCCTCCTGGCTCTGCAGCAAGAATCTCAAAGGGGAAACTTGAAGAAATGCTCCCCGCCTCCTGCCCCCCCTGCACCTCAACAAGTCCCGCCTTCCCATTTTTGCCTTGTTTTAAAGAGAAACTGGGCAGAGTGTGAGTGTGGGCAAAACGGAGCTCCCCCTGGACAGCGGCCCCTGGAGGAACCAGTCCGGGCCTGGGGCTCTGTCCCTGGTTCTGTCCCCAACTTGGCACTTACCCAAAGACACGGCTCTTCTGTGACCTCTGTACTTTTCAAGCAGCCCAGACTTTCATTCATTTTCGTGCCATGACTGGCAGTGTGGTGTAACTGGACTAAGAGTGAGGGGAGGGCTGTGGCCAGGGCGTACGAGCCGCCAGGCTCCCCCATCCCTGGGATTCTCCAGGCAAGAACACTGGAGTGGGTTGCCGTTTCCTTCTCCTGGGTCAATTCTAGCGCTGCCACTGATTAGCTGTGTGGCCGTAGACAAGTTTCCCACACTCCCTGAGCCTGTGTCCTCACTTTTAAATTGAGGGTGGTGGGGTGCCGGGAAGAGTGAAGGGGAGGACCAGTACCTACCTCCCTGGGTGTTTTCAGCATTAAATTAGCTCATTTCATGAAGTGCTTAGAAGAGTGCCCAACTCATGGTGGTACTATTTTCAGCAGCAGCTACTGCTGATGAAAAGGAGACAGCAATCCTCATTCGGTTGACTTTACAGGAATGGATAAAATAAAGCTCTTGAAAACGAAACTCTGAAGTTATACATAAGTGAGAAATTTGATGTGTGGTGCATTGACTCTCACAAATATTAGGAGACTGTAAAAGGCTAATATTTCCAACTCTACTTGCTAAATAAACATTGTGGCTATGATACAAGAAACCATGCAGCAAAGTCTGTAGAAGTTTTTATCAAGATAGGAAACTAACTTTCCTTTAAAATTTAATTTAGCAAAGCCAATATTTGAAGATACAAGGTTTAAGAGTACCAATTTTACACTTTAAGAAAAACACACCCTGGCCAAATTTAGAACACTGATTACTATATAGAATGAAAAGTACTGACAAAGAAAATGCTGTCCCTAACTTGCTATGTGATCTCATGCAAAGCCCTTCCCTCAAGGGCCTCGTTCCCTACTCCATCAGGTACACTGGGCACAGAATGATCTCTGGGTGCCATCCAGGTCTGCATCCCATGGACCCAAGATAGGAGGATTTTTTTTAGACCAACAGACATGTCCACAACTAAGGCATTGTATTTCCTGAGCTGACACCCCCACCTAGTGTGCGCGTGAGAACAGACACCAGTGACCAGCCAACCAGGACCTTCTTATTCTCTCCTGAATAACTTGCTACTTAAAATTTGATCCACAGACCAACAGCACTGGCATCATCTGGGTGCTTGTGAGAAATGCAGAATCTCAAAGTCCATCCCAGACCTCCTGAATCTGAATCTACCTTTTGACAAGATGCCAAGGGATTCCCAGAAACATGAAATTTTGAAAAGCACTGCTTTAATAGGAGGAGAAAAGGGAAGCTAGTCAGGACAGGAAATTTAACTTTAATATACATTCAGAATTGACCCATATAAATAAAACAGATCCTTCCCAACTGACACTTAAGAAGACTATCATGCAATGAAGGTTTAGGTTCTTGGGAATTTTTACAAGTTTTCAAAAACAAACCTCCTGGAATGGTAAGTAGGCACCTGATATGGGCATCCCTGAACCAGAGTTTCAAATGCACTTGCACTGTCTACATTGTTATTAATGGAATAATCATACTGATGAGTCTCTGCTTCCAGAAATTCAAAATTCAAAACTCAACCATTCTGAGCTCCCAGAGGCCATCTCAGGTCCTAACCACATGGCTGATCATGACATGCCAGCTGATTTCTTCAAAGCCAGCAGGACAATCTCTCAGCTGGTGACCTCTAGAAGCTGAGGTTCTCAGTCCTACAACCTCGAGGACTTGAATTCTGCCAACAAACTGTGTTTGGAAGAAGAGCCCCAGTCCTGGCTGAGACAGCAGCCCTGGTCAACACTTTTGATTTCATCCAGTGAGACCCAGAGCAGAGAACTCAGCTAAGCCATGCCCAGACTATAACCTACAGGAACAGGGAGACAATAAATTAAGCTGTTTTAAGCCACTCTGCTTGTGGCAATCCATTACATAGCAATAGAAAACTAACACAGATTTTGGTACCTGGAAGTGAGATGTACTATAATAAACACCTAAAATGTAGGAGCAGCTTTAGAACAGGGCAGTAGGAGGAAGCTGGAGGAATTCTGCAGGACAGGATAAGTAATAAGTAAGTAAAGTCGCTCAGTCGTGTCCGACTCTTTGCGACCCCATGGACTGTAGCCTACCAGGCATCTCCCTCCATGGGATTCTCCAGGCAAGAGTACTGGAGTGGGTTGCCATTTCCTTCTCCAGGGGATCTTCCCGACCCAGGGATCGAACCCGGGCCTCCCGTATTACAGGCAGACGCTTTAACCTCTGAGCCACAGAAAGCTTAAATTTCCTTGATGAGACTGTTAGTAGAAATATAAATGTTGAGGACATTGCTGCTGAAGGTTATGAAGGAAGTGAGAAACATGTTACTAGAAAGTGGGAAAAGAGCCTTATTATACAGTGGCAGAAAGTTTAGCAGATTGTCTCTGGCAGTTATGAAGAATTTTTGAGATGAAACTGATTAGATAGCTAAGAGAACCTAGTTCTGTAGCTAAGGAGATCTCCAAGAAGCGCCGAAGATGCTGCCTGGTTTCTTCCTGCTGCTTATGGTAAAGTGCAAGAGGAGAGAGAGAGACGGGAAGTCATAACACAAAAATTAAGCAGGACTGGATTATTTAGGAAAATTTTCAGCCTCTTCAGTTGGCAAAAGATGCTAAAGGTCAGAATGGCTGCTGAAAATGTGGCACAGAGGAAAGGCTGAGTATGTGACTGTATAATCTTTCGTTAAGACCTCAGACACATCAAAAGGTCACAGTCACACAAAGGACCTTTTTAAGAGATTAAGAGTGTGTGCACGTCATGGATCTTCTCAACTAAACTGGGGGCATCCAGGAAGCTTAACGTCATTATCGCTCAGCCAGCTAAATAGGAGGCCAAGAGAAAAAGGGGATTTATTTGAAACAATCTGTGGATGTGGCTTCTGTCAAGTGGAGTGAAAAGCAGTGAATCCATGCAAGACTCACCAAGTTCTTGGGGATTATCTCAGCAGAAATACTGCCAGCTTGGACCAAACGGAAGAGAGAAAAAGAAAATAGAAAGAGACGGCTGGACACCCAAAATTCTACTGGCAAGAAACAGGCTCAGAAAACTACTCCACTGCAGATGTGTTACTTGTCATAAAATAGGAAGGATGACAAGAAGGTGGAACCACATCCCCAGAAGAAAGAGCCAAGAGCCCCCAAGGATTATTCCCAGGTCTTGAAACTGAATCAAGAAAAGTCAAACACGTACCTGATTTCAAAACCATTATGGACCTGTGTTTCCTTTGACTTTCCTTTTTTTGAGTCAGAATATCTATAAACATTATCCTATTCCTTCCCATCACTGTATGTCAGGAGTGTTGGGGTGGATAAATGGCCTCTTCAGTGTAATAAGTCCATAGATGGAGAGCAATTGTGTCCCAGTAGCTGCATACGCTGAAATGAGACCCAGGAGCCACACCAGGACCTGAACCTGATTTAGACTTTAGACTTTATTCTGATGAGATTTAGATTTAGATGATAGAAATATGGACTTTGAAGTCATACTGTAATAAGATGAGACTCCTGGAAAACTTGGGAGGGAATGCATGTATTTTTCATGTAGAAAGGATGTGAATTATTGGGGACAACGTGAACTGCTAAAACTGTATGGTAACACATTTAATGTTTTAAGTTGCTAAGTTACAAAGGTGTCAAAGCAACTATTAAAAGTATATTCAAATAATTAAAAAAACTAAAGTTAAAGAACTAAAGGAAAACATGCTAACAATAAGTCAATATTTAGGAAATCTCAACACAGTAACAGACACTACCAAAAAGAACCAAATGGATATTCAGATTTGAAAAATAATTGAAATAAAATAACTACATAAGCTCAAGAGCAGTTTTGAGTTGGCAGAAGAAACCAATGAATTTAAAGACAGAAATTACCCAATTTGAAGAACAGACGGGCAGAAAAAATGTTTGAAGAAATAATGGCTAAAAACTTCCCAAATTTATTTTTTAAAACATTACTTTCCAAGCTCAATGAATTCTGAGTACAATAAATACAAACCACATTTAGACATATCTTAAACTGCTGAAAGACAAGGAGAAAATCTTAAAAGCAGCAAGAGAAAAATGACTCATCACATACAGATAGCAAAATGATTAATGGATGATCTCTCATCCAAAACAGTGGTGACATCCCAAATTCATAGCGCTGAAAGAAAAAAACCTGTTGGCTAGCATTCTATATCCAGGTAAACTATCTTTCAAAAATTGAAATCAGAATAAAATCATTCCCAAATAAACAAAAACAGAGAATTTATTGCTAACATATCTATCCTAGATGAAATACCAAAGAGAGGCCTTATACTGAAAGAAAATTGTACCAGAAGGTTACTCAAATTTATAGGAAGAAATGAAGAGCATGGAGTATGGCACATTATGTGGGTAAACATTAAAGACTGTGTGTATTTTGTACATATATATTTTTTCTTTTTTTTTGGTCTTACTAAAACAATAGGCAAACCACTCTGTTAATGAGTTTATAATAGCATAAGCTCCATAATAGCACAAGGGAGGAGATAGGAGCAATACTGTTGCTAAATTTTATGGGAATTAACATAATATTAAGAGTGAAGAAGACTGCAATAAATCCAGGAAGCATAATGTAATCCCTTAGGGCAAGCACTAAAAATGTAACTTAAAAATATAACTGAGATTAACAGAGGACATTGTTCTCCCTATTATGCAAATGAGGAAACAAGTGCTAGCAGGTGAAACAACCTACCCCCACTGGGGCTGGCCCCCAGAATCCTGACTCCACACACCAGGACTAGAGGCCAATCCACACCTTCCAGCGGGGCAAGCGGAGACCTACCCAGGCTGAGACTCCTCATCCATTAGACAAGGCAACTATCCTAAAAATATTGAGAACTGTTTTCCAGTCTGTGAAGATAGTTTTCTTGACACTCTGAATATTTTCATTAGTTCTTCCACCCTAAAAATTACCAAGTAGGAGCTGCTGGCAAGGGTAAGAGGGATGACTTCAAGCAAAGCTAATTACCATCAGTGCCCAGTGAACACACACACAAACACTTGTGTAGCCTTCCAGCACTCATGATGAGTTTGACTGGCATTCATTTTCTGTCTGCCTGAACTGTCTTCCTATACCTTGGGAGGGGTTGACTCCTCTTCGGTGGAGCTCGGACTGACACTGCAGGAAGCGGGGGGAGAGGGTGCAGGGCAAGACTTCTCACCTCCATTACAGGCTGAGAGGGCATCGCCCCTGTTTTATAAGTTACCCCAGTGGAGGAGGGAAGCTTTGGCTCCACAGCATTATTACATTTACAGGAGAACTGAGCTGTGCTGGGAGGAGCTCATCCTGTATTCCTGCCTGCTGAGGAGCTATTTAATCCTGTAAAGATAAAATAACTAAATTATTTAATACTTATTTTTTAATAAACTCCTACTGATATTTATTGTGCTTCACATTTTATAAAGTGCATTTGTGAAAATGGAAACTTAATGAACTCGCACTGCACGCCAGGGACTAAGCTAAGTCCTAACCTGTTCTATGTTATTTAGTCCTTGTAACTACTGCACAAGCTTGCTTTCATTATTCTCATTTCACAGATGAAGTGAAGTTCAGAGTGGTTTAAGATGCATCGGATTGATCCAAGCCAGGTCAGCTGGATTTGTTCCTGGTTAACTGGTAAACTGGATCTCTCAGAGGGAAACATGTGAGAAAGAGCCTGAGACAAAAGTTGAAAGTTGATGCTTTTTCATCAGTTGAAGACATGTGTCTTCATCTCTCACATCTGCCTGACTGCAAAAACAAAGATTAGCAATGCTCTTGCTTTTTTTAAAAAAAAAAATCACTCCTCTTGACTTCATCAGGATGACAAGATCTCAGAATATCAAGAGATCTGAAATTGCTCACAAATCATAATTATGAAGAGAAACTGTAGCAGTTGCTGCAGTGCAAAATCCAATATGGATTTCAATGACCAATTATTATTAACGAACAAATTTGAAAACTGAATTTCACAAGCAGCATTAAATTTCTCCCTGCCACTAATGGGTGATAAAAATTAAAAATGATATAAACATGTTTTAAAGTCATCCTGGTGGCTGCTAAAAGTAGCCATCCATACCGCGGTTAGGCATTGCCAGAAGCCCACTCTGTGTGGTAGAAGTTCATATTAGCCCACTATGTCAAACTGTTCCCTTGAAATTTCAGCTTTGGTTCGTTCTCTTTGGCTAACATAAACTTTAACAGCAGTTTTGACTACAGCAGCAACACATAACCAAGGAGCATTCTTAAATAAATGTAGATTATCTCAAGGACCTGAAGGAATCAATATGTTCCCAGTGTCCACACACTTGTACTGAGAAAAATCTAACCCGAAGTTAAAGGTATTGTCAGTTTATGCAAAGTACATTACATGAGTCTATTCTCCAAGCAGACATTCATATCTGGGGATCCTTTCAAATATGAAAATAAAATATTTACCTTTTTGCTATGGGGAATAAAAAGACATGACAGTAGAAAATACATCCTGATAGAAAAATAGTTAAAGTTTTTAATTCTTTAAATACCAAGAGTTAACATTTTGTGACTACCCTTTGAAAACAGGGTATTTGGGAACAATTTTGTTTTCAAAATCAATACGAATTGTTATTCACATTTTTACTAAAACCAACATTCCTTTCACAAATCACAAAATGATTTCCTTATAAAAAGAAGAGCAGCCAAGTGTTCGGTGGGTCTGTCTCTGTGCTCAGCTAAGCGTCTGTTAAATACAGTCCAGGGTTCCCCATCTACTCTGACCGGCTCCATCGTTCGGTGACACTTCACACAATTTGTTCCCTGAAGAACCATTTCTGATGATCCGAGTTGGTACAGTCTCGTAAGAGTGGTACAAAACTGTCACTCAAGTCCTTCCTCTCAGCCTGAACGCATTTTTTGGACTGTACATGAAATAGAGAACCATCCTACAAAAGACAATACACATTGTACGTTCAAGAGAATTACAAGCAATTCCTGAGAAAGTACCTTTTCCTTAAAATGTGTTAAGTGCTCAGGGTGATTTTTATCATTTCAGAAACACTTATTGAGCAGTAAGTGTCTGCAGGTATGAAGGCAGCCCACGACCGTCTGTGCACACAGAAGAGGCGTGTGGAGGCGTGTGTCACGCTTGCCAGTCCCGGGAGCTCTTCAGGGGGTCCTCGACTCTACCATCAGGGCCGATGGTGCCACCTGCTGGCTGTTCTGGGATCAGTCAGACCCTATATCTCCTCCCTCTTATTCTTTGCAACCCTGTGGACTGTAGCCCATCAGGCTCCTCTGTCGGCAGGATTTCCCAGGCCAAAATACTGGAGTGGGTTGCCATCTCCTACTCCAGGGGATCTTCTCAACCCAGAGACTGAATCCGTGCCTCTTGCATCTCCTGAACTGACAGGCAGATTCTTTATCGCTGCGCCACCTGGATCAGGACCCTATCTCACCCCTACTGATGTTCTTTTCCTTCAGAGTGATCAGGTCCAAAGGTCCTTTATTAATCTCTTCTGCTTCTCTTAGGTCTCTGGAGGCCTCTTTCTCCTGTATTTAAGTGGAGAATGAGGGAACTTGGCTTTAGTCCCAGCTCAGCCACAGACCAGCTGGGTGAGGAGACAGGTCGCCAGAGAGGAAGTAGGGCCTGCAAACTATGCCAATTTCCAAACCCCAAAGGACAATGACCCTCTCTAAGTCCTCTCCATCTCTCTTTTTCCCCAACTGTTGCTGAGCTAACTTTCCAAGTCTCTCCCCAGTTTCTGGAGTTTATCTTTCCCTCTATCTCTCTCTGTTGTAAGTTCAATAATATTAATCTGGAAAGCCCTTAAAAGTGTTCACAAGTTGCCTTCAGAATGATGTGAAAGTAAACAAATAAGGCATCCTTCCTCACACCTCTCTAAAGAAACTTTAACTTTCACTGAAATTTAAGATTTTTAAGATAAAATTTTAATGGCATTTCAAACCAATTTCATGATTTCTACCTTGCATTACTCTTTTTTGAGGTCTTACAATGGCTTCCTGTTGGAAGAAAGAAGGGAACAGCAAAACTTTTGGGGTTTACAGAAATATTTTCCCTATTATTTTTTGTATCATATAGCACTGTAATGCCTGGCTTTTCCAGGAAACCTGAGAATTTCATTGCTGATCGTAACACCTTCTACAACAAAACATATTCTAACTTCTAATTATACTTAGAATTAATTCATGTATAAGTAGTACAGATGGATCTTTCCATCCCTGGGGCCAGGCTGGGAATGAAAGCTCTTCATGGAGATAAAAGTGAACTAATTCTTTCTTTTGAATTATTTTCTTCGGATTTATGTCCTCGAGTGCTTTTTCGTGAGTCACTAGATATGACTGATGGATAAGTGAGCTTCTTACAAATGTGTAAGAGGTAGTGCCTTTCAGACCTGAAATAACACCCAGTTCCAAACCGGCAGTGACTCTTCTGATGGAGAACCAACTCCATCAGAGACGTTTCCTTGGTTATTGTGCCACAAGTTAACAATGTAGAGCTTTACAGCCTCCAAAGATTCTTTCTGGCTGCACATCTATTCACTAGAGGTGGATAAGGCTTCGATTATTATCCCCACTTAGAGCTGGGAAAGATGAGCCTTAGACAACAGGAGTGGCTTAAACGTGGGCCTAATCTCATGTCCTTACACTTGGTGGTTTGTTTCATTCATCTGAACCCCAAGTAATCTCCAAATGCACTGGGGACAGCGCCTCTTCCTATTCCAGTCAGCCACAGCTCAAGGTGTGAGGGGGACAGGAAAACTGGCAGGGAGTGGACAGGGAGGAAAGAAGGGAAGTGGTACCGGTGCTGGATGCCGTGGGACGCCTCGGGTTCACTGTGAAGTGCCTGGTCTCCCGTAGGGGCCGCATCCCTGAGACGCACTAGGGACTCACTTCACCTCCACAACCCCCTCTGCAGTCCACGGGATGGCGAGCCACAGAAGGAAGGCGTGAGATGGGTCGCCTACCTCCTGAAGGATGAACTTCTGGTCCTCTGGGGTGGTGTTCTCACACAGATGCATGATGAGGACGTCTGTTCCTTCCACCACTGCCACGCAGCCTTCTGGCTGGTGGGTGTTGTAGCGTATTTCATTCTGGGATGTGTATTCGAAAAACTAGAAATGGAGTAGCCAACATGCACCAGTTAGCCTCTGATGTGCAAAGAGGGCAATCTTTAGAGAGAGGAAGGAGAACCTGGGGTTACCGGGACATGAGTGCCGGGGTCCTCACACCAGCCTGTGTCCCCGGAGCACCCTGTACACCTCTGGAGAGGTGTGTAGCCAGTGTGAATGGAGGGGCCCTTCTCGTTTGCAAGAGCATGAGGTGGGGGATGGCCCGGGTCACCCCGCACCTGCTGTGCCTAACCCCGGGCTGGTGCAGAATGGCAGGAAAGAATACAGACTGGTTCCAGCCCTTGAGGGCTCTCTGTGCCCTTGACCAGCCACTTTCCCTCCTTTTCTTCAGTCCTTTCCTCCTCCTTCCCCCGAAATAAAATGGATGCAACCATGCCTCGGAGACCACAAAGTGCTGTCTACAGCAGACGAAGGACGGCTAATAGGAGGACTTGCTCTTCAGAGCAATGGTTTTCTTACCCTAGGTGCCTAGGGAAAATGCTGATTCAGGGTCCTGGTCCCAAAGAGGAAACGAGGGTTCCCTCTGTCTGAGATGGGGCCGAAGAAGCTGCACTTTCACACTTCTAACAAGACACGTAGCTGCCCATCTGCCCCGCTCCACCCCCTTGCTTCCAGGAGATTCTGACACAGGTGACAGGTTCCCAGGGCACAGGGAGTAGTGCTTCTCAAATGAATCTCCCTTGAAAACCAGTCAAGACTAGAGGTGGGCTGGGGAGAGATGGGGTGGGTCTGGGAATCTGCATTTCTAAGCTCTCAGGTGATGCTGATGGTACCACCTTTGAAGAGTGCTGTTCTAAAAGGGGTTGAAGAACCTGAAAAATTTAAGGCTGTAGGGGTCTGAATTATGAAAGTTTACTGTTGAACATAATGGGGCCTAATATTCAAAAGGAATCGGAGTGACTCCAGGTTAGAGGAAAATCTGAATGCCCATCCTTCGTCTCCAGTATCTCACACTTTACTTGGGACAGCAGGCTTTGAATGTCTAGAGCCAACGCTCTGCTCTCTCCTGCATCCTCCCTGGCTCCGCCCTGGCAGTGTGCCTGCCAGGCCAGGGTCCTGCTCCGGTTCTCAGACCTTCCAGGTCTTGCTCCCCTGCCCAGCCTGCAGTTCAGCACTTAACCCAGACATATCCACCTGGGCCCTGACTGAGGAAACTGCCCTAAAAATTGTTTTGCAGTGTGGCACTAGATATCAAATCCTATAATTCCATGTAAGATTTAATTCTGAATAAGTAATCTGAAATGCAGATCTGCTTTCCTTTGTTTTTTCTTTCTGACCAAAGATGTTAGCAGCAGGGTTATTTATAATTACAAAAACAGGGAGGAAGGAATTGATTACCTCAACAGTAATTAATATAGTCACACAAAGGACTAGCAAGAGGCTGTTATGGATGATGTTCTCAAAGGATGTCTTAACAACACATGAAAAGTATGATTAAGTAATGGACACGATAGACTATAAAACATGTAGATATTACAACAACCATTTAAAATACATAATCCCAAGGTCATGCATTAAAAAAGATGGGAAGTAAATATATCTTAATTATAATGGTAGTCATTCTGGGTCTTGTCATTTACTACTTGCTTCTACTTTTTATATTTCCTAAATGTTCTATGATGAGTACATATTACCTTTATAACAAGAAATCACATATTAAATGTTTTAAAACCACACAGATTTCCCCTCATCTCCCTCTTTAAAGGCCCACACCGATGGTCCCTTGAGCACAGGGCCTCCCGCTGTCCATTGTCCTTCAGCCTGAGAAGGTCAAGCCGTTAAAGCAGCAGCCCCTACCTGGTTCTGACCCATCCCATGACAGCGGTACAGAATGACCTGGTGTCCTGTGATCTCGTGCTCGTTGGGAGGGTTATAGTCAAAGCAGTAATCTTTCAGTCCTTTGTTCTGGAGCTAAGCAAAACATAAAGGTGGCATTTGGTCCAGGTTTATACACAACAGATTCCACCCAGGGCTGTGAAGGCAGGTAAATGGAGTGAGAGCAGTGGCTGCCTGAAGAACCAGACTCAGAGCTAAAAGCCCCTTCCATTTCTAGTTTTAAACGTCTTTCCCGTTCTATACCATAGGCAGGAATCATAACCCCCATGTTTTAAAATTAACTTTTCCTGGAAATTAACAACAGTTAATTTACACTGCTGTGTTAGCTTCTGCTGCACAGCAAAGTGAATCAGTTACACATATGCATCTAGTCAGTCTTTCTTAGTTTCTAGTCCCTCATAGGTCATTACAGAGTACTGAGCAGAGTTCCCTGTGCTATATAGTAGGTTCTTATTAGTTATCTATTTATGTATATATAAGAGTATGTATATGTCAATCCCAATCTCCCAATTTATCCTCTACCCTGCTCTCCCTACTTGTAACCACAAGTTTGTTTTCTACATCCATGACTCTATTTCTGTTTTGTAAATAGGTTCATTTATATCATTTTTTTTAGATTCCATATATAAGTGATATCATATGATTCATACACATTTTAGGAAGATAAATTTGAGGAGCAGAGAGATGAACTCTTTATGGCCTGAGAGCTCACACTGCTTCATGTCTCATTAGCGCAGCCTTATTGCTTTACTAGTCCAACATAGCTGGGTTGTCACCTCACATATGCACCAAGTGTGTGCTCAGTCCTGTCTGACTCTTGCGACCCTAAGGACTGGGCCCGCCAGTCTCCTCTGCCCATGGAATTTTACAGGCAAGAATACGGGAGTGGGTTGCCATTCCCTACTTCCCGACCCAGGGCTCGAACTGCATTTCTTGGGTCTCCTGTACTGGCAGGTGGGTTCTTTACCACTAAAACCACCTGGGAAGCCCTGTGTACCAAGGAGTTCCTGATATTACATTATCTTCAAAGGATACCCCAGTTAAGAGACCCGGCACTTCTCAGATCAGAAGTCCACCACTGTAGATACAAGGACAGTATAATACAGAGCCAATGGTTTGCACACAGGTCATACAACACATAAGTGGAGACACCTGAGCCTTGAATCCAGGACCTCAGACTCAAGTCCAGTGCTCTATCACTCAATATTCTCTAATCTAAGGTCATCTCTAAGGTACTTTTGGATCTAAATCCCTTTAATTTATTCTAAGAGCAAAAAGCCCTGGAAGGTTCCATGCTCCAACCTCCCTTCCAGGAGCCTCCAGAAAGAGACTCAGTTCAGTTCAGTCACTCAGTCGTGTCCGACTCTTTGTGACCCCATGGACTGCAGCATGCCAGGCCTCCCTGTCCATCACCAGCTCCTGGAGTTTACTCAAACTCATGTCCATTAAGTCGGTGATGCCATCCAAACATTTCGTCTTCTGTCGTCCCCTTCTCCTTCCACCTTAAATTGTTCCTAGCATCAAGTACCTTCCAAATCCCTTTCTGCAGGGTTTAAGGAACCTTCCCTGGTGGCTCAGTTGGTAAAGAATCTGCCTGCAATGCAGGAGACCCAGGTTCCATCGCTGGGTCAGGAAGATCCCCTGGAGAGGGAAATGGCAACCCACTCCAGTATTCTTGCCTGTAGAATCCCATGGACAGAGGAGCCTAGTGGGCTACACAGTCCATGAGGTTGCAAGGAGTGGACACGATTGACTGACTAACACTTTCACTTTCAAAGAACCTTCACTGGCTTCTGAACTCCACTCTGGCCCTGGCCCTTGTCCACCTCTGTCTAGCTTGGTTCTGGGACTAAGACTCAGCCATATAGAAAGAAGGAATCCATAATCCACTGGCTCATAAAACAGAGACCTCCGTGTTCTTGAGGTCCCTTAACTTTGTGAAGGAACCTGGGAACAGGATAGGCAAATAATCAGGGCATCTTAGGTTTAGAAGAACTCAAATGTTACGAAGCCAAGTTGGCACTCTTGACCTCCAAAGGATCTTACCCTCAGATGAGTTCCCTACACTCAAAAGAGTCTGGAAAGAAAGAAAAAAAAAAAAACTAAAGAAGAAAAGGGAGAAACCCCTAAAGATTAAAACTTAGATTAATTAAGCTAACTCTATCAAGTTGGTGATAGACTTAAAGAATGATTTTGAATGACTTTAGAGCATAGTGTGTTTGCCTACACCTCCTTAGTGAAATATATTCTATAAATAAATGGAGCTGCAAAGGAATCTTTAACTTTATTCAGGGTCACACTGTCAGTGGGAGGGTGGAGCAGAGGAAAGGGAAGAGGCAACATCTCGGTAAATGCAGAATCTCAGGGACAGAGTTCACTATATCACTCTCTCTCTCTCTGCGTTTCTGCATGTTTGAACATTTTTATAATGAAAACTGAAAATTCCCTGCTTTGCAGTTATCAAAACTTGCAGAATGGAACACTAGCTCTTCTGATGAACACCACAGAGCAGAGGAGGGCTCCCTAAGTTGGTGGAGTTCCAAGCAAAAGCCAAAGGTGCTGGATACTTGAGTTGACCTCATCCCACCAATATTTCTTCTAGGTTTTTTGAAATAACAGAAGTGACTCCTCTTCCTTACTATGGCTTTTGTGGATCCCTGAGTTGGGAATTAGTAACTGGTCCAGTTATTGAGATTTGAAGTCATGTGATAAAGAGTTAGTTAAAAAAAAAGACTTGGAAACACCAACTGATCCTCAGTTTCCATCTGTAAAACAGAAGGCTGTACTCACCAACTGTGAGATGCTTCCAGTGCTGACATTCTGGACCTGAGGCCCAGACACTCAAGGGGAGAAAGAAGGACACTGGATGAGAAGGGGGAGGCATATGAGAGAAGTCAGTGGTCCCCACAAAGGGGTCTTTTTTTGCAGGGTTGGTCACTCCTGGAGGCCAGAAGCACATTGCCCAGCACAGGCCCACCTCGCTCACCATCCCAAAGAAGCCAGGCCTGTCCTCGGGCACGTGCAGCTCTGGATACACGGTATTCAAGAACCACTTGAAGTCCTTACACCCAAGTCTTGCACGGAGCTGTCTCCTCTCTGTCACGTCCCCAAAGGGCTCCTGAGAAAAGGACAAAATGGTGAGCCCCTGCAAGCCACAGTGCTTCCTATTAAAGACTTTCATTCACCTAGTAAGCCCTTATTGAGCACCTATTGTGTGCAGAGCCTGCACAGGACAGAGAGGATAAGAAACAGACATAGTGGCAGCACCCCAGCAGGAGATACTGTTGCTCAAACAACGACATCCCCGGGTGCTCTTGCTGCAGGGAGCTGTGGCCAGGTGCAGGAAGGAAGGACACAAAGCCCCTGCTGATGGGTCAGGAGCTGAATCCAGGGGCTGCACTGGCATCCCTGGCCCCCTGTGGTCACAGACCAGCAGCATGTCAGTAGCACACGTATGTCATGGTGTTCTGATAGTTTTACCACCAATACCTGGACACTCACTTCTAAACAAAGCTAAGTATTCTAGAGGTAATTATGAATGAAAACTTTCTTATGTGCCCAATCTATTCAAGTCTAAATATATTCTTCCAATAGTAAGAGCAAAATGCTACAATGATAAATACTTGTTTTATGAATGAAACCAATGATTACGAATTTTTGAATAATCAAATAAAGCAAGCATCTCTTTAGCACAGCAAATGTACAACCATGAGAGCAATGCTGAGTGCAGAGATAGGACTGTCGCTGTGTTACGCTGTTAAATGATTAAAATTTGACAAGTTAAAATATTTAGCAAAATGGTAACAATAAGGAAAAAGTCTGAATAAAATTTCAGGTTTCTCCTTGTTTTCCAGAAGTTCATTTTTCAATGAGAGTCATTGTGACCTCATCTTCAACCAAATCTCCATTTCAACTCTGCCACTGGGCATTCAGACAAAAGGTGCCTGAGTGCCCCTCTTTCTAATATATTATTCTTTGGGAACCCTCAGAAAGAGGGATTGATCTGTGGGTTTTAGAACGGGTGACAGGGAAGAGCAGATATTTCTACCCCGCAGCCTTGGGCAAGACAGAGGAAGCAGTGACCCTGTAGCCCAGAGGCAGAGAAAGGGCACAGTGGAGGTCAAAGTGAGTGTCCACAGGGCTCCGCAGAGCAGAGAGAGTGCCACTGGGGTGGACCCAGTTCTTCCCACATCTGCTACAAGCCCTTGGGCAAGTTCCTTAAGTCACTCTCTCTCTGAACTTCAGTTTTCTCATCTACAAAATGAAAATCTCCAAGTTACTCTGAAGGACTGCTGTAAAGATTCACAAGAAGAAATTTACATCAAGTGGCCAGGAAAGAGGCCTTGGAGCCAACTTTTTTGTCTTGCCACGTGGCCCCTTAGTTACATGAAGACAGGTCAGTGGGAGCCCCGTCCTGGCATGTGCAGAGGGTGGCCTGTTAGTGGCAGTGGGGCTCTCTGATAAAATGTTATTTTTAACACTAAAATCAATACTTGTGGTGTCTTCACACTTTCATGGTCATTCTCAGACATGAGGGTCCCCCAGTGAACATTCCCAGTTGAGGTTGTATCTCAGCTCTCGTCCTGAAAGCAAGCATCCTGTTTACTACTTAGCACCATGGTTTTCAGCCTGTTCCTTACTGTGTTGGTGATTTCACTGTTTAAAATGGCCCCCAAGAGTAGTTAGTGCTATCCAGTGTTCCTAGTACAAGAAGGCTGTGATGTGCTGGAGGGAGAAAAGAGGTGTGTCGAATGAGATTCACCTGGGTGTGAGCTCAATGCAACCAATCAACAGTATACATTAAACAGATTATTTAAACAGAAGCACACATAAAACCAAGTTATGTGTTGATCAGTTGATGTGTACCTGCAACAGGTCTACAGTAACTTAATCCTGTATTTCCCCCATGATCAACGGCTAAGTAGTGAGTCCCAAATTCAGTGATTGTGGTTCAGTGACTGTATGGAGCGTTAATTATGGTAAGGAGTGAGAATCAACTGTCTGTTGTTTCTTATAAGTGAAGGAATACAGTTTTCCTCTTGGGTTGTGAGCACCCAATTTCGTCTCTATTTCTGGAACCAGATCTACCACAGTAGGAGGCCAGAATCAGCTGCTTTTGTTTGGATGCGGCCAGAAGGAGTGTGGGTGTACAGGGGGGACTCACCAGGCGGGCCTGGGGATTGCGATGGTAGTAGAGCTCTTTAAATTCATCCATCCACACTTCAGCTGCGCGGACACTGTTGGCCAGGGCCTTGTTGCGGGAGTAGGGAGCTTGCCTGGGGAAAACGTGGCCAACGTGCGAACACGGGTGTATCTCCAGGGTCCCCCCGCACTGCCAGATCTGTGCACAGAGTGGGGAGGAGGTGGGGTGATGCGGCTGAGCAGGGAGTGAGCTGCTGGTCCACAATGCCTACAGTAAGGAGGCTGGGCACATAGAGGTCATGGTGAACGCTGCCAAGACCTCACCCTCCATGAGGCAGGTGGCCACTTCCCCAGAACAGTCAGGACCCAGGATGCAGTCAAAGAGCAAGAAAGGAGCCCCAAAGACAAATAAGCCATCGGAACCCAGACCCCAGAATCCATGCACAAAGGCTCATGCACTTGACGCCTAGGAGCACCCACAGTGGGCCTCACTGGGAACTCACTTATTTATTAGGTAAAGCACACGCTGATTACCTGGTCTCCTAGCCACAGAAGATAGGAAAGCAGCAAGTAAGAAGAGAGGTTTGGAAGGGGGAAAGAAAGGGCTTCTAGAGGCAGGCAGAGCAGCCTGACACCTAGGGAAGAGGCAGAAAGACTGTTAAAAGCACACCCCAAAACTCAGCACACAGCCCTCTGGAGCCCTTTCATGGACATATGACCAAAGATAACTGCTGCTGCTGCAAAGCCACATCAGTTGTGTCCGACTCTGTGCAACCCCATAGACGGCAGCCCACCAGGTTCCTCTGTCCCTGGGATTCTTCAGGCAAGAACACTGGAGTGGGTTGCCATTTCCTTCTCCAGTGCATGAAAGTGAAAAGTGCAAGTGAAGTCACTCAGTCGTGTCCGACTCTTCGCGACCCCATGGACTGTAGCCTATCAGGCTTCTCTGTCCATGGGATTTTCCAGGCAAGAGTACTGAAGTGGGTTGCCATCTGGTGCTTATAATGGGGGGCAGGTGTGAGTCTTCAGTGGAGGGCCAAAGTGTTATTTATTAATTCTTTTAAAGCAGCAGACCATATAAGATATTCTTCAATTTGAAAATTTTCCGTTTAAAAGCACAAACATTGACATAAGGTTTTGATACTTAAAATGCAAGATTCAGTTAACTAGGAAATCTACCAGAATGCTAAAGCTTTCCCAAAGGGGCATCTGTGTATCACACACAGCAGAATCAATGTATGGGCTTGTTACAAAATGCAGACACCCAGTCCCTACCGTAAGTCTATCAAATCTGACTTTCCAGAGACCGTGTCTATGAATCTGCCTTTTTAACAAGTTTCCCTAACAAATCTTATAGATGTCAAAGTTTGAAAGTCACTGTGCCCAATAAATGGAGAAGAAAATGGCAACCCACTCCAGTATTCTTGCTGGGAGAATCCCATGGACAGAGGACCCCAGTTCATGGGGTCGCAAAGAGTCGGACACAACCGAAGTGATTTAGCAAGCATGTACCAAATAAAGAGGCTACTTTATCAAGCAGCCAAGCAAATCAAGGCTCCAAAGCATGGGCTCAGGAGGCAGGCACCTGTGTTTAATCACAGTGTCTATCACGTGCTCTTTGAGTGATCTTGGGCCAGTCACTTCCCCCTCCACCTGCCATCCCTCCCCTCAGTAGAGTAAAAGAACTAGGTGACTTCCAAGAACTTTAGCAGCCCCAAATCTATCAAATGTGTATTTTAAGAGTATTTACAGGATGAGTGTGCCATTGTATTCTTCCAGGATTATTGGATAAACTGCCAATATAGAGGAAAAGTCCACCAGGCTCTCCTACCAAAGCCATCATTCCCAGAGAGAGACAAAAAAAAAAAAAAAAAAAACAGGTTAAGAACAAGTAGGAACAGAAGACTGGAGTACTTACCCTAAAGGAGAATTCGAGGTTTTCTCCACCCCAAACTTCCATTCCTATATCATAAGACCCCAGGTATTCAAAGTATTTCTTACTCACAGCAAACAGCCCACCAGCCATCGTTGGAGATCTAGAAGCATGTGAACCATAATTCGAGGTAAGCAGCAGGAAATCAACACAGCTGGTTTCTACCACAAACCTTAAGTCCATTCACTCACATAAGCACACCCCGAGTTCATGCTCTCTGCCTGGAGCTAAGATGGGCCAGCAGCTGGATGTCCCCCACAGCCCCTGCCCCATAGCCCCTGCCCTGGGAAGCTCATGGACAACTCACTAGGCAACACAGAACTCTGCAGGTGACTAAGGTCAACCTGGGACCCTGTGGAAATACAGAAGCCATGAGATGGGGAGGGAGGCAGGCAGGGCTGAGTTTCTCGGAGGAGGCACGGTCTGCAGAACAAAGGGGAGTTAGCCCAGAAGAGGAATGATTGATTCTCCGACAAGACAGGAGCATGACCACAGGCCTAAGGGTGAGAGCAACCCTTGAACTTCTAGGAGCACAGACAACAGAGAGATGAGCAGTGAGAGACCAAGATCTGAGAGGACGGCAGGAGCCAGGCTGGGTGGCACTGCCCAGAAAACTCCTTAAGGAAAAGAAACAGGACACCAAAGGATGAATATTGTGTGACTCTACTCATATGAGGTACATAAAATAGGGAAATCCAGAGATGGTGAGTTAACAGGGGTTGGAGGAGGGGAGGAAAGTGAGGTATTGCTTCATGGGTACAGAGTTTCTAAACAGGACTTCCCAGGTGGGGCAGTGGTAAAGAACCCACCTGCCAAGCAGGAACCCCAGGTTCAATCCCTGGGTTGGGAAGATTCCCCCAGAGAAGGAAATGGTAATCCACTCCAGTATTCTTTCCTGGGAAATCCCATGGACAAAGGAGCCCGGCAGGCTACAGTCTATGGGTCACAAAGCGTCAGACATGACTTAGCAACTAAACAACAACAACACTGGGTGATGGAAAAGTTCTGGAAATATATAGAGGTGGTGGTTGTACAATACTGTGAATGTGTGTGACGCTAGTGAATTGTGCATTTAAAAAACGGTTAAAAGGGTAAATTTTATGTTATACATACTTACCAAAATTATTAAAATATAACAATATAAATCCACATGTATAGCAAAGATTTTTATCAAAAATAAACAAATACTCTGGAAAATGAAAAGAGAGGCAACAGCTAACCATCCCTCCCGAGGGCCTTCACTGACAAGTTAGCCAGATGCAGTGAGGCACTCAAAGAAGTAG
The DNA here is from genome assembly GCF_001704415.2 of Capra hircus. Taxonomy (NCBI): domain Eukaryota; kingdom Metazoa; phylum Chordata; class Mammalia; order Artiodactyla; family Bovidae; genus Capra; species Capra hircus. Next base: position 63,532,130 of record NC_030815.1, on the reverse strand, counting down.
CCCCCGACCTGATGACATCGATGGGGGACCGCATGCGGATCCTCTCCTTTTCAGGAACCATGTGCCACGTGAACACCAGCCGCCAGTCAAAACCGCCGATCTGGGGCTCCCCAGCATTCCCCAGGTACTCGAAGGTGTTCCAGTCAATGACATCAATCACAGGGCACACCACTGCCGACTCCTTTTCATGGATCCTGGAAACAACCAGAACACCCTGACATTCTACCATGTACGGGCAGCAGGAGGACCACCAGGAAGCCTGAGAATTGAGTCTCCTCAGCCTTCCACCGAAAGGAGGAACACCTGTGTGAGAAAGGCTTGCTTCTCTTATTCCAGGTGTCTACAGCCAGGTCGGCCCCGGCAGGTGAACATCATGGGGGTGCTGGGCAGATGTGGGGCAGGCACAAGGATTCTAGCCCTGATATGTAAAGTGCTATAGCTTTAATAGTCTGATTCCGTCTAAAGATATTCTGGTTAAACTTGAATCCTTCTATGAAAGTCACAATGTCAAAATCCAAGCTAACTTTTAAAACAGAAAGCAGACTTTCAGTTTCTCAAGACTGTAAGCGATTTCTTCCTGTAATCACAATGAAACATCTTAAAGTCAAGAAATAATTATTTCCTTATGAACAGAGATGCACCCAGACCAAAGGGTCTGCTTTGGAACTAGCAAATAAATTTTAATCCTGCCCCTTATTTGCTGTGTGACATTAGTGTTGTCACCTAACCACTCAGAGCCTGTTGCCTCTGAAACAATAATACATACTTGGAGGGTTAATGTGGACTCCCTAACAGAACGTTTGTAAGAGGCTGGCAGAGAACCTGGAACTACAGCTAAACTTTTATTTTAGTCTTCTTTGGGACTAAATGTTACATATAGTGGAAAATGTGATATTTCTTGTTGCAGCCATCAGCCTGTGCATAGGCTTCAGTGATTCCCTCCACAATCACTCTTACAAGCCCAGCCATTTTTCAGCAGGCTTCCAGACTGTGTTTCTTTGCATCTGACAGCACACCAGGAAGCATGAACTGGACCACATGTGAACATTAGATTTCTCTGGATCATATTTTGGGGGCAGTTCTCTAGAATCTAACACCTATAAACCATAAACCTGTGACTTGCACCCAGTGGGTTGGAACCAGCGGTAGTCTAATTTCTACAAGAAAGGGAAAACTAGGGGGAGCCAGTATTGGAATAAAGGATTCTAAATCACGGTTAGAGAATGTGCTGGCCCAGTTGTAGCAGTTACTGCTTAACTGATTCCTGGCATCTTGGGAGCCAAGGACCAGGGATACCAAACATCCCACAGTCCAGTCCTACACAGCAAAGAATGCTTCTGCCCCAGATACCAACAGCAGCTCATAAGATGCCAGGAGCACAACCTCATTAATGTGACAACCAAGAACATCTTCCACTTTCAAAAGCCCCTAAAGGGAAGGGATTACTGTGCCTGGCTGAGACTACACCTGAGGGACAGTCTACAGTCCAGTGTCTCAACTCTGAGGCATACCCAATTCCCTGGGAGCTTTTGAAACATCCAGAAGGCCAGGAACCACCCCAGAAATTCAGATCCAAATAGTCTGCTACAGGACCAGGACTTTTTAAAGTTCCCCAGCTATTTCTAATGGGTAACCAGGGGAGAATCCCCCTGACTCCAGGTATGGAACAAAGATGTGATTATGTGGAATGCCACCTCACTCTCTCCAAAGGGTGGACTGGAGTGGAATGGAATTCCAGATGGCATTTATGCATCAGCTGAAGGGGAAAAGCGTACACCCCGCCTATGATTTTAGGTAGGACTAGAGGTGGCCCTCTGTAGGCAACGTGCAGGCAGGAGGGAAGGGTGAACCCATTAGGCCAGATTCCAGAGGGAGCACCCAGCTGTCACTATGTTTTAAGTGATCTCAAGATTCTAGCACTAGCCTGAGGAACCCTGAGTCCTTGCTGCTGCTGAAGCCCACTAGAGCTGAGCGAGGAGAATGAGGCATCAAAGGTCCAGGATGGCAGAAGTGTCACAGCAGAGCCTGGTCTCATGCAGGAAGGAAGGCGAGGGGGTCCCCAGCTCTTCCAGATAGATCTTGGCAAACAAGCACTGGGGGCCAGGGGAAAGTAGTTTTCCAAATGCACAAACTCTGATCTTCCAGCCCTCTACCCACTCCCCACAGTGGGGACCAAGCAGAGAACCTGCCCCTCCCTAGACATTCCTCTTGTACCTGGAGGAGCTCAGAGCTTACCAGCTCAGCTCCTGATGCAGAATCAGTAGAATAGGGAGGGAAACAGGGAAGAGAAGAGAACAAAAGTCAGCCGAGGGTGAGCCGTAAGAGGCTGTGGGACAGCAGGAGAAATGGCGTTGAAGCTGTGGTTGTATTTATGCTTTCATGACTCCATAAAAATAGATATTAAAAATAATATTTTATGACTATGGTGGTGGTGGTGGTTTAGTCGCTAAGTCGTGTCCGACTCTTGTGACCCCATGGACTATACCCTGCCAAGCTCCTCTGTCCATGGGATTCTCCAGCCAAGAATACTGGAGTGGGTTGCCATTTCCTTCTCCAGGGGATCTTTCCAACCCAGCAATCAAACCCAGGTCTCCTGCATTGCAGGTAGATTCTTTACCAACTGAGCTACAAGGGAAGCCCATATTTTATGACTATATTATAGGTATAAAGACAAACCAGGCTATATTCATTATTGTGATATTCACTTTCCATTCTGATTTTAAAAGAAATTATCACAATTTTTTGGGGGGTCCCTTAAAGTTTCACAGGTGGGCCCTAGGCATTGTTGGTACTGGGTGTAATGGATAAGACAGCTGGCTTGAAGGAAATACATCAAAACATATTCTCTAGGAATACAATTCTATGTGACTTTTTTTCTTGGTTGATCATACTAAGTTTTCTACAATAAATGTGTAAAATAAGCAGTAATAAAAGCAAACACTCATCTGGGGCCTCTTCTCTACTGGTATGTTCTAAGTGCTGGCTATATATTAACTAACTTAACCGCCTCTACAGCCCCAGGACATCCCCTCCACATGGGAGGACACATCCCCTCCACGCCAGGGGACAGAGGCTTTGGCCATGGAGCATCTGAGCCCAGCACCCCTACCTCCCATGCCAGTTTGTCGGGGACCCCACCACCCACAGACGCACCTCTGCAGCAGCGGCTCCAGCCACCCCTCATGGCACTCGCAGTGGCAGTCCAGAAAAGTCAACACGTCACCCTTGGCCACGGAGGCCCCTAGCAGCCGTGCTCGCACCAGGCCCTCCCTCTTGTTGGCGCGGATCAGGCGGACCTTGGGCAACCCCGCCAGCTCGGTGGCCAGGCGCTCCTTCAGGTGCTCTGCAGAGGCAAGCAGGACAACGAGGGTCACACCACACATCCCCAGCCGTGTCCTCCCAGGACCTCCCTGTCCCGAAAAGAAACTAAATAGACACGCGCCTCCTTTGTTCTGCACCAGGGATATCCTCACTGCACCAGGAATCAAGCCTGGAAGCCCCCGGAAGGCTGGGAGGCAGGGATGGAGGATTCTAGAACCACTGAGGAAGGGCTCCCTCTCAAAACACAGGTAGGTAGATCAGTGCTCTTGCAAGGGGTGAATGTGGCATGTGGATCTGTCTCAATAAAGCTATCCCCCCACCAAAAGGACCTTGACTTGTGAACATTTAAATAAAAGAACAAGAGCCATGCATTCACAATTTTTCCAAAAAATTCTTATATGTTACGTTAATATGTAATACATCATAAAATTTTAATTTACATGGAACTATGTTAACATAGATTTTATTTATAATTACATTAATCCAAATTTTCTTAGAAGCACAATTCAGTTGACACAGTAATAATAATAATGGTAATAATAATAGTAATAATAATAACACTAAGCCAACATTAGAAGGCTTAGCGTGCTAATTACTACTGTCTAAGTGATCCACATAACTCATCCTATGAAGTAAGTACTACTGTGTGTGTGTGTTCAGTCACTCAGTCACATCCCACACTTTGCGACCCTAAGGACTAGAGCCTGCCAGGCTCCTCTGTCCATGGGATTTTCCAGGCAAGAATGCTGGAGTGAGTAGCCATTTCCTCCTCCAGGGGATCTTCCTGACCCAGGGATCAAACCTGAGTCTCCTGTGTCTCCTGCACTGCAGGTGGATTCTTTACCACTGAGTCACCTGGGAAGCCCCTACTACTACAGTACTACTACTGTACCCATTTTATGGATGAGAACACTGAGGCTAGAGAGGCTAAGTGATGAGCTGGGGTCCCAGACAAGAGAGCGGAGGGGCTGTGATTTGAACCCAAGGACTCAGGCTCGAGTCCACAGCCTTAACACTGCCTCCAGAGCTTTCTCCTACAGTTTCTCATCCTTATTAAACAAATCCAAAATTTGTCAGGAGGACATGCTTACCCCATTTTGCAGAAGAGGAAACAAGTCCTTATGAGCTGAAAGGACAGGCACACAGCTAGAACTGGCCCCTGGACTCCTGACTCCACACACAGGCCCTGGAACTAAAGGCGCCAATTCACACCCCTCAGTGGGTCAGGTGGGAACCACTCAGCAAAATCAAAAGGACAGCATCTCCCCACATTGATTGATACATGGGCTTTGTCTCAAAGTCATCCTCAGTCATCAGTGAAGGGGAAAACCTTGTAAAATGTCCTAAGTTGCTTTGTTGTTGGTGAAATGTTTCTCTAAATATTCTTGATACTCAAACAAAAAACAAAAACAAACATTCATTGATTGATTTTTCAACCCTAAATATAATTGCGTACAAGTGGATAGCAGGAATAAGGGAGGAGACTTCCCAAGCAAAGCTAATTAGTAGCAGGGCCCAGTGAACATACAGGAAAATGCTGGTGCAGCTCTCCACTACTCATTATGGGTTTGGTTGGCATCAATCTTCTGTCTGCCTGAACTGTCTTATCCCATCCTGGAAGGTGCTGACAACTCTCATTGGCTCAGGCTGACACTGCAGGAAGGGTGTGAGGAGGGTGCAGGAAGGGTGGGAGGAGAGCACAGGGCAGGTCTTCTTCCTCCAGTACAGGCTGAGGGGAGAATCCTGGTTTATACATCATCACCATGGGGACGGAAAACCTTGGCCCCACAGAACCTTGTATTCACAGGAGAACTGAATTGTGCTGAAGGGGTTCATACCATATTCCTGCCTGCTGAGCAGTGGCTTCGTCCCATAAAAAGAAATAATCTGATGTCTACTTCTGAATGAATACATTTCTGAAAGTTTCAGGCACTTTACAGTTTTTAAAATATTTCCTAAAAACAGAAGTTATCATTGAACAAGTGCCAGCAATGTGCCAGGTCCTAACAAGCTACCACCTCATTTAATCCTCACAATGACCCTGGAAGGTAAGAAATACTATTATACCATTTTATAGGACTGGACGCCAAGGTTGAAACTGGTTAAGCTCCGTGCTCAAGGCTATATGGCTGCAAAATGTTGGAGCTGGGATTCTAGGCTATGCTGTGTGATTCAGAACCAGTGTCTACATAGGCATATTTAAAACAACCCTGGGAGGAAAGAAAATGGAGACACATCCTACTAATATGCTGGCTGCTACGTGAGGTTCTGTGCTACACGTGATCTCATTCATTCCTCACCACAAATCTCAGATTTAAATGTGCTGTGCTAAGTCACTGCTGCTGCTAAGTCACTTCAGTCGTGTCCAACTCTGTGCGACCCCACAGACAGCAGCCCACCAGGCTCCCCCATCCCTGGGATTCTCCAGGCAAGAACACTAGAGTGGGTTGCCATTTCCTTTTCCAATGCATGAAAGTGAAAAGTGAAAATGAAGTCACTGAGTCGTGTCTGATTCTTTGTGACCCCGTGGACTGCAGCCCACCAGGCTCCTCCGTCCATGGGATTTTCCAGGCAAGAGTACTGGAGTGGGGTGCCACTGCCTTCTCCGAGTCGTGTCCAACTCTTTGAGACTCTGTGGACTGTAGCCTACCAGGCTCCTCTGTCAATGGGATTCTCCAGGCAAGAATACTGGAGTGGGTTGCCATGCCCTCCTCCAGGGAATCTTCTGGACCCAGGAATCGAACCTAAGTCTCTTATGTCGCCTGTACTGGCAGGCGGGTTCTTTACCACTAGTGCCCTCCAGGAAGCCCTGATTTAAGTGTAGATAAACCCATTTATAGATGAGAAACCAAGAATCAGAAGACAAGTGACTTGCCCAAGGTGCCGTGACAGGTTATGGTAAAGCTCACCTACAGCCGCAGACCCCGTACCTCAGTGCCTTGTAGACTACAGTAGGCCTCGGCCTCCAGCCCCGCTTGCGTGCTGCCAGGGGGAATGCCAGCTGTCCCCTGACTCACTCTCCCCATGCTTTTCAGCTGAGAACATGGCCACCCACCATAGAGATGATGTTCCTAGTCTCCCTTACAAGTAGCTGTCACCAAGTGACCCTGTCCTACTCAGTGGGATGTCAGGGTGACTTCCAAGTGGACTCCCAGTCCCCTGGAAACCTTCCACTGACAGGAGTAAACAGGAGGTGAAGAGCCAGCCTGGGCCATGCCATCCTCGAGAAAGGGGAAACTCAGGGCAGGAGGAGCCAGGCCCTAACACCATGGAGCTGCCACACTTGCCCTAGTCTATTATCCCAGATTTGCAACAGGAGAGAGAAATCAACTTTTATCTCATGTAAATCACTGTTATTTTGTGTTTCTGTGAGAACAGCACACCTACCAGTCAGGACAGATACACAGGCTCTGAGGTCAGACAGACCAGACAAGCATCGGCTCTATCCCGAAGAGGGTGCCCAGAGGTTGGTGACTGGGTCGGAAACAGGCTCAGCACCACACCCACATTTCCCCTCTCTTAAGCTTATCTGACTACTGCTTCACTGACACCACTAACCCCAGCCAGGCAAGGCCACAGCAGCCCCTCACACATCCTCCTTCCATCCTCACCCCCCATCCCCGCTCCCCAACCCCCAGCATCAGTCAGCCTGTCTCAACAGGGCAGCACAGAGAGTCCCCAAGACCTAGCAACCTTACAGCTCTCCCAACAGCCCTCAGGCAGCTCCCTACAGGCTCCTACTGAAGCTAAATTCCTTCTATCGTCCACCAAGGCCCCACCTGATCTGGCCTCATCCACCCCGAAATCCCATCCCCAGGTCACCCTCCACTGGCTGGTGGTCTGACCCTGAGAATGGCTGCTTGTTTCAGCTTCTGCACCTGCTGCTCCCAGCCCGGGCCCCCTGCCCAGACCTTCACTGGGCTGCCTCCTTCTTCATACTGTTGTTGTTATTCGGTCGTGTTTGACTCTTTGCAACCCCATGAACTGCAGCACACCAGGCTTCCCTGTCCTTCACTGTCCCTGGAGTTTGCAGCTTTTGGCTTTAAAGAGGCCTCCCTGATCTCCATCAGCTAGAGTAGTCCTGGTCCCCAAGCTCTAGGCGTTCTCCTATTCCCATTATTCTTTCAGGGCACTTTCTACTCATGCTGTAGTATAGTATCAGGTTCTATTATGTATGCTGTATATTGTATTACATGATGTATGTGTGATATATATATATAGTGTTGTATTATGTGATGCATGCGTTATGTTCTTCGCGTGTTTATTGACCATCTCAACCCACAGCTCTAGAATGTGAGTTTTACGAGGGCAGGGATTTATCTTGTTTCCCATGGAATCCCCAGCACCCAGCACATGCTCAAAAAAAGCCTCCTGAATAATAAAGGGCCAGCCTCAGCCTGCACGTGAATTGCTGGATCCCAGGTCACTGGTCAGGCCTGTAGGAACAGCGACCATCCTTTCAATGGAATGTCTCGCCCTGGCTTCAGTTCTTCTTCTGTCTGGACTGCCCCTTTTCTATTTCATCTCAAAGTCAGTATCTTAGGCCAAAGCCCTGAGGTTTTCCCAGTTCAAGGAGGGCACCACCACTTACCCGGAGACCCAGGCCGGAAGCCCGAGTGTCCTCCTCGCAGCTTAGCCAGTCTCCAGGCTTGTAGACGCTGCCTCCTAAACACCCTCCTCCCACCTGCCTGCCCTCCCCGCCCCTCCAACCTGGGTCACCTCCACAGCCCCCTCATCTCCCTGTAGAGCTTCCCAGTACCCCATTCTCCACACTCCAGTCCAGAGGGTTTCCCCAAAGAACAGACGGCTCTTGCTTGAAATTCTGCCTTGGTTTCTCCCTCAGGACAAAGCCCCAACTCCTCAGCCTTGCGTCTAAGTCCTGCGCCCTCTTCCTGCTCCTTTCCTGTTCCTCCCTGCAGCAGCCAGCTCTCCGTCCTTCCTGAACTACTTGCAGATCCTACATAGTCCACACAGCACTGCAACTCCTTTCCATACCCTGTGCCCTCCACTTGAAACACCCTCCCTCCTCATTTGCAGTCCACAAACTACCCAGCCCTCAAGACTATGGTCAACCACCTGCTCCTGAGCGCCCAGGTGGGTGAGGGTCCCCTTTCTGCCTCCTATAGCACCGAGCGGTAGAGCACTCTGCCATCACATCTGCATCCCCCTACCCAGCTCCGAGCTCCCTGAGGGCAGGGGCCAGGCCAGGAAGACGCAGGAAGCCCATCCTTCCTGGCCTGTTCTATGCACCCACGTCACACTCGCCTCGCAGGCACAGTCACCAAAGGGCAGGCTCCTTCAAGAGCCCAAGTCAGGGGCTCACCTCGATCACTGTAGTCATCTACAAGGATAACTTCTTCTAGCAGGGTGTCTGGGGATGTCTCGAGGACACTGTAAACTGTCCGAAGGAGAGTTGACCAGGCTTCATTATAAAACGCTATGACGACCGACGTCGTGGGCAATTGATCATAATTGTATTTCTTCTCTTTGCACCTGCAAATACAACACAATTTCAGGAATTAAGACCCTACTGGTGACTTGTATACCAGGCCCAGGCTGGTGCTGGGTTTGGAGTGAATGGAACACAGGTCATGGTCTCAGGGCCTCCCTCTGGGAAATGGTAAATAACCTGCTGGGATCTTCCAGAGTCACCCATGATCCAGTAGGAATCCCAGCAGATTCTTTAAAAGATTCTAAAATGATACCTACTGAGCTTGACCTGCAGGATGCTGTTTCTAAACTTTAAAGCGATTTTCAGATTTCTGCAACATTCAAACTCAGCAGACTGAGAAAGGAGGGGGTACTGTCAGCTCTCCCGCCTCACGCCTACCTCTCCCATCTGTCCACGCCCTTCCAGCCCCACTGCTGGGCCTCTGCTCAGACCGCATCCTTTCTTTCTGTTTCTTAAAGACTTTGTTTGATGTGGACCATTTCTAAAGTCTTTGCTGAATATGTTCACCCTTTCTTTAAATTGAATAAATTTCATTTTGAAAACCTCACTGTCATTATTTCCACCATTTCTCTTTGGATCTGTGCACATGTGGAACTAAATGTTAGCTTTTCTTTGTTTTAAAGATTAAAAAAAGTCTTTAACTTTAGGTTTCAGAAAAACACTTTTTTTTTTCATGTAGTACAAGCAATTAGTTCTTTCTGATGCTTCTAGTGGGCTATGGCAGCTTTTCTATGCAACCTGTCTAGTACTCAGAGGTATGCTAAATCCAGACATAATTAAGCACTAGCTGTGTATTAGATCATGTAATGGCCTCCACAGTCTCAGGAGGTAGGTACTATTACCAGAGAAACACAAATGTCACTTATATGTGGAATCTAAAATATGACACAAATGAACTTATTTACAAAACACAAACAGACTCACAGACATAGAAAACAAACTTATGGCTGCCAAAGGGGAAAGCGGGAGAGGGGGGAATGAATTAGGACTTTGGGATTAGCAGATACAAACTACTATAAATAAAGGAGATAAACAACAAGGTCCTAGTATATAGCACAGGGAACTGTATCCAATATCCTGTAATAAACCAAAATGGAGAAGAATAACGAAATCATTTTGATGTACACCAGAAATTAATACAACACTGTAAATCAACTATACTTCAATTAAAAAAAAAAAGATAAAACATCCTTTAAGTGCATTCTCCTTCATGAATTTCAATATATCCTCCTGAATATCTCTAAATTCGCATCCAGGAAAAACATTTCCCTCTTTTTCTGGGCAATAAAAAGCTGTGTATTCTTCAATTAGACAAAGGCAGACATGTATTACTCAGGGTTTCACTTCTGGAAAGACAAAGAGAGCTCAGAAGCAAATTTACTACTAAATCATAGTAAGCCATCTTTTCCTTAACTTTCTGGTATAATCCATATGCTTTGTGAAGGCAGGGGTAGAGTTGTGCTTTCCTATGTATTTTCTGCATGCTTTGCACTGTATCTAGTAATAATAGTAACATTTATTGAGTGTTTACTATATGATAGGCAGTGTGCTAAACATTCCACAAGCATTATTCCTTAAAATCTTCTTTAAAAGTCTTCATAAAAACCCTTCTGGATGAGGATACCATAATCTCCACCAGTACAGTATATGTCTATGTATTTTATGGTTATGAATAAATGGGTGTGGCAAGTACCTCCTGATCTTTTATGTTTATATTTAGGTTATCACATAAACATCTTTAAAACAATGAAAATTTGCATCCTTTGGAGAACAGGCCAAGAAGGTCCCAGTGGGCACAGGTGTGTTTTATTGGCCCAGAATGCTTTCTCCTTTCTTCACCTTACTGTACTTTTGTTTCCCTTTCAGGAACCATGCCTCCTGGACTCTCAAGCTGTATGTTTTGTGCAGGGCTGCACATATACACACATATGGATACATATACAAATATATACATCCCTTTGGGAAGGTAACATGTCCCAGGCCCGGCCAATCAACATTTTCCTGATGACATAAGTTGAGTCCCTATATCCAGAGCCCAGAATAATCTGAATCCAGTTCAAATCCTAGACCTTTCTGTCATAGAAGTCAATATATTTTCTATATGTAAGTCAGTCTGAACTGACTTAAATTAGTCAGTTTAATCAAAAGAACCCTATCTAAAAGAGAACTTTTTTTTTTTTAAGTGAATATAGGACTTCCATGAGCTTCCCTGGTAGCTCAGATGGTAAAGAATCTGCCTGCAACACGTGAGATGTGGGTTTGAATCCTGGGTTGAGAAGATTCTCCTGGAGAAGGGAATGGCAACCCACTCCAGTTTCTTGCCTGGAGAATCCTCATAGACAGAGGAGCCTGGCAGGCTATAGTCCATAGGGTTGCAAAGAGTCGGACATGACTGAGTGACTTCACTTTCATTCTTTCACTTTCTTTAGGACTTCCACTCATGGCAGTATGGAAGATTAGGCTTTCCTGATGGCTCAGATGGTGCCTCTGCCCGGATTTGATCGCTGGGGCAAGAAAATCCCCTGGAAAAAGAAATGGTTACCCACTCCAGTATTCCCGCCTGGAGAATTCCATGAACAGAGGAGCCTGGTGGGATACAGTCCATGGGGTCGAAAAACAGTCAGACACGACTGAGTGACTAACACTTTCACACGTAGTAAAGGACACTTTAAAAATTCTTAATACTTTAAAAAAACTTTTAAATGTATGGATCAGCTTACAGAAAACAAAAAAAGTCCTCAGAGTCCAGGAACAACAAGAAAATATATATACATGGATATTAGAAGTAGCAGACACAGAACATGAATAAGTATGCTTCTTATGATTAAATAAATAAGAGAACCTCAAACGAAGGACAAAGAAACAAAAATGACAGGAAAATTTAACTCAGTATAGACATCTCACAGTGATGGAGCAAGCCAGCGGACAGTGGAATACTATCTTCAAATGCCAAACTGTCAACCTGGAATTCAATACCCAACCTAACTATTTTTCAAGAACAAGAACAAAACAAGAAAACATTTTCAGATAAGTAAAACTGATTGTTTACAACAATAACTTTGTCTATAGCAAGAAATACATTATATATTTCAGGAAGAAGAAAAGAATTCCAGAAAGATCTCCAAGATACAAAGACCACCATTCAGGAAAGAATGATGGGAAGAAAAAATAAACTTGTGGATAAATGTAAACAAATATTGCATTAAAAAATGTTTAATGTGTTGATTTAAAAAGCAAGACAGAATTAAAATACTGGAATAAAATGACATACAAACTGGGAAAGAAAGTGATCAATGTTAAAGCATTCCAAGATCCACTGATTAATTTAGATCTTTTGAGTTGAATATATAATTATATACTTTCTTTTTGTTGTTTTTTAATTTTTTAAAATTTTAATTGGAGGCTAATTACTTTACAATATTGTGGTGATTTTGCCATACATTCACATGAATCAGCCATGGTTGTACATGTATTCCCCATCCTGACCCTCCCTCCCACCTCCTTCTCCATCCCATCTCTCAGGGTCATCCCAGTGCACCAGCCCTGAACACCCTGCCTCATGCATCGAACCTGGAATGGTGATCTATTTCACATATGGTAATATACATGTTTCAATACTATTCTCTCAAATCACCCCACCCTCACCTTCTCCCACAGAGTCCAACAGTCTGTTCTTTATATCTGTATCTCTTTTACTGTCTTGCATATAGTCATCGTTACCATCTTTCTCAATTCCATATATACGCATTAATATATTGTATTGGTGTTTTTCTTTCTGACTTACTTCACTCTGTATAATAGGCTCCAGTATCATCCACCTCATGAGAACTGATTCAAATGCATTCTTTTTAATAGCTGAGTAATACTCCATCATGTATATGTACCACAGCTTTCTTATCCATTTGTCTGCCGACGGACATCTAGGTTGCTTCTGTGTCCTGGCTTTTGTAAACAGTGCTGCGATGAACACTGGGGTACACATGTCTCTTCCAATTCTGGTTTCCTCGATGTGTATGCCCAGCAGTGGGATTGCTGGGTCATACGGCAGTTCTATCTCCAGCTTTTTAAGGAATCTCCACCCTGTTCTCCATAGTGGCTGTACTAGTTTGCATTCCCACCAACAGTGTAAAAGGGTTCCTTTTTCTCTGCACTCTCTCCAGCATTTATTGTTTGTAGACTTTTTGACAGCAGCCATTCTGATGGCATGAGATGGTACCTCACGTGGTTTTGATTTGCATTTCTCTGATAATAAGTGATGTTGAGCACCTTTTTATGTGTTTGTTAGCCATCTGTATGTCTTCTTTGGAGAAACGTCTGTTTAGTTCTTTGGCCCAGTTTTTGATTGGGCCCCTTATTTTTCTGGAATTGAGCTGCAGGAGTTACTTGTATATTTTTGAGATTAATTGTCAGTTGTTTCGTTTGCTATTATTTTCTCCCATTCTGACGGCTCTCTTTTCACCTTGCTTATAGTTTCCTTCATTGTGCAAAAGCTTTTAAGTTTAATTAGGTCCCATTTGTTTATTTTTGCTTTTATTTCCAATATTCTGGGAGGTGGGTCATAGAGGATCCTGCTGTGATGTATGCTGAAGAGTGTTTTGTTTATGTTCTCCTCTAGGAGTTGTATAGTTTCTGGTCTTACATTTAGATCTTTAATCCATTTTGAGTTTATTTTTTGTGTATGGTATTAGAAAGTGTTCTAGTTTCCTTCTTTTATAAGTGGTTGACCAGTTTTCCCAGCACCACTTGTTAAAGAGATTGTCTTTTCCCCATTGGATATTCTTGCCTCCTTTGTCAAAGATAAGGTGTCCATAGGTGTGTGGATTTATCTCTGGGCTTTCTATTTTGTTCCATTGATCTATGTTTCTGTCTTTGTGCCAGTACCATACTGTCTTGATGACTGTGGCTTTGTAGTAGAGCCTGAAGTCAGGCAGCTTGATTCCTCCAGTTCCATTATTCTTTCCCAAGGTTGCTTAGGCTATTTGAGGTTTTTTGTAATTCCATACACATTGTGAAATTATTTGTTCTAATTCTCTGAAAAATACTGTTGGTAGCTTGATAGGGATTGCACTGAATTTATAGATTGTTTTGGGTAGTATACTCATTTTCACTATACTGATTCTTCCAATCCATAAACATGGTATATTTTCCCATCTATTTGTGTCATCTTTGATTTCCTTCATCAGTGTTTTATAGTTTTATATATATAGGTCTTTTGTTTCTTTAGGTAGATTTATTCCTAAGTATTTTATTCTTTTCATTGCAATGGTGAATAGAATTGTTTCCTTAATTTCTCTGTCTTCTCATTGTTAGTGTATAGGAATGCAAGAGATTTCTGTGTGTTAATTTTATATCCTGAAACTTTATTGTATTCATTAATTAGCTCTAGTAATTTTCTGGTGGCATATTTAGGGTTTTCTATGTAGAGAATCATGTTATATGCAAACAGTGAGAGTTTTACTTCTTCTTTTCCAATCTGGATTCCTTTTTTCTTTTTCTGCTCTGATTGCTATGGCCAAAACTTTCAAAACTATGTTGAATAGTAGTGGTGAGAGTGGGCATCCTTGTCTTGGTCCTGACTTTAGGGGAAATGCTTTCAATTTTTCACCATTGAGGATAATGTTTGCTGTGGGTTTATCATATATGACTTTTATTATGTTGAGGTATGTTCCTTCTACACCTGCTTTCTGGAGGGTTTTTATTATAAATGGATGTTGAACTTTCAAATTTACCACTAAAGATTGGAAATAGATAATTTTCAAATCAGTAGAGTGAGAAAAATGGAAGCAGAAGGGGAGGAAAACCTCTATCAATTAAAAAAAGCAGTATAAAAAAGGAAAAAAACATAGAAAAAGCATAATAAGCAGAAAGCATAAATAAGATGGCATAATCAAACACTAAAGTTTCAGTAAGCATAGTAAGTATAAATGGACATAAATATTTAGTTAAAGATTGTCAGTCTGGATTTTTTTTTTCAGTGACAACACAAAATCCAGCAACATGTTGATTAGAGATATGCCTAAAATCTAAGGTCACAGAAGTGAAAGGATAGGAGAAAGCATCATGAAACTTCTAACTAAAAAGAACCTGTTCTATAGGCTTAAAGTACTGATTCAAAGAATGGAACCATACTGACAACCACAAGATGGGTCTAATAAGACCCAGTAAAACAGCCTCAGTTTATAACTTTACTGGGGAAGCAGAGAAACAACAGTCTAATAAGCTCCACCCCATGTGTGATGTGTTTTTCCAAAGGTATTGTTGTTAAGAGAACAGACAAGCAGGCTATCTCTCGCAAAAAGAGAAATCCCAACTGACTCCCTGCAAGACACAAACTTTACTTTTGCTGAATTATCTGCTTGGAGCTATGTTGAAACTCTTCACCATCCTAGCACCCAAGTCCTAGTCCTTAAACTCAGACACACACTTGCAACTATAGCATTAATGAGGCTAAAACCAGGGCAAAACATTTGAGAAATGCAAAAACCTGTATGTATTACTTACACACTTTTCTAACCAGTGGTTCACAACTCATTAGTGATGGCAGAAAACAGCTGATATTCACACGCGTGGCATCTCCATACGTGTGTGGTGGAACTGCACAGCCCCAAGGGTGCAGTCACTCCAACTTTCTATCCTGCTAAAATAACAGGTCGGAATGCAAATGAGAATGACAGAAGATGATTATCTCAAGAACTGATCAATGAAATCGAAAACTTTCTCCAGGTATTGGTACCTTATTGGCCGCCATCTACTTTGTAAACTGGATGTGATTTCACCACTAGTTTCAACTGCATTTAACTTGTTATCAATCCCCATTTTATCTAATTCTGGTATTCTCCCACACCCTCAAAAACACCCATCCTTCCTCTTCAGGGCGAGAAATTCACAGGCTCTAAGCTTTCAACCCTAGTTACACATCAGCCCCAGCCTCGGCCCAACTCAAAACTCTTCCTAATTTTTCTGGGTACGGTCCCTTACATAACTGTTCAAAGTTTCCCAAGCCCACAGACCTAGCTACCTGATTCCCCACTTTGGCCTGTCACCATCTCAGAGTGAAAATTCCCTCTCTTTGCCAGGCTCAAATAAAACAGTATTTGTGAAAGAGTTTTTCAAACCCTATACTTTCTAAACTACCATGCAAGGACGTTCTGTCATCCTCCTCCTCCTCCTTGATTCAGTGCCATAACTAAAAATAAGTAAATAAATAAAAGTGTGAGCTAATCCACTGGCGTGCGAATAATGAGCCTTGCAGAAGGGCGGGGGTCTACGTCAAATCTCGAGGACTTAGAGTCAATACTTCGAAGTTTCTCTAGCAGCTATCAAGGCTTGCAGACACCAGAAGAACCAAGCCAAACAGTCCCATAGTAGCTCCTAACTCTTTGCCTATGATAACAGGTTTATCCCCTGTTGGTTTAAAAATGTGTATGGGCCTTGTATATACTCATGTCTGAGTATGTTCTCACTCACACACCCATATATGTCTTTTTCAAAATCTATTTTGTATACCTGAAAGTCTAGAAGGATACACAGCAAAATGTTAACAGTGGTTCTCCTCAGGGTGGTACGTTAATGGATGATTTTTTATTTTTGCTTCCCTGTATATGAAAAATTTTCTAGAGTGAACATGTATTGTTTGGGTAATTAAAATTAATAGATAAATAACTGCCTCCATCTTGAAAGGGAGGAGGGAATAAAAGATTCTGACTCTGCTCCAGATCTGTGTTACTTTGGGGGCACAGATTATCCTTTCTAGTAAGACTGGATGCTCCCTCAGGGCCATTTCTGCTATGACATTCAAGGATCCTAACCACACCTCTGCTTGTTACTAATTATAGTTCCAACCCTCTCCCTACCATGACCCTGACTGAACTCCTAAGCTGCTACTCCAGTTTCTCAGGCTAAAATCTCAAGACCTTATCAGGTCCTCCATGCCTGTATGGAATAAACAAGTGAATCTTCATGAAAGGCCCTGACACTACTGGCTACACCTCAGTTATATCAGAAGGCCTGGCTGGGCTGAGACTAACACAGATGGAGCTCACCTTTCTCTCCAGCTAGGCAAGAATGACCCAACAGGCCTTGTTGCAGGAATTAAAAGGCCAGAGGCCTTCACATTCCTTATCACGCTGGGTTTGGATTAACTTCCCAGGGTCAAAGCAACAGCAGGATCTATAAGCAAATCCTGACAGGACACAGGGCAGCTGTGTCACCATGGAGACGGGATACCATAAACCCCACAATGTTTCAAAGGGATTTCACAATCTCGAATGATAAAGGAAGTCGGAAACTGGAAAAGAAAAACTTTATGACCAATCCCTGGATGACTCTTAAAAGCAACCTCCTGAGGGTACTGTTGGCAGTAAAACAAGAACTGAGTACATAGTGTGCTCCCAGGTATCAGGTGTTTCATCAACTCCTAGCTTGTGTTATTCCTACTCATCCCTTATTTTGTAGACTGGGAAGCTGAGGCTCAAGAGAGGCCAGATAACTTGCTCAACATCACAGAGCTGATGAGCGAAAGAGCCACGGTTTTATCTCATACGAACTGGGTCTGAACCCTGAGTCCGACCTGAAAGCTTCCCCTAGACCTTGCCTCAGTGAGCACCCTTGGAGTTTCAAGGAGATAAACATGTGTTTAACCATTTGGTTGAAGGGGAGGAACTGCTACCAACCCTAACAAACAAAGCTCTACTCAAAAAGATAAACACTGACGATGCCTAAGGTAAAAGCATAGGCTATGGCACCCCACTCCAGTACTCTTGCCTGGAAAATCCCATGGACAGAGGAGCCTGGTGGGCTGCAGTCCATGGGGTCGCTAAGAGTCGGACACAACTGAGTGACTTCACTTTCACGCATTGGAGAAGGAAATGGCAACCCATTCCAGTGTTCTTGCCTGGAGAATCCCAGGGACGGGGGAGCCTGGTGGGCTGCCGTCTATGGGGTCGCACAGAGTCGGACACGACTGAAGCGACTTAGCAGCAGCAGCAGACACAAGTAGATCCTGAAAAGCAGCAGAGACAGTGAGGTGCCAACCATCCACACTTTGCCGATGGCTGCAGAGCTGGGTCTCTCCCTGCAGACATCCATGCTCTCTCTGGCCAAGAATCCACAGGGCAGTTCCCTAAAAATCCTGAAATCAGCACAGTGCCCAAGGGGCCAGGAGGGCCACGTCCCTCAAGCCCAGTTAGTCACTTTCCAGCTCTGGCCCTTGAGTGAGTCATCTGACCTAAGCCTACTTCCACACCTGTAAGCAGGAAGGACAAGGAGCAGGGAAGGGTGGTGCCTGGTGCACACTGGAAGCTGTCCCACTCCCAGAATCTCCTCTCTGAGCCCTCTTTTCCACCAAGTCTTTCAGGGAGGGGACTCCAGCAGGGACATGAAAGACCCCTGCCAAAAGAGGAAAGGCAATAGGCCAGGCTCCACCTGCCAGCCTGTTCCCTTTGCGCTGGGCACAACCCCTCCAGCCAACAGCTCCAACAGGAATGAGGCCTCTGACCACACAGGTCCCACAGCTGTGTCACCCACCGGAGCAAGCTAGGCTGAAACAGTGCCAGAAGGAGCCCTTCCCACCAGCTGCTCCTCCCTGTCTTCCTATGGTAAAGCTGAGGAATCCAGCTCCCAGAGAGGGGGAAGGAGGCTTGCTGCTTCTGACCTGCCCTTCTTGCTGCCCTGACCTTTCACCTCACCTGCCCGTGGTTCCTTTCACTCCTGGTTCATTTATGGGCCCCGGCGCACACAGGTAAGTGAGTGAAGCCCGTCGAAGCCCACGGGTCCTTAGCTTAGCCAGAGCAGAAGGTTTCAGGAGGAATTAGACTGGGGGTTGGGGGTCCCTTACAAGCCAAGAAGGGCGCCCTAAGGGTCTCATATTAAACCTGTCTGCAGATTTGTCGGTTTCCGAGATTTTTTTTGGGGGGGTGTCACTTTTTAAAACTTTCCTGGTACTCACTCGGTACAGAATCTGTGTACAGTGCAGAAGACCCGGGTTCGATCCCTGGTCGGGAAGATCCCCTGGAAAAGGAAATGGCAAACCACTCCAGTATCCTTGCCTGGAAAATCCCATAGACAGAGGAGCCTGGTGGGCTGCGGTCCATGGTGTCGCAAAGAGTCGGGTACGACTGAACGACTAATACTTTTAAAACTTTCTTCACTCCCACACCCCTGTGAACTTTCACTGCCCACTTGGGAATGTCTCAACAAGACACGAGCTCCCCAGGTCTTTGGAGAGCCGGGTCCCACCCCGCCACTTCCCCGCCGCGGAAACTGAGACGCGGAGACTCAGAGGGCGATGCTCCTCCCGCCACCTGCGGACTCACAGAGGGTTCCAGCGCTCAGGCAGGCGGCGGTGCAACGAGATGCGGTCGCTGAGGTAGATGTTGATCTGGTGTAGCCGCACGCTCTCCTCCTGCAGCCGCAGTTCCTCGCCCTGCAACTGCAGCCGCACTGCCTCGCCGTGGGCGCCCAGAGCGTCCTCGGGCACCGGCGGCCGCGGCAGGACCGGGTCGCGCCGCCCGGAGCGCTGGGTGCGTCGGAGTCCAGGCTCGGCCGCCCGGGCCCCGCGCCGCGCCCGCAGCACCGAGCCCAGCCCGGCGAGTGCTAGCAACACCAACAGTGCCAGCAGCGCCTCCCGGCCGCGCCGCAGCCCTCGCGGGCAGCGTCTCCGCGCTGCACGCCCCAACATACGCCCGCCAGCTCCTGCCAGCGCCTGGCGCGCCCCAGGCGGCGGCGCAGCCCGAGACCCGGATTCCGGAACCGCCGCGCCGCCCCGCCCCCTCCCCGCCCCACCTGCGCCCCGCCCCCTTCCCGCCCTGCCCGCCTGCAGAGGGGGCGAATATTCGCAGGGTACGGACCGAGGAGCCTGGTGGGCTACAGTCCACGGGGTCGCGAAGAGTCGGACACGACTGAGTGACTTCACTTTCACTTTTCACTTTCATGCATTGGAGAAGGAAATGGCAACCCACTCCAGTGTTCTTGCCTGGAGAATCCCAGGCACGGAGGAGCCTGGTGGGGCTGCCGTCTATGGGGTCGCACAGAGTTGGACACGACTGACGCGACTTAGCAGCAGCCGCAGCACGCCGGCTAGCTGAGACGCGGACCTTCCTCACCGAACTGTGGGCTTTATTAAAAAGGTATAGACTCAGTTCAGCTCCTGGCACGTCGCAAGTACTCCGTAAGTTTTGGCCGAATGCGCAGTGCTGCTGCTGCTGCTAAGTCGCTTCAGTCGTGTCCGACTCTGTGCGACCCCATAGACGGCAGCCCACTAGGCTCCTCTGTCCCTGGGATTTTCCAGGCAAGAATACTGGAATGGGTTGCCATTTCCTTCAATGCATTAAAGTGAAAAGTGAAAGTGAAGCTGCTCAATCGTGTCCAACTCTTAGCGACCCCATGGACTGCTGCCTACCAGGCTCCTCCGTCCATGCGATATTCCAGGCCAGAGTACTGAAGTGGGTTGCCATTGCCTTCTCCGATGCGCTGTGCAGGGGGCTACAAATTTCACTGCCATTATCTCCTCTGACCTTTGTGCTGTTCTGTGCTTAGTCGCCCATCGTGTCGGACTCTTTGCGAGCCCATGGACTGCAGCCCACCAGGCTCCTCCATCCATGGGGATTCTCCAGGTAACGATACTGGAATGGGTTGCCACGTCCTCCTCCAGGGGATCTTCCCAACCGAGATTGAACATAGGTCCAATAAGAGAGGATTGCACTACTCCATTTTACAGATGAGGAGACCCAGGCACAGTGAGGCTAATTGACTCCAGGCTATTTCATTGAGGCCTGCAGGTATACCGACCTAGGACATATTGCTTCTATACCTTGCATAACAAACCCTCCACTGGCTCCCTGTTACTCAATGCCTACTCTGTTTCTTATTCCTCACTTTATAGATGCCTCCAAGAAATTGATCAAAGGAATGAACTATTCCTTAGAAAAACATGCATAGGCACCCATAACACGATTGCACATATCCCCAGGCCTTCATGTTAAGTACCCTGGGCCTTGGCTCCAGGTTTTCCCTAGGGAGGCTTGCTGGAAATATTTAATAGGGTCTTGGCCACCTCATGCAAAGAGTTGACTCATTGGAAAAGACTCTGATGCTGGGAGGGATTGGGGGCAGGAGGAGAAGGGGACGACAGAGGATGAGATGGCTGGATGGCATCACTGACTCGATGGACGTGAGTCTAAGGGAACTCCAGGAGCTGGTGATGGACAGCCTGGCGTGCTGCGATTCATGGGGTCGCAAAGAGTCAGACCCGACTGAGCGACTGAACTGAAACTATAGTGAGGCATGAGGCTCTCTCCAAGGTGGAAAATTCAAATGTGGGCCAAATAAACCTAAGTAATCAAAATAAACAATAGTTTTCAAAATCAAAATGAATGCCAAAAGTCCATGATGAACAAAATATCAAAATCTTAAAAGCAAAATCTGACCCTGTGCTTACACGGCTCACCTCACTCACCTCATCCTAATCCCAGCCCAGATTCTATATCTTGATTATTGTGGGGATTACATGGATATATACATATGTAAAAATTCACCAAGTTCTTCTTTAAAACCTGTGCACTAGACCTATGAAAGTTATATCTTGATGTTTAAAAAGAAAAAATAAAGAGATACATGAACAAAAAATAAAGGAGACTCCCTAGCCTCCAGGACAAGTGCTGAAGTCCTCAGCTTGACAGGAGAGGCCACCAGAATGTGACTCCAAATTCTGTAAGCCTATCACTGAGGGTAGAGGAGGCATGGTTTCCAGGCCTTTGCACAGGCTGTTTTCTCTGTTGGAAAAGCTTTTCCCCACCTAACAAACTCCTACCCATCCTTCAAGGCCCTGCCAAAAGCCACCTCCTCCATGAAACCTTCAGCAATTCCATAGCTTTTTAGGTAAACGTATTTGAAGTTCACATCATCCTTTTGTATATAATTCAGAGTTCCACACAAGAAACAAAGCAGTAAGAGATATATTGACATTTATTGCAAGAAACTGGCTTATGCAGTTGTGGAGACTGGTCAAGCAAGTTCAAAATCTGTAGGGCAGGCCATCAGGAAGGACAGGTTGAAACTCTGTGACAGTCCACAAGCAGAATTTATTTTCTAGGGCAATCTCAGTTCTGCTCATCAGGGCTTTAACTGATGAAGCCATGCTCACCTAAACAACCTCCTTCCTTAAAGTCAACTGATCATAAATGTTAATCATATCTACAAAATGCCTTCAAGACAACATCTAGATTATTGTTTGATTGAATAACTGAGGATTAAAGCCTAGCCAAGGTGACATGTCAAACCGGCCATGTCTATTAGTTTCCAAGAACTGCCATATCAAAGTCCCACAAACTAGGTGGGTAAAAACAACACAGATTAATTCCCTCAGTTCTGGAGGCTAGAGGTCTGTAATCAGTCTTATTAGCAGGGCCACAATCTCCCTGAAGACTCCAGGGGAGAATCTCTTCCACCCTTGTCAGCCATCCTTGGCATTCCTTGACTGCCTTACTCCAATCTCTGCCTCCATACTCATATGACACTCTTCTGATTTTGCCTCTTTGTCCCTTCTACATATCTTCTAAGGGCACTGGTCATTGGATGTGGGCCACTCTAATAAAGGCAGAATCTGACCTTGTGCTTACACAGCTCACCTCATTCATCTCACCCTAATGCCAGCCCTGATCCTCTATCTTGATTGTAGTGTAATCTTAACTTGATTACATCTGTAAAGATTTTTAGTGGGGAGGGACACAATTCAATGCTCTTGCTACACTATGCGCTAAGTCACTTCAGTTGTGTCTGACTTTTTACGACCCTATGGATCTTTACGACCCTACAGACTGTAGCCTGAATACTGGAATGGGTTGCCATGCCCTTCTCCAGGGGATGGAACTCACATTTCTTATGTCTCCTGCCTTGGCAGGTGTGCTCTTTACCACTAGTGCCACCTGGGAATGGATTGTACTTAATTAACAACCTGACCTTGTAACAAAAAGAATGTAAAGGACTAAGGCTGAGACTTCCCTGGTGGCTCAGATGGTAAAGTGTCTGCCTACAACTCTGGAGACCCAGGTTCGATCACTGGGTCAGGAAGATCCTCTGGAGAAGGGAATGGCAACCACTCCAGTACTCTTGCCTGGAAAATCTCATGGAGGGAGGAGCGTGGTAGGCTACAGTCCATGGGGTTCCAAAGAGTCAGATACGACTGAGCGACTTCACTTTCACCTTTCATTAAGGCTGAGGTAACTTTATGATCCCAGAACTTGGTTCAGTGTCAGACACATAATAAGTGCTCAATTCATGGCTGACTTTGTGTCTCACACTCACTTCTGCAGGCACCTATTTGAATTTAGTGGGAAAGTATTAATACTTGATGGAGGGCTCAGTCTGGTTAAGTGTAGAGAGAAGTTACTCCCAAAATGTAACAGACATGAATTCTTTAGGTCTTCTTGCTGGAAAGAACTTAGCAAATCTGTTTGGGAGTTTTCAAAATCTGCTCCCAGAAATCCCAGGGGAAAACCACACAGAAAAGTAGAAAGGAGGCTGATTGGGTGGTGCTCCAGTTCTTCTCCCTGAGATCAGAACCTTGGCACTTTATTTGTTTAATCTTTTCAACTTCTTTATTAGATTGCAGCATCCTCCTTCTTAATTACCAGAGAACTTGGTAACCAGGCCAGAGGAAGCATCTTGTTCAGGCCCACTGCTGATCAGTAGCAGAACAGGAAATAGAACAGGATAAAAAGGTGTGGCAGAGACTGCTAAATATCTGCCAACACCCAATATTCTCATTTTCCTTAACAGTAGAATCCTTTTTTTTTAATTGCTTATTTTTCTGGACCTATGATCTTCCAAAATAAAGACTAGATTTCCCAGCCTTCCTTGCAGCTAGGCATGGCCAAGTGACTTAAGTGTGCCACTGATGGGCCATAAATGGTGGTGTCAGATGGGGCTTCTGAGTCATGTCCTCAAAGGAAACTTCCTTACCTTTTCTTCTTGCTGGTTGGATTGTGGCTATGAGGACTGGAGCTCAACCAACCTCCTTGGGTCATCCAGTGAAAATGGTGGAACACCATGGCAGGAGTCCAGTTCCTTAGCATTGTGGACACTGAACCAGTCGAGATGGCCTCCTTCCAGGCTTTGTTAATGTGAGAGAGAAATAAACTTCTACAGTACCGAAGCCACTGTTTCTATGGATTTTCTGTCCTACGCAGTCAAGTCTAATCCTCACTGATACAGAGGATTAGTTGCAAGAGAATTCTTCCCAAATCTGACTCTGATACTATGATGATTTTAAAACCAGGCTGCAGAACTTCCCTGGTGCTCCAGTGGTGGAGAATCTGCCTGTCAATGCAGGAGACATGGGTTTGATACCTAGTCTGGGAGGATTCCACATGCCGCAGGGCAACTGAGCCTATGTGCCGCAAACCACTGAACCTGCACTCTCGAGGCCTCAAGCCATAGCAAAAGAAGTCCACATGCTCTAGAGCCCAGAGCATGCTCTGGGCCAAGTCCCACGCTCTACAACAAGAGAAGCCATTGCAATAAGAAGACGGTGCACCACAAGACTACCCCCGGTCACCACACCTAGAGAATGTCCACACGCAGAAACAAGACCCAGTACAGCCAATAAATAAATAAAAATGAACAAACCAAGGCTGCAAATTCTTTGAAACTCCCTCCCCTTGAATCAAGGCAGACTTATAAGTGCTTCAACCAATAGAATATGGTAGCAAAGAGGTTAGGTTTACACTAGAAAAGAAGTTAGCAAAGAAGTTAGGTTTAACTTCTTAGGTTAGGGATAAAAGGCCATGAAGTTTCCACCTTGGGAAACTTCATGGGCCACTGTTCTTGGAGTATTGAGCTGCCAGGAAAGAAGTATGACTATCCTGATTCCATCATGCTAGAGAGGCCATAGGCAGACACCCAGTCAACAGTGTCAGCTGAACTCAACCTTCAGCCACCCCAGCCAGCCCAGGCATCAGACAGGTGAGTGAAGAAGCCATCTTGGAAGTGGATCCTCCTCAGTCATTTCACATCATCTCAGCTGTGTCCCCAGACATCAGACCAGAGAAGTGCTGTCTTCAAACCCCTGACCCACAGAATCCATGAACACAATATTGTCTTACACCATGAAGTTTCGGGATGGTTTGTAACACGACAGATAACTGGAACAAATGGGTGATTTTAATCAACATATTTCAACAGGAAATATTATTGAGCATCTGTGATATGCCAGGTACCATGCCAGGGTATAGGCACCCTGTAATGAGCACATGTCAATGATAAACAAAGCTGGACATTTGTTAAAGTGGGAAGAACAGATTTGAATCAGTAACACACTATTGCACTAGGAAAGAGGGTCCAGTACGAACTCATTCAACTTTGATTTGCACAGAGGTTCAGTTCAGTTCGGTTCAGTCGCTCAGTCGTGTCTGACTCTTTGCGACCCCATGAATCGCAGCACGCCAGGCCTCCCTGTCCACCACCATCTCCTGGAGTTCACTCAGACTCACATCCATCGAGTCCGTGATGCCAACAAGCCATCTCATCCTCTGTCGTCCCCTTCTCCTCCTGCCCTCAATCCCTCCCAGCATCAGAGTCTTTTCCAATGAGTCAACTCTTCACGTGAGGTGGCCAAAGTACTGGAGCTTCAGCTTTAGCATCATTCCTTCCAAAGAAATCCCAGGGTTGATCACCTTCAGAATGGACTGGTTGGATCTCCTTGCAGTCCAAGGGACTCTCAAGAGTCTTACACCACAGTTCAAAAGCATCAATTCTTTGGCGCTCAGCCTTCTTCACAGTCCAACTCTCACATCCATACATGACCACTGGAAAAACCATAGCCTTGACTAGACGGATCTTAGTCGGCAAAGTAATGTCTCTGCTTTTGAATATATTATCTAGGTTGGTCATAACTTTTCTTCCAAGGAGTAAACGTCTTTTAATTTCATGGCTGCAGCCACCATCTGCAGTGATTTTGGAGCCCCCCAAAATAAAGTCTGACACTGTTTCTACTATTTCCCCATCTATTTCCCATTGAAGTGATGGGACCAGATGCCATGATCTTCATTTTCTGAATGTTAAGCTTTAAGCCAACTTTTTCGCTCTCCTCTTTCACTTTCATCAAGAGGCTGGGAGTTTTAAGTAAAATCGAAGAAGTAAAAAATTACAAAGGATTGGTCAGTGTAAATGATTAGCCCAGACATGTCTGTTGGCTGGCAGTCATCAAAGTCAGATTCTATGCTCCCGCTGTGGCTGGGAAACGGAGGCCCTGTTCTTTCTGACGATCGCATTTTAAAAGAATGGCTTTCAGGTCTTTGAGAAAGATACTCCTGAATTTTAGGAGATATATACACATCTTAAGGGACAGAGAAAGATTTACAACTGTAAGCCCCTTTTAGTAAATGCTGTAAGAAAAGGTGGTCAGGGGCCTCTGGTTAGGTGTTGGACAGAACAAACAGCAAATTCTTTGGATAGCCTTGAGATTTCTCAGGCAGGCACTTAAGGGATCATAGTCTTTTTTTTTTTTTTTTGCCTGATCTACATGGCATGCAGGATCTTAGTTTCCCTCTTAGGGAATCAAACCTGCTCCCCCTGCAGTGGGAACCTGGAGTCTTAACCACTGGACTGCCAGGGAAGTCCCAGGGTCATAGTCTTTGAAACTATGTTAGTGTTTAAGTCTTTTTAATATGAGGGGAAATGGGTGGATAAAATCATTTGTGTTGAGTCTATAGCTTTCACAGCCCATGATTGAGCCCTAGTCAAGAAGAGGGTTTGGAGGAACCTGTCTAGAGTTTGGTCATGGAGAGAATCTTTGTCATAAGACAGATACTTTTGACATCATGGCGTTGAGAGTGTGTTGGAATGGATAGATAATAAAAAGATAACTTATTAGAGTTTTGATAAGTAATTTGAAGAAAAATTACAGGGTGCTAAAAGGACTTATACTAGTAGAATCTGGTTTAGGGGTTTAGGAAGGCTTCAGGGATGGGGGGGCCTGGTGGTCTGCCGTCTATGGCATCGCACAGAGTCAGACACGACTGAAGCGACTTAGCAGCAGCAGCAGCTATGAAGAAGTTATGTTTGTATGGATACCTGAGTGTTAAAGTGATATCAGAGATTTTAAATCATATATTGGTAAATCTGGAACTCCTTCTTCTGGTGCCCAACTCAGGGAAATTGATAGTCTTATATCTCCTATAGAAAGTTAGAGTGTGTAAATTGGTAAACTAGTCCAAAGCTTTTTATCAGATATTCTCTATTTTCAAAGGGATCACAGCCAAAAAGTTAGGAAGCAGAAGTCTGGTCTGATTCTCTCATTTTACACATGGGGAGCCTGAGACACAGAGTGGGGAGATGGTGTCCAACAAGTTGATGGCTCAGGCAGAGTAGAATCTAACTTGCCATCGGCTTCGATTTACAGTCTCTAGTAACCGGGCTCCCTGGAGAATATGGCTCTTCCATGAGCATCTCCCCCAGGGCTCCAGCGAGGAATGGGGTTTGGAGTGAGCCAGGGAACGCAGCTCCGACCCAGAACTGCTGCTGGTATCAGACTAGTGGGAGGTGACTCCACCCATAATAGAGTCTGCTGGTTGGAAGGCAGGTGTAATAGGAAAGGCTTGGAGCTGTGTCTTTTGGCCTCTGTCCAAACACTCAACACATTTAAGATCTGTGGTCAGATTAGAAAACAGACAAGGGTTACAACTTGGATTCGTTTACCAGATTGGAATACTTCTGAACAGACGTTCAGTTGCAGAGAAAAGAGTGATGGAATTAGGCCTTATAAGACCTAGGTTCAAGTCCCAGGTAATGCATACAAGCTGTCACTTATTGAGCATCTATATATATATATATATATAATATTGAGCATCTATATAGATTATATATATATATATGTATATATATATTCCCAGGTTGCGCTAGTGGTATAGAACCCGTCTGCTGATGTAGATAAGAGATATGGGTTTGATCCGTGGGTTGGGAAGATGCCCTGGAGGAGGGCATGGCAACCCACTCCAGTATTCTTGCCTAGAGAATCCCATGGGCAGACAAGCCTGGCGGGCTACAGTCTATAGGGTTGAAAAGTGTTGGCTGTGACAGAAGGGACTTAGGCAGGCATGTTTATATACATAAAGCCTAGCAATTTATCTATATATACATATATATGCATAGACTTTATAATATGCATATATATAAACAAACTGCTGCTTTTTATTTTATATGTATCATATTATAAAGTCTATGCATATATATGTATATATAAATTGTTAAACTTTATATAAACTGCTGCTGCTGCTAAGTCGCTTCAATCGTGTCTGACTCTGTGTGACCCCATAGACGGCAGCCCACTAGGCTCCTCTGTCCCTGGGATTTTCCAGGCAAGAATACTGGAGTGGGTTGCCATTTCCTTCTCCAATACATGAAAGTGGAAAGTGAAAGTGAAGCTGCTCAGTCGTGTCCAACTCTTAACGACCGCATGGACTGCAGCCTACCAGGCTCTTCCGTCCATGGGATTTTCCAGGCAAGAGTACTGGAGTGGGGTGCCATTGCCTTCTCCAATATAAACTGCTAGACCTTATCTATATCTGCATATATATATAAATAAATGGACTGCTAGACTTTATTTTTCATGTATAATCTCACTTTACCCCCTGACAACCTTGCAAGGTAGTCAGATGAGAAAACTCGGGTTCAGAGAAGTGAGGTAGTTTATCCATGGTCACACAACACACAAGTGGCAGAACAAGGATCTGAATCCGGGTCAAGGACCTAGTTCAGGATTTTCTACCACACACCTCAATGGCAGGCAGCTGTGAGACTACAGGCAGCTTAGCCTCGTGGGCAGGAGCACCTCCTTGGGGCCCACTTGCTTGAGCTCGAACCCCAGCCCTATCACAGACTGCTGTGAGGCCTTAGGAAAGTTACTTAACCTCTTTCAACTCAAAGTGCTGACCTTTAAAATGCTGGTGATAATAATAGTACCTGAGTAAAGTTTTTGGAAAGGTGGAAAAAGCTTTTGCAAGAGCAAATGGAAAATGCCTAGTGTTTTGCTACTCAAAGTGTGGTCCTTAGATCAGCAGCACTGGTACCACCTGGGAACTAGTAGAACTAAAATAGTGTGTTAATAGAGGCAAAGTAACAAGTTACTCTGCTTACCCAGAGTATTATGTAAATATTACTAATGATGATAAGTTGGCACCCATAGAGGGCAATTTCAGTGGGGACCTTAATTCTTCTCATACCTCTTCCCAACTGAGTAGCTTACCCTCTCCTTGGGTTTCTTGTTAGTTTGAGGAGCTTATTCGTTCTTTGATTACACCATCTTATTTGCTGCTCAAACAACAGATTTCTGTAGAAGGCACTTTTGATTTGTCATATTAGTTCCCTTCACAGAGGGTCATTATATTTCTTTTAGAGTCTAGTAAGATATATGGTAATGGTAATTCAAACATTAGTGGGAAAAGACAGCTGATACAATCAGTGATCAGGGCAACTTGATAAACATTTGGAAAAATAAAGTTAAATGGCTGCCTCACACCTTGCATGCAAGCTAAGTCTCTTCAGGCATGTCTGACTCTGTGTGAACCTATGGACTATAGCCTGCCAGGCTTCTGTGCATGGGGATTCTCCAGGCAAGAATACTGGAGTGGACTGCTCTGCCCTCCTCAATGGGATCTTCTGACCCAGGGATCGAACATGCGTCTCTTTTGTCTCCTGCATTGGTAGGTGGGTTCTTTAATACTAGTGCCTCCTGGGAAGCCCCAACCTCACACTTTACACCAAAGCAAATTTCAAATGATCTAAGAATGTCAAGGTAAACAAAAAAATAAAATCCAATGATGAAAGTATTGGATGAAAAAACCCAGAGATCATTACGGAAAAGATTTATAAATTTGACTACATAAAATTTTTAAATTCTGTAAGGTCCAAAATAATATAAGCTCAAGAGAAAAGACAAGTCAGATAGACATATCTGCAGATGACATTTACTCAATATATAAATTAACAGAGAAATAAAAAGAAAAAATAGAAATAAAAATGACCAAAGGATTTGAATAGATAGCTCCCACAAAAAAGAGATCTAAAAAGTCTATAAATGCATCAAAATATCTTCAACTTCTCTACTTAAAAAGCATGCAAACTAAACTTACTCCAAAATAGTTTTTTACCTATAAGATTGGAAAAGATAAAACAGGTTATTAATTCTAGTGTTGTCAAGGATGTGAATAAACAGGCACTCTTATCCAGTTGGTAGGAATGCAAACTGGTATAACCTTTTGGAAAGCAATTAGGCAAGATTTATTTGCAATGTTAGTATTTATATCCTGTTGATTCTGCAATTTCACATCTACCAATTCATTCAACAGAAATAGATTCATAAGTGCTCAAGAGATAAGCTTACAGGAAGCTTATTGGAGTATTGTATGTAAAATCAAAAAGTTGGAAACAACCCAGATATCCACTAGTAGGAGATTATAAAATAAAGTCCTGCACATCCATACAGTGTCATTAACAAGAATGACATTAATTCTAGGTGTTTAACATACAAATGAGCTTAAGCTGCATTGTCAAGTGAAAAAAAGCAAGTTGTAGAGCTGAATGAATAGTATGATCCTGTTTGGGTAAAGTATGTTGATACAAACAAAGGAAAAACTCTAAAGAAATATTCACCAAATCATTAATCATGTCATACTAATTTCTGATCAGTGAGATTCTTTGGCCCTTTCATTTTCATTCCATTTACTATTTTTTCAACAAATATTTATTGATCACCTACTACTTGACAGCCAATGTACTAGATTCAAGGGATATGACGGTAAATACCCAAAGTCATGGAGCTAAAGAAGCCAATATTCTATATTCCTACAACACTGGAATTCTTACAACAAATATTATCATCTTATCAGGAAAAAAAGATATTTTAAGGTAAATCAATATTCTTTAGAGATTATTTCCACACTTCTTACCTCCTTGCTAATCCACTGCACCAATCTCTGGACCCCTGTTCTCTCTTTCCAACGTTATTTCCTCCCGTTTTTTACAACTACCCAGATCTTATGCAGTCTTTCTGCCCAACTTGTGGTCAAGCTCTCCCATGAGGCTGTCAGTGACACCTCTGAACTCTGACACTTTACTCTGAATTGATGACGAAAGATTACAGTCTGCCCTGTTCCACAATCATGTGGGAGTCCCTGGGGACCATCTTAACATACATAATGTCTGGCACACAGGAGGCACTCAAAGTGGGCTGAACAGGGACTGTGTCTGTGATGCAGGTGCACCACTCAGCTGGCCCTTCAAGAGAACCTGCTTCTGGGAGGACAGCTGACTGAGAACCTCTAGCTGTGACATTCTTCCTGAGGCTACGCTTCCTTTGGCTTCTCCCAGTGACCAAGCATGGTGGGGACACCAGAACCCAGCCATTTCTGTCTGATGCACGAAGCCTTAGCAGACTCCCTTTGCCTGGGCACTCCCCATCAGCCTGTTTGAGTCATCCCCAAAATCGCAGGGCAATCTGAAGCTCTTTCTACCCAAGCCTCCTTCCCTCCCACTCTCTTTTCCCCGTTATACCTGCATCTTGGTCTGAAGGCACTCCTCTTTCCCGATTCCTTCCACTTTTATCCTATACAAGCATTTCTCCCAGGCAAAAACCATTATGGCATTTGATTCTCAGAGGACCCAGATCAAGATAAGGGTCAGTGAAAAAATCCTAGAAGAGAGTTCATAAACAATAAGACTGTAGGTATACTTGCAGAAGAGATTTATGTACCCAGATGTGCTGGATCCATTCTTCAAAATCTCTGTGCACACAAATCACCTGGGAATGGTGTTGAAATGGATTCTGGTTCAATAGGTGTCTGGTGGACCCAAGAGCTGTATTTCTAAGAAGCTCCTAGGAGGTACTGATGCCGTTGGTCCAGGGACCAGTGTGAGCAGCAAGGGACTGGATTCTTTATTTGCCCCCTCAGTCTCTCCTCCCTGGGAGGGGCTGACTGTGAGGACCACGTCAGTAGGCTCTGAACCTCTGGCCAACAGTTAGGTTTGGCCAATGAGGAGCACTGGCAAGAGATCAGGGGGCAGGAGGAGGATGAGACCAGAGGTTTTATTCCTCTGGGGATTGCTTCTGCTGGGTTGCCATAGGATGGCTGCGCCCCTCTATTAGAGACCACAACTCCCATCAGGTACACTTCTCCAGTTTTCTCTCCTGCAGAACTCCAGTAACTGCTCTCTCCCTTCCCCCGGTAGGCCTGGATTGGTAATGGCTCCCTAGTGTCATCAGCCTCTGAGTACTGCATCATCCCTTGTGGCTCTTCATATCTGCCCACATATCTGCAATCAGTCCGTTAGTAAATGGTCCTCATTTCCCCAGCCAAATGTACCATCTGTCACCTGCTGGGACCCTGACTGCTACAAGTGCCATTCAATGCAGATTTTTTTTTAATAACAGCAGAAAACTGGAAACAACCTAATTGTGCATCATTAAAAAATGATTAAATAAATTATGGTACATCTGCTTAATGGTGTTATATGTAACCATTAAAAAGGATGCAATAGATCTATATTCACACGAAAAGATGCCTAAGCCACTAGTTCAGTGAAAAAAAGGGTGGGGGGGATGTTCAAAATAGCATGCATAGTAGGAACCCATTGCTTTAAAAAGTTAAAAAAATGCATTTGTTAAGGCTTGGATTGCAAGTAACCACCATCCTGCTCAAGACAAACCTAACTGAAAAGAATTGGGAGATGGGGAGCAGTTCTGGCTCCATCTTTTTCTATCACTTGTCTCTGCTTTTCTGTATAGTGGCTTCACTCTCAGGCAAGACATCTTTAATTGGGGACAGAGCAAGCCCCAGCCTACTTATGACAGCTGAGGACCTCAGCAGAGAGGGTCTTCCTCCCATCTGCTTTGACAA
This sequence comes from Capra hircus, assembly GCF_001704415.2. Taxonomy (NCBI): domain Eukaryota; kingdom Metazoa; phylum Chordata; class Mammalia; order Artiodactyla; family Bovidae; genus Capra; species Capra hircus. The sequence continues at coordinate 63,499,469 of NC_030815.1, read as the reverse complement.
GAAATCCTGGGCTGAAGGAATTGGAATGGGCTTGGACATACAGTAATCACTAAACTACTCAGACTGAGAGTGGAGGAAGGAAGCTCCCCCCAAAAAGAGGGTGTCTCTTTCCTGAGTAGGAGAGGCAAGACAGGTATAAACAACAGAGATCTACCCTAGAGGGAATATTTGTAGTAGACCTTTGTTATCCTTCTTGGCTGCCCAGCATCAAAACCCTTTCCTATCCAGGTACCCTACCTTCTGGGGCACCCACAGTGGAGCCTACCTCCTATTATGCATGCTGAAAATGCCAGAAATGCACTTTCCCAGCTCCCATTCTGCAAGGCAAAACACACGACCTGGCCAGGCCACTCAGATGCTCCCATCTCTGGCTTGGACTCTGAAGACAGTGACACCAAAAAGGGCCTGTGCAGACTCCATCCTGGTGTAAGATGCAGCTTGACATGATTTGGGGCACTGTTCTTGGTTGTGGAGCCTTTGGGCTGGTTCTCTGCCCCTTGTGGGACCTGTGAACTATGAACAAAACCTCATATTAAATCCCCTTTCTTCTTAAATTATCCAGAGAGTTAATTTCTGCTACTTGCAATCAAGAAGCTTGATTAATGCCTATAAACAGGTGTGCATGTTAGAATACATATGAGATGTCTTTGTAAAGATAAAATAAATGTGAATATTGGTTACCTGCGGGAAGTAGGACTGGGAAAGTGGAAAGGGGAAAGAAGCTTTTGCTTTCGCTTTATGCCCTTTTGTACTGTTGGAATTTTCTTTTTTGTACCATGTATCTTACTTCTATAAACAACTAGTTAGTAAAGTATAAGAAAAGACACCTTAATAAATAGAATAATACAAGGAAGCAGTTGCTCGGGATTTTCAAGGAACCAAGTCTTCATTAGATATTGAGAAGGAAGTTGTTCTCATCTCTATTGGTGAATGAAGCCAAATCTGGAAATGAGTGACTGTGTACACTCACACCTTGTTTTATTTTGCTTTCCTTTATCATGCTTCCCAGATGTGGCATCTTTTATAGAGTGAAGGTTTGTGGCAACCCAGCATGGAGCAAGTCTATGAGCACCATTTTCCCACCAGTATTTGCCTACTTTGTATCACTGTCACATTTTGGTAATTCTTGCAGTATTTCCAACTTTTTCATTATGATTTCATCTGTTATGGTGATCTGTGATCAGTGATTTTTGATGTTAACTATTGCAAAAAGATTACAACTCACTGAGGGCATAGATGATGCTTAGCACTTTTCGCAATCAAGTATTTTTAAATTAAGGTATTTACATTGTGTTTTCAGACTATGGCACACTTACTACAGTACAGTGTAAACATAACTTTGATATGCACTGGGAAACCAAAAGTCACACAACCTGCCTTTCTGCAACAGCTTGGCACTAAACCCACATTATCTCTGAGATATCACTGTACCACCTCCAAAACTGCCAAAGTGATTGGCTCTGTCCCTGTTAACTCAGCTGTTCAAACATGTTCCATGATTATCCATTACTCACAGAATAAATCCCTGGTACTGAAGCATTTTGCAACCCGAGCCCTGTGTACTTTCAAGACGTCCCCTCATTTTACTCTTCACCTAAAAGACTCTCTTCCAGCCCACAGGCCCAGACCCTAAGGGCATTACCACCTTCTTTTGATCTGCTAAAGCCATGACCCTTATTCCTTCCTCACACCTTCATCCAGTTTTGTTCTGTATTATAATTCTATATACACAACATAGTCCTTTTAACAATAATGTACTAAACACCTACTCAACATCTAGCTTTTTGCTAGACTTTGGGGCCACACCTCACAGTTTATGGAAACCAATTACCCCAGATCAGAATGTTAACCTCTGTTATTGTGATGAATGGGAACGTAGCGTAAAGCAATTTGCTGGCCGGGCTGCTCTTATTAGAAACTTTGTCTTTCCCTCTGCCTGGATTGCACTCTCTCCACATATCAGCGTTACTTGATCACTCAGTTCCTTCAGGTCTCTGTGAAAATGTCACCTTTTCAGTGATTTCTTTTCTACCCAATCTATTATAAAACGACATCCCAGCCTTTAGTCCATTTACTTGGATTTTGTTATGTTCTGTTTCTTGTTTAAAAACACATAATAATTTAACATACAAGTTACTTACTTGCTGTGCCTGTCTCTTTCCACTGTCAGGCCCAGAATGGCAGGGAATTTTATTTTCCATTCCCTGCAGTTTCTCCAGCACCTAAAACAGTGCCTGGCACATAGTAGGCACTCAATAAATACTTCTTGAGATAGAGAACTGGACTAGATGTCAGAAAACCTGGGTCCCAGTCACAGCTTTCCAGCATGACAGTTGTGTGGCCTTTAGCAAGACAAAATGTCTTCAAGCCTTAGTTGTTGTACAGTTGCTAAGTTGTGTCCAACTCTTTGTGACCCCAAGGACTATACCAGGCCAGTCCTCCCTGTCCCTCACTATCTCCAGAGTTTGTCCAAGTTCATGTCCATTGAGTCCTTGATGCCATCCAACCATCTCATCCTCTGTTGCCCTCTTCTCCTTCTGTCTTCAATCTTTCCCAGCATCAGGGTCTTTTCCAATGAGTGGGCTGTTCATATCAGCCTTAGTTACGCCGTAAATTGGAGGTGATAGTCTGGGCCCTTCCCCGTGGCCGACAGCATTGCTGTTAAGGATCAAACAGTGAGTCTCAAACTTTAACGTGCTTTAGAATCACCTAGAGGGCTTAAGATACAAGTGACTGGACTCCATATTCGGTTTCCGATTCAGTAGGTCTGTGTAAGATGAGAAAACTTGCATTTGTAAAATGTCGCAGATGGTGGTGCTTCAAGAACCACTGATGAAGAGACATGAAGGTATAGGAGGTGCTTGTAACCCTAACGCCTGTCCCAGACAAGAACGGCACTGATGGCCGGGCAGGACATTGTGGGAAGACAGAGTGGACCCAACTGTACCTTAACTCAGTCAACGACCATTTAGGAGGCGCCGCGTTAGTGCCGGGTGCCGAGGGTCAGCGGCGCGTGCCACAGGCCTATGAGGCTGTGGTCTCAGACCTCGGCCCAATGGTCGGGAGCTCGCAGCGTGAGGAGGGCTGGAGAGGCCGCTCCGACCTCCGTACGGGGCAGGAAGTCTCTGTAGCTGCGAGGAGGACCCCAAGCGGGCGCCGAAAACTCGAAGCCGAACTCGCAAGCTCGGCGGCGGACGCTGCCTGGAGTTTCCCGGAACCCGCGGTCCACCCCCGCCCGGTTCCCCGCCCCCGGTGCGGGCTACTGAGGCGCGCTCTCGCCCCGGGCGCGCGCCGGGCACACAGTAGGCGCGCGCCCCGGCGCTCCGCACACGGTCGGCACACAGTAGGCGCTCGGGCCGGCGGAAGTGGGCGCCGGCGTGCGGTATCCGGGGGCGGAGCTGGCGCGGCCCGCCCGGCAGACAGACCCGGGCCGCGGGCCGCGATGGGTGAGGGCGGGTTGCCCCCGGCCTTCCAGCTGCTGCTGCGCGCCTGTGATCAGGGCGACACGGAGACTGCGCGGCGGCTGCTGGAGCCGGGGGCTGCGGAACCCGCGGAGCGCGGCGTGGAGCCCGAGGCGGGCGCGGAGCCGGCGGGGCCCGAGGCGGCCGGGCCCGGGGCGGCGGCCGGAGCGCCGGTGCCCGTGGACTGCTCGGACGAGGCGGGCAACACGGCGCTGCAGTTCGCGGCGGCCGGGGGCCACGAGCCGCTGGTGCGCTTCCTGCTGCGACGCGGCGCCTCGGTCAACAGCCGCAACCACTACGGCTGGAGCGCACTCATGCAGGCGGCCAGGTGAGGGGGTCGGGGGTGCCATGGAGCCTGGGTGGTGTCTAATGACCCCCTGGGCGCGGGTGGGCTCAGGCGGTCGAACCTGCCCGGCGGCCTCCAGCAGACGCTCCGGGAGGTTAAGAGTGAAGTACTGGTTCGAGAGAGTTGAAACTTTGAGCAGCTAGGGATACGAGCTAGTAGCGGACGCGCTTTTTAATAACGTAAAATCAGAATCCTAAAAGCATCGGCCTTTCAAACACAGAATCTGGAGACAGCAAATAGAATCTTAGCGACTTAGAAGCTCAGTGATGTTCGTTGCAGCAAGGGTTTCCCAAAGAACCTACCTACCCACCCTGGCTTGGTGTTGGGGATGCTGCGGTACTCAGATAAAGTCCCCACGGAAGCAGTATGCCAGTGGGCGGGCCGGGCCAAGGAACAGACTTCACGGGGGACAATCTGGGGAGCTCTTGGAGAGCCGACTTAGTTTCAGGAAGTGAGGGAAGGTTTCAGGTAAGGATGAGGTATATATTGTCGAGACCTAAGGATACCTAAGTGTTGACCTGGATAGAGGGAGTGAAAGATGGGTGATAGGTGCAAAGGTTTGGAAGCTAAAGTGAAATATGCATTCGTAGGACTGCTAGTACAGTGTTGTGGCTGGAAAGGGTTGGGAGTAGTGGGAGATGAGTCTTCTCTGGAGAGAAAGAGGCAGATGCCTGGTGGCAAGGCTGGGAAAAGTGACAGTTCGTAAGGGCACTGGGGAGTAATGGAGTGTTCTAGGCAGAGCAAGTGACAGAATGAGATTTATGTTTGGAAAGATCACTTTTACTGCAGTTTGAGGATGGCTTGGAGGAGTGAGCTAGAATCAGAACGTCTGGTTAGGAAGGGATTGCAGCAACACAGAAAGAGGTGATGGTGGCCTGGACCAGAGCAGAGATGGCTCTGGGAGAGCAAAGAAATGAGTTTGAGATGTATTCAGGAGATAGGATGAACCAGACTTGTAATTCTGGTATAAAGAAACTCTGGGGGGACTTCCCTGGTGGGCCAGTGGGAGGCCCAGGTTCAATCCTTGGTCAGTGAGACAGTTCCCACATGCCACAACTTAAGATCCTGCGTGCCACAACTAAGGCCCCGTGCAGCCAAATAAATAATTTTTTTTTTTTAAAGAAGAATCTCAGGTATACTGTGAGGTCTCACTCCTATCAGCCATCTACTTAGATCCTACCCAGTTTCTTGGAGAAATTTCCCAAGGAAGGAACAGAGGTCATTTGTAAGTGATGAAAGTGAAAGTGAATGTCGCTCAGTCCTGTCCAACTCTTTGCGACCCCATGGACTATACAGTCTGTGGAATTCTCCAGACCGGAATACTGGAGTGGGTAGCCGTTCTTTTCTTCAGGGGATCTTCCAAACCTAGGGATCGAACCAGGTCTCCCGCATTGCAGGCAGATTCTTTACTGGATGAGCCACCAGGGAAGCACAGGAATACTGGAATGGGTAACCTATCCCTTCTCCAGAGGATCTTCCTGACCCAGGAATCGAACCGGGGTCTCCTGCATTGCAGGTTGATTCTTTACCAGCTGAGCTATTAGGTAATTTTGATGGATATTGCCAGATTGCTGTCCATGCAGGTGTATTAACTTTCCAATGGCTGCTGTAGCAACTTATTACAAAGCTAGCAGCAACCACATCACTCTGACTCCTGCTTCGTCATCACATTTTCTAACTCCTCTACCTCCCTCTTCTGCTTTTAAAGATCACTTGTGATTCCATTGAGCTCATCTGGATAATAGTCTCCCCATCTCAAGGTCAGCTGATTAATTTCCCCTTTCCCACAGAATTTAACAGGTTCTGGGAATTAGGATCTGGACAACTTTGGGGAGCCCATTACTCTGCTGACACAGTAGTGGTACCAGTTTACCCTCCCTGAAACAGTGTCTATGAGTGCCTGTTTTTCTACAATCTCTCCAACAGAGTATATTATTAAACTTTTGGATTTTTGCATCTGATGAATGAAAAATATTTCAGTGTGGCTGTGATTTGTACTTGTTAAACTGAGTGAAGTAAAACATCTTTCCATATGTATGAGCCATTTGATTTTCTCAAAGGCACTGAAATCACAACATTCTTACCCATAATCTTCTCATTATGACCCAGTTATATTTTATTTCTGAGTTCATTTCCAAGTGTCACACGGTTGTTCCAATCTAATTTGTATTGCAGGAAAATTTTTATTGTGCATTATTTTCAAATATGTCATTTTCAACTGCTTTGTGATATATCATCCACGGGCAGTACTGTGCTTTGCTTAACCATACCTTAGCCCTCGGGCATTTATTTCAGTCTGTAATCACCTAGGGAGCGCCTCCCAGCTGTAACACTCGGCTGCCCATTTGCATGGGTAATGCAGTGTGTTATGCATCTATCAGTCAGGGACCCTTTGTCTTAAGACACCTGATTTCTTGCCCAGCACTCTCTGGGGGTGCCCATAATGTCTTTTGGGCTATGGACCTTACTTCTGAGGTTCTCTGTCTCTTTTCATGGCCCCATCCACTCTTCCAGGCTTTAAAACTCCAGGTAAGTCCTCATTCCAGTACCTGTCTGTGCCATCCTGTCTCCCTTTCCCCTCTGTCTTAGTCCAGGGCACACATTTATAAGTGGCTTCCTACTGCTCTCTCTTCTTCCAAGTGTGCCTGCTGTAATCCCTCCTCTGTAGAGCTTCCAGATCTTTCTGAAATGACTGTCTAGTTGTGTGTGTCCCACAGTGGCTCCCTTGATCGGGATGGCCAAGCACATGGCTGCATGCTGACACATTCCAGTCTTGTGCTTTGCCTCCGTGACAGCAGACGTGCCTCAGCAATGGTGCTTCCGGCAGCCACCACTTTCAACAAAGTGCGCATCTATTTATTGTCACAGCTCTCTGTGTTCCAGAGCTCATCACTGGATCAGGACCACCAGAGACCCTGTGCCTGGACTGCAGTTGGGTCTCTTCTGAATGTTTCAGCATCAGAGATGGTGTCATTCATGTTTTTTTTTTTTTTTCCTGTTCTTAAAACAACCTTTATTGAGTACTTATTTTGTGTCAAGCTCTGTGCTAAGTGCTGCAAATTAGTTAGTTCATTCAGTCTATGCAAAATCTGAGGAAATACTACTGCTGTCTTCCCCATTTTACAGATAAAGAATTGAGGCTCAGAGAAGTTAGTTCACTTGTCCAAGGCCACACAGCTGTGAAGGGATAGAGTCAGATTCACACCTAGGCAGGTGCTCCAGAGCCTGTGCTCCCAGCTATGAGTCCCTTAACTCACTGTTTTCCTCTTGGTATTGGCCACAAGGAAGCCACTCACCAAATTTGCTTAACACTAAAGGGACAGGTTGTGTGGTGTTTATTTTGGCTCCAATTTTACCCTCGACTTCCTTACTTTCCTTCTCCTGCCCTTCACTTCTCTGCCTGCCAGCGTGGCAGAGCTGGCCTCTCCACCCAGGGCTCTCTGAGAGTGGGAGTATATGCCAGGTCTTTCAACACAGGTGTTAATTGCTGAAATTAATTGATAATCGTAACAGCTGCTCAGAAAGCCCCAAGCTTCCCTATCTTCAGTAATTACCTGTTAGAAAGTTAGCATCCCTCAAATTATCTCAGCCTTCATTGAATCATTTTTTATATTTTCAGCCTAATTCTCAGTGGCCTCTTGGGCTACTGTTGAATTCAGAAAGCATTCCGAGTATAGGCATCCTGCTCAGATTTAGGCCTTTCCTTCCTCTGTGAGTTTGTTATACCAGAAGAACTGGAGTTTCAGATCTTAGGGTCTAGGTTCAAGTTTTGACTCAGTCGCTTCCAAATTGAGAGATTCTGGATTATTGCTTTCCATTGTAATCTTAAGATTCCTCATCTGTGAAATACATTATTAGCAGTTTATCTCAGGGCTTACTAAGATCCAGTAGATAAAAACAGGATAGTATCTTGTTATCTGCTGCTAGATTTTTATCTCATGCTTGATGACTAAATAGTGTAATCTTTTATAGTTATCTAACCAATTCTTCAGCTATTTCTGTTGCCTGTTTTGACCATCCTCTTTGGTTATGCCAAGTGTTCATTCACTCATTCATTTGACAGAATTGCCTGAGCTCTGCTGGAGTGCAGTCTAATGGGAAGATATAATTATAGAAGGAGGGCCCAGGCACATCAGTAAGGGTAAAGACAGGGGATGGTGCGTTTTCAGGTGAGCTGCACCTGAGCTGATGTAGGGGAAGCCACTCAGAGGACGTGGGATCTGAACTGAGTCCTGCAGCAGGATAAAGGATGTGCTTAGTCAGTAAGGACAGGAGGGTCAGAAAGGCAGGATGGCAGAGGCGTGGACAGAGAATAATTGCCGAGTGTAGGTGAGCACAGCTGGAGTACAGCGTGGGATTTGGGAAGAAATGAGGTTGACAAAGTTGGCAGTCCTTTCCAGGCAGTGGGATGTGGGGCAGTAGCCATGAGATTTAGGTTTGGAGAATATCATCATGAAGGACGGGCAGGGAGACAGGCTGCGGTTATAGCTCTCTGCCTTTTTGTCAGATTCTGTCCACTCTTGGAAAAGGGGAAGGACGGGCCTGGCCCCTCTGCAGCTGGGGAAGCCAGTTCACCAAGCGCTCCCTCCACACTCTGCAGGTGGGGTGACCCGGTGCTGTTAAGGTTCATGGGCCAGAAGGTATTTGTAAGTTCAGAACATTGTTCAGCCTTGGCTCTGCCTCCACAGGGAGGAGGGAGGAACCTGGGTTTAGATGAGAGACAAAACCGATTCCGGAAAGGAGGGAGCGCCACAAGGGATTCATTCAAACGCTGCTGCACAGATGCTGGCCTCCTGCCGACATTACCGTCTTGTAAAACCTGGTGGGGGGGGGGCCGGGTAGGGGTAGGGGGCCCTTCCAGCTCTGAGCCCAGAAAGAGCGCACTAGAAAGATTGTATTTGCGTTTGCAAATGCTGCAAAACAGAATTCTTCTGCCCTCTGGTGGCAGAAGAAGGAAGAGATTTTACTGGGAGTTGTCTGTTTTCCTCTTCCTGGTATCAGAGTTGGTGGGTACATTGTCTGTCTCCCCAGTAGGGGAGGTTGCTCAAGTTTCCCTGGAGAGGGTCTGGCCCAGACCAGATTCTCAGCTGCCAGCAAGAGACATTCCAGCCAGCAGAGGGCATCAGGCCTCTGGGGAGAGGTGCCCCAGGCCGCCTCTGCTGACCACAGCTATGCCACACCTCTTGGCATGGGGTCTGTGGACTTTCTGTGCATGTGTGTTTGGGGCTGGGGAGGGTAGATGTGAGTCAGACGTGGGCCCTGCCCCTGGGGAGTGAGAGCACAGCCAGAGAGGCAGCTTACCCAGCTCTGAAGCAGAATCACATGAACTCTCTGCCATGCGGGAAGCAGCGAGGTGTAGGGCAGCAGGATTCAGACAGACTGGATTTCTGACCCTGTGGATGTCGCTCACCAGCTGGGTGACCTTGGCACATTGTGTAATGTAAAAATGTTTAAATGATTGCCATTCTAATAGCTGACATTTATGTAGTGCTTCCTTTGGACAAGCACTGTTCTAGGTGCTTTATGTATATTATATATATATATATTAACTCATTTAATCCTCCACAGCTCTTTTAGTAGACACAGTCATATCCCCACTTTAGAGATGAGGAAGTGAAGGCACAAAGAAGTTACAGTTCTTTGTCCAGGATATGCAGTAGATGGCAGAGCTGGATTCGAAACTAGACAGGGCAGTGTCTCGCCTTTGTGTTGGTGTAGACACAGGGCCAGCACAGTGCCTAGCACCAGAGGAAGGCCTTTCACTATAAGCAGCTATTACAACGTTAAAAATTAATGATTCAATAATTAATAATTTAACAGTGGATGCTCAGTCACTCAGTCATGTCCAACTCTTTGCGACCCCATGTATTACAGCCTGCCAGGCTTCTCTGTCCATGGGGATTCTCCAGGCAAGAATACTAGAGTGGGTTGCCATGCCCTCCTGCAGGGGATCTTTCCAATCCAGGGATAGAACCCAGGTCTCCTGCGTTGCAGGAGTATTCTTTATTGACTGAGCTACCAGGAAGCCCTGACAGTTTATAAGTAAGTGATTGCATGAGCTTAATTTATAAGTAAGTGATTGCATGAGCTTTCTCCTCATCGGGTGACTTGCGTCACTAATTATCCATCTCCCGGCAGATTTGGGCACGTGAGCGTGGCACATCTTCTTTTGGATCATGGGGCTGATGTCAATGCCCAGAACCGCCTGGGGGCCAGTGTGCTTACCGTGGCCTCTCGGGGTGGACACCTGGGCGTGGTAAAGCTGCTCCTGGAAGCTGGTGCCTTCGTGGACCATCACAAACCCTCAGGCGAGGGGGACAGCGGGGACGAGCTGCTGGACATCACGGCGCTGATGGCTGCCATCCAGCATGGACATGAGGCCGTGGTGCGTCTGCTGATGGAGTGGGGCGCAGACCCCAACCATGAGGCCCGGACTGTGGGCTGGAGCCCGCTGATGCTGTCAGCGCTCATCGGGAAGCTTGGCATGGCTCAGCAGCTAGTGGAGAAGGGGGCCAACCCCGACCACCTCAGCGTGCTAGAGAAGACTGCCTTCGAGGTGGCACTTGACCGCAAACACAGGGACGTGGCCGACTACCTGGACCCGCTGACCACCGTCAGGCCCAAGACAGGTCAGGCTGTGCCACCACCAACCTACCCACTCATCCCACCGTGGCTTCCCAGAGGACCCCGATTTGTGTTTAAACAGTAAAAGCCAAGGGTTGCCCAAACAAAAGGGCCTGCAAAAATCATAGTCCAGCCCGCGGGGCAGGGGAACTTAAAACGTGGCATGCAGGTGCCTGGCCCCCCCTCCAGAGAGTGATCTGTAGCTCTCGGAAGAGCCTGGACTCCTGCACAGCAAGGCCTCTCCCTCCTAACCAGATGATTCTGGTGTAGAAGGTTCTGGGACCCTTCTAGAAAGTGGTCAGCAAACTTTTCTGAGAAGGACCAGAGAAACAAATATTGTAGGCTTTGTGGGCCGTACAGTCTGTTGCAACTCTTCAGTTTTGCTAGAGTAGAAGCAGCCTACGTGATATGTCAAGGGTGGGTGGGGCCGTGTTCCAGGAAAACTCTAATTCTAAAAACAGGCGTAGGGGCAGGTTTGGCAACCTCAGCTCTTAGGGCACTGTGCCTAACCTCAGCTGCCAATGACCAGTCCCCAAAGACTAATTCACAGAAAATTCAGCCTACTTTAAAGTTGTGTTTTTTCAGCATCTATTAGTGTGTCCTGTTTCTTTTTTCTTTTTGCCATCTTTCTGGCATATAAAGAGCTGTCTAAGCACTCCTTAGCAAATCTGCCACAGAACATACCATGTTTTAAAACCCCTAATTCATCATGTGTAACAGAGCATGTAATGTAGAGTTGCACAGCTGCAGTGCCCTCTGTCAGTAATGGGTCTGATTTCTGTGTCACTCCTGAGAGCCCGAGCTGTAAGGCCAGGCTGCAGCATGTGAGCATTTAAGGCTGAGAGGTAAAAATTGGAAGAAAAGGTCTTCAGACAAACTGGCTAAAAAGACTTGAAAGTGTTGCAGAGTTTGATGCCATCCAGAGAATACGCAAATAGTCCCGTCAATGAAATTGTGAATCAACTGCACTTCAACTTAAAAAAAATTCAAGTGGCCCATTAAAAAAAAAAAAAAGAAAACCCATCAATCAAAAGATGTTGCAAATTTGAGAAATGCTTATTAGAAACACACTGTCCAGTCAGAAAACTCTGAAATAAACGTGTTGTAAAACCACGTAACAACAGAGAGATGGCAAAAATGAAGAGGACACCAAAACAGAAGGGAAAAAGAAGTAAAGTCTAAGAAAACCTGCCTGAAGCCAGGAGACCTCTTTCCTTTGCACGGATGGGGACAGTGAGGGCCAAAGAGGAGTGGAGGCTGGTCATAGGTCACTCACCTGTTAAAAGCTGTGTGACACTTAAAGGGTGGGGGGTTCCATGGGAAAGCACAGGGATGTGACCCCACCCAGCTCCAGCCTTTGTGCGGCCTCTGGGATCTGGACATGCTTGGAACTCTCTCTTAGCCTCCCTGTGTCTCTTGTGTAGAATGGAGTCAGTGGCAACTACCAGGAGGTCATGAGCAGAAAACAAGCTGGCGTCTGGTGTGCGAGCCCTCTGGCCAGAACGTGGCAGTTCAGCATCAGGTCCCGGGCAGTGCTGCAGTTAGGAGTTAGGGCTCCTGTCTCACCCAGGGTGTTTTTCTTGACTCAAGGCCACTGCCCTCGTTTAAAGGCTTTGGGTGGTGTGATTATAGCCGAGATGGGAAAGGGAACTGCCTCCTCCCATCCCTGCTGTGCCTCCACGCCTGACGGGCAGGCTCTTACCTCCACCTTGGGGGCGTTCATCCATGTTGCAGGTGAGGGAGGTCAGGCGACTTGCTCAAGGCCTCTGCTCTGGGAGTGGATGGTTGGGGATGTGTGCCCCACCTATGGGTGCTGAGCTGTACCTCTTGTGCAGCTGATTCCTCCTTCCTCAGATTCCTCCAGCTGGGTTTCTGGGGTCTTGGCTCCCCACGAGCCTCCTTATGGACTGCCCTGGCACTCTGGGGAAGCAATGCCCTACTCTCTTCAGAATGTGGAGGTACACACACAGTGGTGGGTATAGCCAAGGTCACCCTCTACCTGGCTCCACCTGGCCTTGACCGTGCTGGCTGGGGGACCTTGGACCAGTTGCCTCCATCCTCCAAGCTTCCATTCTGTCTCCCATAAGTGAGGGGCAGGAGTACCCCTGCCTCACAGGACCACTGTGAGGATCAGATGAGGTCATCCCAGCCCAGAGACAGCACATGAGAAGATGCCGGCAGCTGCCGTCACCCGTTACTGTCGCTTCGTAATTGACAGGACCAGGTCACGGTAATGAGCAGACTTCCCTGTCAAGCAGACACAGGTTTGAGGCTCAGCTCTGTCCCTCTAGGACTCCAGTGTCCTCTTTCATAAAACAGCTGTAATGAATGCACTTGCCTTGTGAGGTCCCATGAGCAGTAGGAAGATAATGCTGGTACTACCCTGGAGTACCCCAGAGCCTGGCACAGAGAGAGCAGTGAGCGGAAGCCACCAAAATGGATTTGTATTCACCATTCATTCATTCCAGTATTCTGCAAGTATTTGTTGACTGCCAATGTTCCAGGTACCATTCTAGGCACCAGTGAACAAACCAGATCCAACTTCTGCCCTTGAGGATCTTGGCTTCTGGAGGAGAGACGGCAAAAAATAGGAAATAAGCGTGTTAAATATGTTACATAGTATGGTAGGTGGTAAGTACTGTGGTGAGAAAGAAAACAGGGGCGAGGTGGAGGATTTGGGCGCAGTTGAAGGTACTGGGTGGTGCAGGCCACCATATGAAGCAGGGTCATTGGGTGGCCCCTGAGAGGAGCTGGGAGTTCAGCTGCGTTGCAGGAGCTGAGAGAGTGCTCCGTTTTCAGGCCTCAGAGAAGAGCCTTCAGAGGAGCCATGTTACTAATAGTGCCAGATTATTAAACAAATAGTATTTGGCCCCAGCTCTTTTTGGGAGGTGCTAGGAAACCCACCCCCTGCCCTCATCAGGGCCTTGGAGACTCCCAGCTCTCTCCCTCACATTAGCTGCAAGACAGGGTACCCTTGAGGCTGTAATCGTCACTGTGACACCCTCCTCATCCCCACTGTGGTCATTCCCTGGGCTGTGGAGGGGTCCCTGGAGTTGCTCTGATATTGATGCAATAATTGGAGCCCAGAGTGAGGAAGGGACCAGCCCAGGGTCAGTGGGCATCGAGCATAGCCGCTCCAGCCTCCTGAGGTCAGGCTAGACTGTCAGTGATTCGTTTGTACCAGATGGTTGCTTAGCAACAGACACTAGGCCCAGTTGACACATTCTTTTCTGTCGAAGAGTCTTGGCATGAAGGAGGCTGTGGGCTATAGCAAATTAGGCTCTTAAACACTTAAAAGGAATGAGACATATTTTTTTAAATTAAGTTTCATAATAATTTTTTATAGTATCTCAAAGGCAGAATTAGGCACTTGGTTCCATGGCCCTGTCTATACTTTCCTATAAGTGCCCTGGAGTTAACTAGTACCCTTTCTGGGGTGGGTGCTGGTCACTAGGAAAGATAACAAAAATTGTTGCTTGTGTGGTGGTGGTGGTTTAGTCGCTAAGTCGTGTCTGACTCTTGTAGTCCCGTGGACTGTAGCCTGTCAGGCTCCTCTGTCCATGGGATTCTCCAGGCAAGAATATTGGAGTGGGTTGCCATTTCCTTCTCCAGGGGATCTTCCTGACCCAGGAATCAAACCTGGGTCTCCTGCATTGCAGGCAGATGATTTACCAACTGAGCTATGAGGGAAGCTGTTTGTATAGAGCTTAAAAATTTCTGGAGCATTTTCCCATCTGTATTATCCACCCCTGCAACCATGACCTGCTCTCCATGTTAGCATGTTGTCTGCATTATCAGTGATGAGGAGACACATCTCTGGAAATAGGTGGATCCGGATATCCTGGCTCCAGACTCCTTGTGCCACTCTGCACCTTCTTCCAGCTGCTGGCGGAGGCTGATCGAGACCAGGGATGTGGTCCAGAGTCCCAGATTTTCTCCTGCAGCTGCTCTATTGTCTGGTATTAGTCAAAGGAAGTCCTGCATTCGCTCTTAACGAGCGAAAAGACTAGTCGTGAGGGTGGCTGCTTTCTGAACAGGAGGGAGCAGGTTACCCACTAGCTCTAGCTTCAAGGAGGGTGATGTAGAACAGATAAGTAAGGGGCTGGCATTGGGTGGGTGCAGCGAGGCCCAGCATGAAGACATCAGAAGGAAGCATCTGCAGGTCTGGGTCATGGGTGGCCTTCAGAATCACTCAGATGGCTGCTTATTTGGGAAAGAAAGCAAATATTAGCATTGGCAACCATGACCTCCTCTGGGTTTAGCTGCCCAGTGTCTTAGGTATTAGAATGAAAACCTGCTCTGGAATTACTTCATGGTTGTACATTTACTTTTTAGAATAAAAGAATCATTGTTTCTTCTTAAAATCTTCATAGGAATACAGATTTTTCCAAGACTATACTTTTCCATTATATCTGAGAAAGGACATTCCAAAATTTGGAATGCCTAAAAAAGACTGCTTTATGAGTTGCGGGATCTGGAAATGGTCTGCTCATTCATGTTTTCCTGGCCAGATGACCTCCCACAGTCTGTCTCTGAAGCGTTTTCAGACAGTCTGATGATAACCCTTCCAGAAGGGCTGCTGGAGTTAGTCCATTACCTAGGTCTCTGATTAGATTGCTTGTGAAAAGTAAATCATTTTTAAAAGTAGGCTGGGTCGTTACACCCTTGTAACTTTTCTGTTATTTTGCACTTTTCCGTGGTTAACTTTTAAAAATCTTTGTTTACCCAGATGAGGAGAAAAGGCGACCTGATATTTTCCATGCATTAAAAATGGGTAAGCACTTTAGAAAATCTTTGGATATTTAAGAATACAGTACTGTTTCTCCCAAACTAATATTGATAGTCCTTTTCAAGGCCACCCAGAGTATTTGGGAAAGAAACAGGTGTTTTGTTGTTTCCTGACTCTGGTTTCACCCAGGGAGGTTCAGACCCTGAGGCTGGTAGTTATGGTGCTTTGCATACAACTTCCAGATTATTTTCTCAGGCCCCCTCTGCCTCTCCTGCTAGACCCAGTGGCTATGTCCTAACTTTTACTTACCTCTGAAATGCCTGGCTGCCCACCTCCCTATTCCACTCTCTTTGTAATGAAGAGCTATTTAGTCTAGTATTGCCTCTCCTGAAACAGACCTCCACCTCCAGGAAGCCCACCCTGATCCTCACCTCTTAGGGAGACCTGGGCTCTCTTTCTGCATGTGCATTGCCCCTCATCATCACTCTTCTTTTAAGACAGCAATAACACGTCTCTCTTTCAGTAAAGCTATTTGCGTACTTGCCTCCATCCCTCATAGACTGAAGGATTGGAGAACGGGGGCTACCTCTGACTCATCTTTGTAGCCCCTGCGAGGCACAGCCACCCAGTACAGAGGCCAGCTCAGCACATTTGTTCTGGGAAGCCACTGGGTAAATCATCCTGCAGTGCCAGGCCTGTGGATCACCAGGACTTCTGCTTCTTTGGCAGGAAACTTCCAGCTGGTCAAAGAGATTGCTGATGAAGACCCCAACCACGTGAACCTGGTTAACGGGGATGGGGCCACCCCACTGATGCTGGCAGCTGTCATGGGACAGCTGCCTCTGGTGCAGCTGTTGGTGGAGAGGCATGCCGACGTGGACAAGCAGGACAGTGCCCACGGCTGGACAGCCCTCATGCAGGCTACCTACCACGGGTCAGCACCAGCCCCACCCCCTCAGCAGGGAGCCTAAGAGGATGCCCCGGGCTGAAATAGGGTGCCTAATGGGTTGCTGGTCCTGAGACGCTACAGATAAGCGCCCCACCCATTGTGAAGATGCTGAGACACTCAAAACGATGCAGGCTTGGTCTGTCCTGCGTTCCTACCCTTTGTGTCCAGATTTCCTATTGCCTCGGCAGTGTTAACCTGGTGCTTCCGCATCCCTTCTCGTCCAGTCACCCCTCTCCCTTCCTGGACGCCTCCTTCTTGGGGCAGGCTGACCAAGGGACAGGGATCTGCATATAGCCTTGCACCTGCTCGGTGGTGATCTGATTCCAAATTAGGGGCTCCATCCTTGCCCCGCTTCAGGTGATGAGAGCACTCTCCTGTGTCCTCTGAAAGTGGCTTTCTTCCTCATTTGATCCTCTGACTTCCACATCAAAGACTCTGGCCTGCCGGAGGACTTCAGTCAGGTCCCAGTGAGGGGCAGGAGGGGTGGGGTCTGTGTGTGGTCCTGGGAGCCAGTGGTTTTGGGGCAGAGCCTTGTGTTTTCATTTTATTCGTGGAAGGAGCACTCAGGCTTTGATTTCTGTCGTGACTGCCCGCAGGGTTAGGGAACAAGGGCTGGGGGACAGCTTTCCGAGCCCTCTCTCACGTGCACAGATGCTGCTGGAGTTAAGGCACCGCTCTTGTTGCCCAGGAGCAAGGCCACACTTTCGCTTTCAGCTGGTCTCACTCTGGCTTTTTGTTTCTTCCATAGGAACAAAGAGATTGTCAAATATCTGCTAAACCAAGGAGCTGATGTTACTCTTCGTGCGAAAAATGGGTACACAGCCTTTGACCTAGTGATGCTGCTGAGCGATCCTGGTGGGTTGTTTTAGGAAAAGCGTTTTAAACTTGCTGGGTTTTCTGGCTGGGAATCCAGATCATCCCCTATGTGTAAGCACTTGCTTATTTAAGGCAGAAGCCACTCTCAAGCCCCCAGAGCTCCCCACACACCCTCAGGCAAGTCTTCACTTCTCCCAGGTGAAGGCCATTGGGGAGAATGGGCGCAGCTGGGACCAGCTAGTCCCCGAGGCCTCTTCTGGCTCCAGCCTTCCAGGAGTCTCCAGGCAGGAAGGCCTTGGCCATCCACACAAATCCTGGAATGGTATCTGTGCCTCTCAGCTAGAAACTGAGCGACTCAGGAGGAAACAGGCCCCTGTGGACAAGGAGAATAGACAAAGCAGTGACCGCCTTGGCTTACTGTGTAGGTGGAAGCTCCAGGTCAAGGGTCTTGTCAACATTACTAACCCCTAGCTAGCACCTGCTAGGACCTCAGACCCTCTGCTACTTTGACAGGCCTTCCTCTGGCACCTGTGACTTTCCATTAGCTAACTCAAGGGGTAAGGGGTCTGTCTACCTGTCATCTCTCTTGGGACCCCCAAGTTTTAGCCCAGAGAGGGAGAAGCTGGGAGGCTTTTCTGACCCACAGCCTCTGAGTCCTGAGCTGGATCCTACCCTGCTGACTTGGGGAGGGGAGGATTCTGCCTCTGTGAGTGGAGAGGCTCCCGCTGCCTCTCTCAGTATGGGGGCAGCAGGCCAAGTGTCCTTCCTCACCACCAGCGCAGCCACCCCCTCGCCTTCCCCTCCTGTGGGACCCCCTTGTCACAGATACGTGCCGGTTCCATCTTATCCTCGCAGAGAGGATGTGCCCAGGAGTAACTGACCCTGGCTGGAGAGGTGGGGCCCTCCACCCAGGTCCCATGGTCTCACTCCTTGCGTGCAGTCTGCCAGGGACTCTGGGCTGCATTGCACACAGGCTTTTCTCCAACAGCTTTATCTCTTCCACTGTGTCTCTTCCTTCCCCCCATTGATCCTCCCTGCCTTTCCCAATAGAACAACCTACCCCAGTGGATTTTTTTTCCTAGTGGGTTTTCAAATGAAGTTTTTGCCGGAAATTTTCAAAGAGACACATGCTGGAGAGAAAAAAAAAAGCAACAGTCAAGAGAAAAGCATATTCATAGTTTGTAGTATTTTCTTCTCCATCCTGCTTGTTGCTTTTTTAATAGCCTAGTTGAGTTAATAATAACTAATACTACTTAATCTTTCTTAAGCACTTACCATATGTTAGGAATTCCCTCAGATCCTTCAGACACCTTTATGTGGTGGGTACTGTCACCCCTTCATTGACCTGCAGTTACACAGCCTGGGAAGAACAGGGGCAGAATTCCAACTTCAGTCATCTGGCTGTAGCGCCTCTACTTTTTAAACACTGCACCCCTCTGTCCTCCTGGTAGGACAGTGCGTCTGGTTTTCATTTCTGCTTAAGTGGGTTAAACCCTGCTGCCATGTTTGCCCCTTCTGAAGAGCCAGTGGAGAGGCAGGGGCACCTTGATCCTGGAGGTGCTACGGGACTGAGTTCTCAGGCTGCTGGGGGGGTCATCTGGAGACCCCTCCCCCCATGGCCCCACAGACATATTTGCAGGTAAAAGGCTGCCTTTTGTGTCCATAGACACGGAACTTGTTCGACTGCTGGCATCTGTCTGCATGCAGGTGAATAAAGACAAAGGCCGGCCCAGCCACCCGCCACCGCTGCCCCACTCGAAGGTCCGACAGCCCTGGAGTGTCCCGGTGCTGCCTGATGACAAAGGCGGGCTCAAGGTTTGCCTTTTCCTGTCTTAAAGAGCATCAGAGAGCCGCACCCGAGCAGGCGAAGCAGGAAGATGCTTGCCACTTCCTTATTACCTGGAGCTGCTTTAGGACAGGGTAGCAAGTAGGGTTAACAGTACGGGCAGGAAGTAAGCTGGAGGTGAGCAATGAGGAACAGCGGTGACCAGGGAAAACAGATGATCGTAACCACTTAGTGGCAGTAGTGGCTCCTTGCAAGTGTGTGGGTCCATGTTACTACATCTTCCCATCGTTTTCAGGAGAAACTAAAAACCCAGATTTTGATGCAGAGCCGCAATTTATATATGTAGAGAATGGTTAACATTTTTTGCATGATGTAGTGCTGAGCCGGCTAGCCTCAAACACCTCTCCTCCCTGGCCATCTGTCTGTGGCCTGTGCTTCAGTGTGGACAGTATTTGCTGACTGCACATTCTAGGGCCTCTCTGTGGTCCACAGGCCCCCATCAGCTGCTACTGGAAGCCCCAGAACCAAGCTCCAGCTGCTTATTTCTAAACTGCAAGTTGAATGTTTCTCTTTGAATGTCTTATCCTCCCAGCCCCGCTCTGCTTGTTGAAAATCAAAATTATTTTTTCCCTTTTCCTGGCTGGGGTTCCAACACTTCCTCAGATCTGCAGACTTGGCATTCTTCTCATGTCTGTTGCTCACCCAAGGCCCTGAATCCTTCCTCTCAGTGTTGTTTGCATAGATTTCGTTGTGCTTGCCTCACTGCCATCTCTGTAGACCAGGGCCTCGCAGCCTCCCTTTGGTGCCATGCCAGTAACCTCTGAGCTCTCGTGGGGTTGTGTAGATGCCCTGGGGGTGGCACCTGTCCTCTCTCTAGGTGAAGAGGCATCAGCTGCAGGAGCAGATGGCCCAGGCCTTGGGGTGGACAACCTGATAGCTCTCACATTGTTACTGGAATAGGGGGAAGGAGGTTATGCAGTTTGAGATGTTAAGGTGTTTGGTGTTGCCTCTGTGTCCATCTGTCCATCCCTGTTGGACTCTAAGACGTCCAGCAAGTTGATGTCGCTGGGTCTCTGTGTCTCAGACTGTGCAATGCGGAGACTGATGCAGAGCGTTAGCAAGTTGGGTTCCCTGCCACCTCCAGACTATTGGAAAGGCCCCCTGGCAGGCTGGGTCAGGAAGGATTTAGAGAGAACTGAGGGTACTGTGGTCGATGGGTAATGCCTGCAGTGGGCCCAGGAGAGGGGAGGGGGAGCACGTGTGGAGTGTGGTTGCTCTCCCTGGGCTCCGTGTGGTTGGGGCTTGACCTCTGCTCTGCGTTCCCTTGGCAGTCCTGGTGGAACCGAATGTCCAATCGGTTCCGGAAGCTTAAGCTGATGCAGACACTGCCACGTGGGCTGTCCAGCAACCAGCCATTGCCTTTCTGTGATGAGCCAGAGCCAGCACTGGACTCCACAATGAGGGCGGCACCCCTGGACAAGACCAGCCGCTCTGGGCTCCCCGATGTGGCCCCCGTGACCAAAGACAATGGTGAGGAAAAGTTGCATGTGTGGTAGGACTTCCAGAAGGGCCAAAGCCTGAACCTCGCTGCCCACTTTCTCCACCCTTCATCCCCGCTCCTGGGCTGAGTGATGGCAGAGAGAAGAGGATGTTGGGGTGTGACACTGGTGCAGAATGGCCGGTTTGGTGGGGACTTAAGGGACAGAAGTTCATCTAAGGGACTGACTGCTAAGGGTAGAATGGGGAGGCTGGCAGCAAGTCCCAGCTTCCTGTCCTGCATGCGCTGTTGAGAAACCTTTGGCCAGTCACTGTCTCTCCCTTGCCTTCGATAGGCGGTTTTCCTGCTTGCCAAGTGTGATTGGTCTGCACCCACCAGCAGTGTTCTGAAGTGGAGTGAGTTACTGGGGTTGGAGTGGGGATAGTGAGCGCCCCACCACTGGAAATATTCAACAGCTTGGATGACTTTGCCAGGGCACTGAAGAAGAGTCCCACACTGGAAAACTGATTAGGTCAGATCCGTTCTAACAGTCCGACTCTCCGCACCCAGACTAGTTCCTTGGGTACCATTGTTTGAGACAGACTATTGAGCTCGACATACCACTGTCTGACCCAGCATGACAATGGTTTATAGAAAAGTTGCAGACACACTCTAAGATAGCTTTTAAATGCTTTGCTTCTCTTCAAATATTGAATACCAATTATTACTAAATATTTAATCACTCAAGAGAGTTGGTTTTCCAGGATGAAGGCTGACCTGGTCACCTGTCCTCATGCTGTGAATTCGTGGTGGTTGGGGGAGGGGGTCATTTCAGGAAACTTCCATTTGTTTCTCAGGTACTGGGAGCACAAGAGGAGAAAAGGAAGATGTGTTATTGACAACCATGGTGAGTGTGGGGCTTTTCTGAAAGCATTTCAGGTCTCTTCCAATCGTTAGTGGATTGACTTATAAGGAGGGATGTGGGCACATTTGTCTTTCTTTGTGGTGGTTACAGATGGGGTCGATGTCAAAATGTGTAGCAATGGGTATATCTCTGGCACCAAGGAATCAGAATAGGTGCCAGTCCTAAATTCTGGGTAAGGCTGTGCTGGTGCTTAGCAGCCAGGGCTAAGCCCTGCTCGTGTTATCAGGGAGGCAGCACTGAGTACAGGGGCCGTGTTGGTGTAGGGACTGATGGTGACATTCGACTCACCATTTTGGTTATGGAGAGCCAAGGAGAGAGGAGTCAAAGAAGAGAGCATGTTTCCAGCTTGAGAGAGGCCTCAGTGTCTCCCATCTGTAAATTAGAGATGTATCAGCTTTAGGTTCAGCTGTGAGTAACAAAATCCCCGAATGATTGGCATAAATTTGACAGGATATTTCTCTCAAGTAAGTGAAGTTCAAGACTGGTTCACTGACCCATAGAATTAGAGACTTAGGTTCCTTTTACCTGTTGGTCTCCCTGGCATGGCTTCTACTACCAAGGTTACCTCTTGGTCTAAGATGGCTGCCAGAGCTCCATCCATTACTGCTTCATTCCAGCTGACAGCAAAGATGACTGGAGAAGAGGTGACCATGGGCACAGGCCAGGAGTCTGTAAAGAAGTTTCCTGGAAATTCACACATCACTTTTTGCTGACATTAAATGGGCCAGAATTTAGTCACATGGCCCATTCACACTGCGTAGAAGTCTTTGTTCCAAGTTGGTCATGTGCTCCTCTATCAGGCATGTCTGTGAAGGAGATATGGAGGATGGATATCAGGCAATAGCTAGCTAGCCTTCTCTTATGTAGGAGATGCTATTCCGCATGGTTGTGGTTTTTAAGTATCATCTCCAGGAAGATCTTAACATAACATCTGACCCAGGGTGAACTCTTATTTATCTGCCGTGTGACCTTGGATGTGTTACCTCACTTCTCTGGGTTTCATTTCTCTTCTCTGAAAGGAGAGTCTCCTGGTTGGAGTCAAGTCCCTTTAACTGTGAGGCCCTAATCTGGAGGCTGGCCAGGAGAGGGCAGTGTTGGAGAGAAGAAGGGAGCAGAGGTGCCCCCAAAGAACTAAGCTGCCCCAGGATCTTTGGGGCCCTGATGGAGTCTGTCTGCTCTGCCCTGCTGTGAGATAGGTATAAATTGGTGTCTGCACACTGACCATGGGGCATACAACATTTGATAATGTTAGTGAATAGAAATAATTGCTTTCAGTATGTAGACAGAAATGCTCTTACTGAATTTTTGGAAGATGCAGTAAAGTGTATAAAGAAAAAATCGCCCTTGGTCACACATCCAGATATAAGCATGATTGACATTTTGTGGCATATATCATTTGAGTATTTTTCCTAATCATTTTTTTGTGTCTATGAATATGATATCATGCTATATATAATAAACAAATATTTAGCACAGCACTAAATATAATGCTTATTAAGTATTGGCTACAGTTTACATATATTCACTCACTTATATCCCAAAAAACCATGCCAGGTCAGGCACTTCTGTTGTTGTTCAGTTGCTAAGTCATGTCCGACTCTGTGACTCCATGGACTGCGACACGCCAGACCTCCCTATTCTTCACTATCTCCCGGAGTTTGCCCAAGTTCATGTCCATTGAGTCAGTGATGCACTGTTATCTTCCCCCACTGTGTTGAACCTGCTGTTTTAACAGTTTGTCATAAATCTTTTCTGTGTCAGAAACACTCTTTGGCCTCATCGCATCCAATGACTAAATGATGTAACATTCCATCATCTCTTTATCCAAGACTGATCTGCTGGACTTTGGGGTTCCTAGTTTTTGTTTTCACAGCTCTGATGAATTATCCTTATGCCGATGAGGTTGTTGAGGTCCAGAGGGGTTGGCCCTTATTCACAGACTCTCAGAAAAGCAGGACAGTGCCTGGGTGAGAACCCAGGAGGCTCCCCACTTCCCATCTTGTTGCTCTCCTGTCCCACCTCCTTTCGCCCTGTAGAGGGCGGCAGTGTGCCCACCTGCCCTGTGGCAGATGGAGGATGGCCAGGGTGCTCTGCTGAGTAGGCGTTTGCAGCCATCCTCGCGGAGATGCCCGCCTGCCCGGCTCCCGAGGCAGGTTTAGCTGTGGGATGCCCTTCCCTGCAAAGCACCATCTGGCACCAAGTTCAGTGTCTTTTCTTAATTAAAGTTACTGTGGACCGTGTGAAAGCTTTTCCTTGATGATCCACCAGTCATCATGGTGTGGATTTTATACTGACCCCAAATCGCATTTTCAAAATTTAAAATAAAATTGCAGTTAAAAATGTCAGCAGTGGGAGGTGTGGCTAGAGCAGGAAGGAGGTGGTGGGATGGGGGATGGGAGTGTCTGCTTTGCTTGCAGAGAGCCAGCCTGGGCCTGCCAGTGGCCTCATCCCTGCCTCCTGGAACCCCAGCTCTGGCCACACCAGCCTCCTTGCAGTTCTGCACACTGGTCTTGCTCCTCTTCTCTCCAGTCCTTCCTGCATTCCATTCCCTCGGTCTGCAGGGCCCTCTCCCAGCACAGCACACCCAGCACTTACAGGCTCCCCCATGGCTCCCTGCAGCCCCTCCCCCTGTGCTAGTCTTGTTGCTGTGCACAGACCGGAGAGAACCTGAGGGGGTGGAGCAGAGCAGACGAGGGTATCCCTTGCTTGCTGGGAGGAGAGCTGAGGACATCACGTGGGTTTCTGGCTTGGCTGTGGTGGGGGATGGGGTTTGGGGGTGCTGCCATTCTCTGAGAAGCAGGAGAGACCTGGAGTTTTCCTCCCAGAGCTAGGAGCCCTCCTGGGACTTGCCTAACCCACAGCCTGTCTTTTTCAGCTTCGAAATGGAGCCCCCTTCACCAGACTCCCGAGTGACAAGCTGAAGGCAGTCATCCCCCCTTTCTTGCCCCCTTCCAGCTTTGAGCTGTGGAGCTCGGATCGGTCCCGGACATGTCATAACGGGAAGGCAGACCCCATGAAGACTGTGCTGCCTCAGAGAGCCGGCAGAGGCCACCCCGCAGGTGGAGGGAGCACGGACAGTGTAAGTTGTCCAGTTCACTCACTTTGACGTTTCATCTACCACTCTCTGATGTCATGATGGGTTGTAGGCAGAGGGACCTCAGATCCCTTCTGATCTAGGGGGGCTGTAGCTTTTTATTTTCTTTTAAGTGAGTAATACTCCTTTGTCTAATGAAACCCTACAAGTGAATTAAATATGTAAGCAGATTAGAGTGAACGAAAGTGGAAGCCCCTCTCCCTGGAATCCTGGAGCTCTGAGGAACACAGGTTGAAGACCTGATCTAACCCAACATTGCCTTTAATAGATGAAGCAACAGCCCAGAGAATGGAGGTAGTTGCTGAAGGTCACCGAGCCAAGTGGGGTTGAGGATGCTGGGACCAAAAATCAGGTTCTTGGCTCTAATCAGGCTCCACACTACATTATTGCACAAGTTCAGGACCAGACTCAAACACTGGAGACCGCTCTGTGTGCTCCTAGAGTTTCCTTGCCACCAGAGTGTGACTTCTGTCCTTCTGACCTGGTGGCCCTCAGTGTGTCGCTGTGCCGCGCTGAGGCGGTCCCTCTCGATGCGGGATCTGATACCCACACGAGCAGACTGTAGACGGTGGAGACTCAGGGAGGCCCTGAGCCTGCTGCTTTGTGTTGAGTGACTGGAGCCGCCCAGAGCCCCCGTCTCTGTCTGACCCCCTGGTGCTTGCTGCTGCCTTCCTGGACTGTTGTAATGCCAAGTCACTAGTTGGAGACCAAGGCCTTGGTGCCTGGAAGTGTTTAAAGTGGACGGAGTGGGTTTATGTTAGTCCACCACATGGGAGGAGGTGGGTGACCTGTGGGAAGTGGTGTCACAGGTGCTTAGCCTGAGCTAACGGTCGGTCGAGTTGTCAGCAGGTAGATGTGCACTCCCATCCCTTGGGGGCCTCCTAGCAGGCTGAGCAAGAATCGGCTAGGATGGGCCAGCTGAACTCCAGGGCCCTCCCCGTCGTGACCTGTGTGTCAGATGGAATGAACAGCACACTCTAACTGCCATATCCGCCTTATTCTTGCAGACTCTCATCAGGCCGGTTA
Source organism: Capra hircus (assembly GCF_001704415.2). Taxonomy (NCBI): domain Eukaryota; kingdom Metazoa; phylum Chordata; class Mammalia; order Artiodactyla; family Bovidae; genus Capra; species Capra hircus. The sequence continues at coordinate 63,474,236 of NC_030815.1, read as the reverse complement.
AATTTCCATCTCTCTCCAGAAGCCCAGCCTCCCCCGCCAATTCTGGAAACTTCAACCACTCACCTCATTCCTCTGGTGGCTCCAGTGGGGGAGGAGGCATGAGCAGGCATGGTGGGGAGTTGCATAACCGCTCAGGTGGGTACCCAGGCAGCCCACTCCAGGAAGGTGGGAAGATCACTTAGGGTTGAGGGTGTGAACTCCAGACAGTCCTTGAGACCACTGCATGCACACCGTCTTTCTCCTGGATGTGTCTAAAGGATTTTTCAGTGAATTCACAATTCTAAGTTTGTTTTATGCAATTTCTTAGGGCAAGGGGGTGGGGAGTGGTAAGGGAAGAGATAGTCTGTAATGGTCTATTTTGTTAGAAAATTTTGCAAGAAACTAAGAGAAGTGAATAGTGTTTTTGCGGTGTTTAAAATCCTTGAAGGTTAAACCTTAGGTATCTTCTCATCCTGAATGAAGGAACTGAAGCTGAGTGGTTGATGGATTTGCCCAGGAGTGCACAGCAAGGAGGTGACAGTTAAAACTCAAAGCTGTTTGCCTACCGTTATTTTGGGCTTATGGCATACCTTCCTTCTCTTTAAGTTTACTTGTTTTCAGTCATTACATTTATTTACCATATTCTTTCAGAAAATATTACTGGCCACTTAATAGATATAAGCCAAAGTCTAGGTGATAGAGCATGTAGCAATAAAAAATTCAAAGTCAGTTTTGTAGGAAGTTGTATTCTGGTGCAAACAGATAATTTTGAATAGATGTTTAAGTGGGGGCTTTCCAGGTGATGCTAGTGGTAAAGAACCCACCTGCCAGTGCAGAGGATGCAGGAGATGTGTGTTCAGTCCCTGATCCGGGAAGATCCCTTGAAGAAGGAAACGGCATCCTGCTCCAGTATTCTTGCCTGGCAATTTTTTTTTTTTTTTAATCTGAGAATAGTAAATACTGTAAAAAAAAACAAACAAACAAAACAGAATATGGAAAAAGGTAATGAGGCTGGTTACAGGATACTTTCTAGTTTTCTCCTAGGGCATCCAGGATTAACTAAAGCGAGCTTTGCAGGAAGGCACCATGCTTTATGCCATTACATAGGAATGTAATGCATGCTTCTTGTGGGAAAGCTTGAAAACCAGCTAAAGCAAAAGGCAAAAAAAAGTATAATCTCACCCACTAGGAATCATTGTTAACATTTTGATGTATATCTTGCAAGGTACATTTCGCTTCTTTATGAAAGAAGAATAAGTTTTTGAGCACTTAGTATGTTCCAGGCACAGTGCCTGTTAAGTGTATTATCTCCTTCAGTCCTCCAACAACCTGCGAGGTATTCTCCCCAGTCTCCAGAAGGGGGAACTGGGGCTCGGGGGAGTTAGATTAATTCAGCCAGTCACACAGCAGCGAAACAGCAGAGCCAGACCCACTTGCAGGCAGGCTGACTTCTGAGTATACTGTGCTTTGTAACATTTTCCCTCTTTGTGCCTGTTTCTGTGTTGTAACCAATATGCCAATGCACCTATATCTACAGATTCTTTCATTTTCTAAACTTTTTACTTTATATTGAAGTAGCACTGAAGGAGGGCATGACAGTCCACTCCAGTAATCTTTCCTGGAGAATCCCATGGACAGAAGAGCCTGGTGGGCTACAGTCCATAGGGTTGCAAAGAGTTGGACACAACTGAAGTGACTTAGCACATAGCCAGTTAACAATGTTGTGATATGTTCAGGTGGACAGCCATACACATGCGTATATCCATTCTCTCCCAAACTCCCTTCCCATCCAGGCTGCCACATAACATTGAACAGAGTTCCCTGTGGACAGCATCTTTTAAATAAACAAACAGCCTTCCACTCATGTGAGGTGTCACAATTTTAATTAACCAGTTCCCGCTTGTTGAACACTGAGGCTGTTCCAGGTTTTTGCTCCTGTAGATCCCACTCTAAGTAATGGCTTGAGAGCACTGGGCTTACACACTTGCTTAGTGATTTGCTTAATGTAAGTGCCTCTGAATCAGGGTGGCAGGGTCAATGTGTTTGCCTGTTTTTGAAGCTTTCCATTTTGCCTTCCAGAACGGCCCTGTTTATACATGTAGAATATTTCCGGCAGTGCCTGACACCTGGTCAGCGCCCTGTAAATCGTAGTTATCAGTGTTCCCCCTCTGATGCCCTCCCTAGCCCTGGATATTATCATTTTCCCCTTTCCCTTCATCACAATTCAAGGTTGCTGGTAGGTTTGGAGAAACAGGGAGGGGGAACATGGCAATCAGGATTCCATGGAAGCCGAGCCCCTGAGTGTTATGGAGTGAGAAAGCTGTTGACACAACTGTGGGAGCAGCTGGGGATGTGAAGGTTCAGAATGGGGAGCTGGGGAGGGTGTTGGATGGTGCTGGAGGAGCCCCGGTGGGGCAGTGTATGCAGCTGTCAGAGGGCGCTGGGAGGGGCTGCTGTGGTAACCCAGGGCTGGCCTGGTGTCTGACCTGCTGAAGGCTGACTCAGTTGGCCATGGTGTGGTGGAACGAGAGGACAGACTGGAGCCTTGGTGGCCTGTCCACCTGCCAGTTGTCATACGCGGTCCTGTGGTCAGCCCTGACCCAGAGCCGGGGGATGGTCTGGGCGATGTGGTTTCAGCTCAGCTGGGTCAGCCCCTGACATCCACTGCCCACGCTGCAGTGCTTTGGACCTTGGCAGTCATTCCTATTCCTCTTTCCTCAGGTGGCAGCATAGACAGTGTCCTGTCCCAGATCGCTGCCCAGAGGAAAAAGGCAGCCGGATTATCTGAGCAGAAGCCCAGCCATCGGTCAAGTCCTGTTGGGCCAGCGCCCAGCTCCAGCCCGTCTGAACTCCCGGTCTCCCCGGCAGGCAGCAGTGTTCCTGGTGGCAAGGTGCTTGTTCTGTTTCCGTCTCCTCCTCTGATGCTCGTAGGTCCTGTCCTAGCACCATTGACACCCTGGCGAGTGCGGGGAAGACCGCTGTCATGGGACAGACTAGACCTTCCATCCGGCTGCCCTCGGGCTTTCCAAGAAGGGTGGTTTCCAAGGTCACACCCCATGCCCTTGGTGTTGTGTGCACTCGTGTTCACCTCCCACCTGATCTCCAAGACACCTCCAGGTGGGACGGCTGCAGAGGTGCGGGGTGCTGCTGGCGTGAGCACCGGGTACGCAGCCCTGTGCTGGTCATCCAGTCTCACACAACACATGTTTTTGTTCATTGATTTAGAGCAAAAGGGTTCCTAGTGGTTTCAGGAGCAACTGCCTGGGTTCTAATCTCAGCCTCCCATTTTAGCATTTAGAATGGGGCTGGTACCTGGTACACCTGTGTAATTGACACCTGTCGGGTGTTACTGTTGACAGTTGTAGCAGTAATCACTCTCCTACCTTATCCTTCCACCAGCCACATCTTTGGAGTATCTGCTCTGTGCTCACTTCCAGCAGTGAGGATCCAGCAGTGAATGAAGGGGTTGGTGACTGTTCTCTTGGTGTCACTACAGACACAGCAATGTGTCTCACGGAGAAGGGAGGATGCCATGGGGCATGTGTCCTTGCCGATTCTGGAGGGCACCAGTGACATCTCAAGATCTGAAGGGCAAGGTGAAAGGGTCAAGGGTGGGATGGGGTGAGACTGTCCCAGGGTGAGGTGATGGCACGTGCAGGGCTCCAGAGGTGAGCGTGTGGCACAGGAAAGGAGCTATAGGGAGGATGGTGAGCAGGACAGAGCTGAGGACTCCATTAATGAGCCCCAGAGCAGTTACCGGGCTTCGTAGGTGGCCCTAGGGGTAAAGAACCTGCCTGCCAGTGCAGAAGACATAAGAGAAGTGGGTTCGATCCCTGGGAAGATCCCCTGGAGGAGGGCATGACAACCCACTCCAGTTTTCTTGCCTGGAGAATCCCATGGACAGAGGAGCCTGGCGGGCTACAGTCCATCGGGTCGCAAAGAGTCAGACACAGCCGAAGAAACTTAGCATGCAAGCACAGAGTAGTTACCACATTGTTAGCACCTGTGGGGTTTGCAATGGATGAGAAGCCCCACATGCCTCAGGGAGTGGAGGTCTCCCAGTGTCTTCAGAATCTGCCCCCTCTACATCCTTAGTCCCTACACCTGAGTTGACTAATGGAGTAAGCCCCAGAGTGTGGGTCCTAGTCATGAACATGAACTGGCTCCTTTAACAGGTGGTTCCCTGGATTCTCTATAGTGGTGTCATAGCCCATTCCCTCTTCTGAGAGGACCCCAAGTCCAGGCACAACCCCACTTTTCATTTTATTTTCTAGATGTCTTAAGCTTTCTCCCTGGGAAAAGTTAGATCATCTGAAGGCCTCAGACCTGGACCTTTGCCCAGAAGTGCTTTCAGAGATTAATATCGTAATGGATGTACGAGAAATAGTCTTTGTTTTCTGTCCAACCATTGTTAGTTATACAGCTTTCTTTGTTATTCAAAGTCCCTTATGCAACTGATCCCATATAATTAGTTTCTTTACAGTGTAGCTCCAGAAAAAAAAAAATCTCTATATATGGTAGCATATTTTCTATTATGTTCAAAATTACTTGTGTACTAGGATTTATGAAATTAAGTTCCTTTTAGAATTCAGCGATAGGTACAAAATGTCTATGGATACTTCAATATATTTTATTTCATCCGATAGTAAAAATTCTGTAATTAGCATATTTCTCTTTTTGCCTTTGCTGCTAGGAAACTTGGCTACTCATTACAGTAAATCTGCTACTCTAGAATTTTGATATAGTTTTCCTCTTCTCTGTTGTCTAAAATTTTCTGTTTCTATTTGGATGGTCTTATTAGATGTGTTATATATTGTTAGCTTCCTTTCATTGGTGTTGGAAATAGGGAGGTATCTAAGTTATAAATTATATTAACCCTTGCATCACCTGGATGCACCTGTCATATTTAAGATATGTACAAGTGTGTTCTGATGAAAGGAAATTGTGTCAGAAGAAGCATTCAGGAAACAGAAAACTGGAGAAATAATCCAGTTCAATGATCACCTGATATTCCTAGCATACGAATATGCTGTAAACTTGGGGAGCTACTTAAAAACTCAGATTTCTGGACTCCACGAAGCTTAGCTAAATGAGACTCTCAGGGTAGGGTCTGAGGAATCTGTTTTTCTCTTCCGAGAGTATTGCAGCCAGCCCAGCCCAAGTTCTTAGAAATCACTGCCCTAAATCAAAGGACACAGGAGTGGGCTTTCTGTCAAAGGCTCTAGCAGCAGAATGGAGACATGAAGTGCTTTTCAAAGACTCCCTTAGGAAGAATTAGAAATTAGTATTCAAAATATGAGCCTGATGATTCTGGGTTTTGCACTTTGCTTAAATCAAGCACACTGCAGTGGTAGAATATTTGTAAGGCATGACTTCTGACGTGAAGTGTGCCTTAGCAGATACAGAATGGAGTTGGGGTGGGGCTGGAGTGTGCTTCACTTCCCACAGCTCAGAAAGCCCAGAGGCCCCCTGGGAATATCAGCTTTCTGTTCCCACCCAAAAGCACAGTGGTTGAAAACAATGCATTTCTTACGCCTGCACATCTGTGGCTGGGCAGCCTGGTCTGGGCTTAGCTAGGCAGTGCTTCTGGACTGAGGGGAATCTCTTACATGTTTGACTGTTGGCTAGGGTGATCAGAACAATGGGTCCATGTGTGTCCACAACAAGTTTGGACATGTTCTCATGGCAACAGTCAAAGGCATTAGTTGAAAACCAATGAAGTTTAAGCAAGTCATCACACCCACTGCAGGAGACCACACAGTTATGTATAGGTACAGGAAGGGTGGAGATGGTGCCACGACATGATTAACCTGCCACATTGGAGATGAAAGGAATAGTTCAGATATTTCAGAGCACCCCAAATCTTATATGTACCTGCCTCCTCCCCAGTAATGCTGCCTACAGGCCTAGAGTATTGTGTTTCTTTGCCCTTGACTGAAATAGAATCTGTTTTGTAGGGATATCCCAGTTGTCTCCTGCTTAATCAGAAGCTTTATTATGGAATGGCTGTCTTTACAGAAAAAGCAGAAGGAAGAATCCATTAATATTATAGACAGCTTATTGACAAAGTTTTTTAAAGTCCAAGAAAGGGACTTCTGTTTCCACTCTGGGATGTAGTTAGCAAGAAGGAACATTAAAGTCTTAGTAGAAGGAAAGGTGTACCCATTCCTAGGCATGGAAACTATTTATCTTGGTCTCTACTATCCTATATGAGATGTCCAATTTTTAACATAAACTATAAGACATGTAAAAGGCAAGAAACACCAGACTCCCAACAAACAAGGCAGTCATCAGAATCTGATGTAGATGTGAAACAGGTGTTGGAATTATATAACAGGAAGTTTAAAAGAACTACAGTTAGTATGCTGAAGGCTCTAGTGGACAATCTGAACAGCATGCAGACTCCTATGAGTAGCAATTTTAGCAGAGAAATGGAAACTATAAGAGCCAAATGGAAATGCTATAAATAAAAAACACAGAGATGAGGAATGCCTCTGATGGGCTCCTCAGTAGAAAGATTCTTTCCTTGACACAGCCAAGGAAGGAATCAATGAACCTGAAGATAGGGCAATAGAAATTACCCAAACTGAAACATGAAGTAAAAAAGAAATCAAAGCAAAAACAAAAGCCGAGCACCCCAAAGTTGTGAGGTAGTAACAAATGCTCTCATACAGGTAATTGGAACCCCTGAAGAGAGAGAGAGAATGGTGGGGCATAAGGAATATATATATTTTTAATGGTCAAGAATTTCTCCCCCAATTAATTACAGGTGCCAAACCACAGGTCCAGGAAGTTCAGAGAACACTGAATAGGATAAATACTGAAAAAGAGCACTTCGTTAGCATAATTCACCAGGTTAATAGACTGAAGAGTAAAATGCAGAAGAAGCACCTGGCAAAGTTCAGACTCCGTTCATGATCAGAACTTTTGGCAAACTAAGAATTGGAAAGAACTTCCTGGGCCTCATTTGAAATGCCTGTACTTAGAATTGTACTTGATGATAAGAGACTGAGTGCTTTTCACCAAAGATCAGGAATGAGGATGTTGCCTCTCTCAACTTTGTACCAAAACCTATCCTATAGCTAGTGTGATAAGGTAAGGAACAGGTTAAAGGCACACAGATTGGAAAGGAAGAAATAAAATTATCTCTAGTTCTAGGTGATATGTTTGTCTACTCAGAAAGTGCAGAAAAGTTACACAAACCCTCCTAGGACTAAAAAGTGAGTTCAGCAGGATCTGAGGATACGAGGTCAATATACAAAAGTCAATTGTATTTTTATACAGTAGCAATGAACAATTAGAATAATTAGACTTTTAAAATTTGAAACTGAGAGTATCATTTACAGTACATTAGAAATGTATTATATAAAAATTATATGAAAATGTATTATGAGAGTGAAATCCTTAGGTATAAATCTAAAAAAGTATGTGCAGAAGCTATAGGTTGAAAACCACAAGACATTGATAAATAAGCTTAAATAAATGGAGCGGCAGAAGGCTCAATATTGTTAGGGTATCGGGTTTTTTTGCAGTTTGATCTATAGATTCAATATAATCCAAATTAAAATCCCAGCTAGCTCTTTTTGTAGAGATCTAGAAAGTGATTCTGAAATTTATTTTAAGATGCAAAGAAAGTATAAGCAAAAGAATTTGAAAAAGAATCATACTATCAATACCTAGTTTTAAGACTTACTGTAAAACAGTATGGTATTAGGGAAGGACATAGGTCACTGGAACAGAAGAGAGAGTCTAAAAATAGACCTAACAAGAATAGTCAACTAAATTTTTTTTCACAATGGTGCAAAGGCAGTTCAACAAAGAACAGGTAGTCTTTTCAACGAATAGTGCTGGAACGATTGAATATGCAAGAAAATGAACCTCCACATATATCTCACAGTGAATTCAGAGATTAACTCAAAATAGATCATAGACTGAAATATAAAATGAAACACTATAAAATTCCTCGGGGAAAATCTGTGTAACTTTGAATTTGGCATGGAGTTTCAGATATAGTACCAAAAGCATGATCCATAAAAGAAAAAATGTTAAATTGGACTTCATAAAAATTCAGATCTTTTGCCCTGCAAGAGATAGCATTAAGAGAGTGAAAAGACAAGCCACACACTAGGCAAAATATTTGTAAATCATGTATCTGATAATGGTTTTGTATCCAGAGTAAAGAACTCTCAAAACTCAACAGTAAGTAAACAACCAACAAATTTAAAAATGGACAAAATATCTGAACAGTTTGTTCATCAGAGAAGACATATAGATGGCATGTAAACATATGATAAAATGTTCAACATCTTTATTTAGGAAATATTACTTAAAGCCACAGTGAAATAGCATTCTACACCTGTTATTAGACTGCCTAAAATTAAAAAAAAAAAATTAAGTTACAAGAGCTGTGAGAATCTGAAACTACTGGAATTCTCATTCATTGCTGATGGGAATGCAGAAATGATACAGCCACCTTGAAAATGTTTGAGTTTCTTATAAAACTAAACATACATTGAGCATGTGACCTGTCTCTCTCCTAGATACTTACCCAAACAGATTTTTTTTAAAAATTATATTTATACAAAAGTCAGTTTGTGAATGTTTACAGCAGTTTTTCATAAATACCCTAAACTAGAAACATCTTATAACAGGTAAATACGTAAACTAACTGTGGTAATACCCATGCAATGGAATATGTGCATGCGTGCTAAGTTGCTTCAGTCATGTCCAACTCTATGCAACACTATAGACTGTAGCCTACCAGGCTCCTTTGTCCATGGGATTCTCCAGGCAAGAATACTGGAGTGGGCTGCCATACCTGCCTCCATGGAATCGTTCCCACCCAGGAAGTGAACCCATGTCTCCTACGTCTCCTGCATTGGCAGGCAAGTTCTGTACCACTAGCACCACCTGGGCAGCCCGTACAGTGGAATACTACTCAGCAATGGAAAAGAACACACTATTGACACATGGAGTAACTTAAATGAATCTTAGAAGTGTTATGCTGAGCCAGACAGAAAAGTGTACATATTATTTGATTCCGTGTGTATGACGGTTTCTTCAAAATGCAAAATTATAGGAATGGAAAACAGATCAGTTATTTCCATGGATTGGAGTGGGGGAAGAGTTAATTAGAAAGGGACAGCACAAGGGAATTTGGGGGATGATGGAACTGTTCCATATGGTACTCTTGGTGGCTACACAACTCTACTTATTTATCAATACCTGAAGAATTGTACGCAGAAGTTATTTTTACTGCATGTGGATTTTAAATCAACCAGGAACTAAGGATGTATGCAGACTGTGACAACAGATCTAGCTGTGTTACAAGTGAATGACATACCTACACTGTAGGAGGTGGGCGAAAACATGTCAGTGGAGATTGTAAGAGTAAAGACAAAAAGAACTATACATAAGCATTGTATTCTAGTTGAGTTTTTTTTTTTTCCTTGTAGGTGCTATAGGCTAGCAATTCTGAAGCTGCTTTACGTGTGTGTGTGTGTGTGTATGTATGTATATATACACTTAACACATATAAGGTTGAACAAATAATGAGCTCAGTTTTTTAACTGTCAGAGATTGAGTCATAGGGGAAATGGTGGAACTGACCCTGTGGATCTTGGATTGGCGTCAGAGCTATCAGTATGAATCAGTATGAATGCATGCTTGTAAGTATACATGTATACACAGATTGATAGAGGACCAAGTGTGGCTATATGTATATGCATAGGTTAGTAGACTTCATATATTTCCTTGCTCTGTTCACTGAGAGGACCTAGAAGGAGTGACATCCCAGTAGCCATGAACAATCTACCATCCAGCTTTTAGTATCTAAATACCACCCTCCAGTAAAAGGGACCAGGGCATGACAATAGTATTGGATTATAGCCCAGAGAATATATATCCACAAGCCCATACTGATCTGAATAAATAAATGGGGGAGAAGGAACAACTCTTCTGGACAGAATTCTAAGTAATAAATGTGGAAAGAATAAAGGAAATAAATCACCATTAGAACATCACGGTAGTAGTTGCTCCAGAGAAGATGCACCAGAGAATGTTAAAGTTAACAGACAAACAGGAAAAAAAAAATCTTTAGCTCAAAATGTCTCCCCAGATATTTACTGATTATAAAGGGAAAAATAGTAACTTCATAATGGAGAGATCTGACAGACCCCACCTTAACTAAATCATCATCAGTGATAAGGTATTGGTGCTTTGCACCTGCTGGTGTGATGTGCTGAGAATGGCCCATCACCTCTGTGGTTGTCAACCTCAAAATCCATAAGTAAATCTAATCGTGAGGAAACAGGACAAACCCACCACGAATATCTGACAAATACCTGACCAGGACTTTTCGAAAGTAACGAGGTCATAAAAGACGAGGCAAGACCAAGGAGTTATCACAGGTTGGAGGAGTATAAGAAGACAGAATGGGTCAATGGAGCATGAATTCTGGACCAAAGAAAGAATCAGTGAAACAACTACAGATATTTGAGTACCATCAGCAGTTTAGCTGATGGTTATCATCCCAGAGTTAATTCTTAGTTCCCATAATTGTAATTCTAGAAGTACTCACAAACATAGAAAACAAACTTAAGGTTATGAAAGGGGGCAGGGAGGGACAAATTAGTATGGGATTAACAGATATGAACTATTGCATATAAAATAGATGAATAACAAGAATTTACTGTATAAGCAGTAAATCCCTGTGTATAAGCACAGGGAATGATACCCAATATCTTGTAATAACCTATAATGGAATATAAGCTGCAAGAAAAACCCCACCTGAATCACTAATGCTGTACACCCAAAACTGGCACAACATTGTGAATCAACTGTACTTCTATAAAATAAACAAAAGTATTTCAAAATAAAAGGCCATTTTTGTGTGCAACACATAAAAAGGAAAAATAGTAAGTCTTCTGTGGGGGTGGTTGAAAGTGACTGGTTTAGATGAAGGAACATCCAGAGCAGAATGGGCCTACGGGTGTTAATAAGCCACACTTTCATTTAGAGCTGGTCAGTGAGCAGTCATCAGGCTTCCCAGGTGGCGCTAGTGGTAAAGACCCACCTGCCAATGCAGGAGATGCCAGAGAGATGCGGGTTCAAGGACTTGCCCTGGTGGCTCAAACGGTAGAGAGTCTGCCTACAATGTGGGAGACCTGCCTTGGAGAAGGGAATGGCACCCCACTTGAGTATTCTTGCCTGGAGAATCCCATGGACAGAGGAGCCTGGTGGGCTACAGTCCATCGGGTTGCACAGAGTCAGACATGACTGAATCAACTTAGCACGGCACGGCAGTGAGAGGTCAGGGACTCAGCCAAGGACATGACACTGGCCGCTATCTGGACAGGACTGCTGCTGCTCCTGCTAAGTCGCTTCAGTCGTGTCCGACTCTGTGCGACCCCAAGACGGCAGCCCACTAGGGTCCTCCGTCCCTGGGATTCTCCAGGCAAGAACACTGGAGTGGGTTGCCATTTCCTTCTCCAATGCATGAAAGTGAAAAGTGAAAGTGAAGTCACTCTGTCATGCCCGACTCTTCAGGACTCCATGGACTGCAGCCCACCATCCACAGAGTGGGGTGCCATTGCCTTCTCCGGACAGGACTAGGACTGGGCTTTTCTGGCTCCTCTTGTGCCACTTTTTCCATCCCCTTCCCTGTCTCTTCTCAGGGGAGGATTTTCCTGAAACTGTTTTGATATTAAAGTTTCTGCTTTGCATGTTTTCTATGAAGTAGATTTCATAGTCCTGGTTAGACATCTTGTTGAGTCATATATCACCCGTGTTCCCTATTGCGGGTGTCTGTTTGAATCATGTCTGCCCTCCAGGTGATGGCTTATGTATTTGTCTTACTCTTTTCAGCAGAAACTGGAGACAAGCAAAAGGCCTCCATCTGGAACCTCCACTACCTCCAAAAGCACCTCCCCCACCCTCACGCCTTCTCCTTCTCCCAAGGGGCATGCGGCCGAGTCCTCCGTGTCCTCTTCCTCATCCCACCGGCAGTCCAAGAGCAGCGGGGGCTCCAGCAGTGGCACCATCACTGATGAGGGTGAGTCCCCCTGAAAGGTCCTGAGACCCCACCCTTCCCTCTTGCCAGGGTAACCTCGCAGGTGCCCTTTATTGCTATAGCTGTCCTGGGTCAGGTGTTTTTTAGTTTTTTCAGTCAAAAATATCTTTCCCTTCCCTGATTATACCTTGCATGTTTGTTTTCACTGAGTTTATGTACCTAAAAGGTATACAGTAGTTTCTGAATGTAGGTTGGTTTTGTTTAAATACACAGATATACACCTGTAAAACTGCTTTTCCACCACCCATTATGTACCTTTCCCTGAACCTTGTACAAATCAGAATTCTATCAGTTGCAAGGGGTGAAATCTCCATTCAAACTGATTTAAGCAAACAAAACTAAAACACTGATCATCTGTGGGCTCATAATGGAAGTATGTAGGGTGTGTTTCAAGCATGTCTAAATCCATGTGCCTTGGAATGTTTCACTCCCATCTTTCAGGTAGGCTCTCTTCAAGCGGTGGCAGGGATACCCCCTGCAGCTTCATGCTTCTTCCTACTAACCGAGACACCCCAGTAGAAAGTGTGCTACTTTCTTAGCAGCTCCGGCAAAACCCCACGGGTAAAGATCATTGTCCTGTCTTGGCTGTATTGATAATGACTTGGGTTGTTTGCCCATCCTTGACTATCTCTGTCACCCCAAGGGCAGAGCGTGTCTGCCTTTGGAGCCAGGGTCGGTTAGGGTCAGATTGTGTGCATTGGGAGTGGGAAGGAAGTAGCTCCTTAAAGGAAAATGGAAGTGGATGGAGGGCAGGTAAAAGCAGGAACCTGCGTGAGTGGGGGTGATGAGGAAAGGGAGATGGATCAGGCAGCAGGGAGGGAGTTGGAGGCACTGTAGTGAGATCCCAGGTGTGAAGACATAAATGATAAAGGAGGGAAGAAGCTCATCCTTTTAAAAAGTGCCCTCTGGTGGCTCCTGGGAGCAGGGGTGGGAGAGGAGGGAGCAGAGCTTTGATGAGAGAGCAGTAGCAGGGGCCAGGCAGGTGCAATCAGTATGAGTCTGACAGGCGAGGAGATTCTCACTGTGTGTGTGGTTTGCAGGCGTCTCACTGCAGCTGCTGGGAGGGCGTGCAGAGCAGATTCTGCCCAGCAAGTGATAAGTTGAAATCAACTGCACAGGCTATGTATGGTCTGTACTGCGTTGATACATGTACGCTACCACTGGCATCCTCTTTATTTGGGACTGCTTTCATTGTTTTGTACTATCTAGTGCGATCATTTATGAAAGCTTCAGAGGCTGGCTAGCAACCCCATTCCTCCCTGTGTTTTCTTTATATATATACATATAACGATTTTTTTTTTTTTTCGCCACACCACGTGGCTTGTGGGATCTTAATTCCCCAACCAAGGATTGAATCCGGGTCCTCTGCAGTGAAAGCGTGGAGTCTTAACCACTAGACCACCAGAGAATTTCTGTGTGGCATCTTAAGTTCCCCGCCCATGAACTCTCCTGCCTCGGAAGGCCTCAGGAATCTAAACTAGTGGTTCAGTTTGGGATTTGTGCCCCACATATTCCTCCCAAAGATTTAAGACAGTGGATATCTGATTACTGGTCTGTGCCCACTCTTCTCCCCTCTCATTCATTATTGGAAAAAAGCTTTGCAAAGCCTCGTTGGGATAAAAAACAGAGGATTTGAGAGCACATATTTTTTTTTAAGGTTACCTTCTCTGGCTTAGAAAGCCTGCTTTTGCTTCCTGGGGTTCCTGGGTCCCGAGGCAGCAAGACCCTTGTCCTGCGGGCATTAGATTATCACAGACCAGAGCCTGGAGTCCATCACTAAAGAGCCATCCTTGATGATATTTTTGTGGAAAACCTGTAGCCTCGGTGAAGGGTCACGTGCGAGCCTTTGCCCTGCTCGTGCTGTGTCCCTCTGTTCACTCCTCCTGAAGGAAATGGTGAGGTGGCGACAATGTCGTGTAAGCTTCACACACACTCCGTGAAGGTGCCTGGGGCAGCCCTGGGAGCTGTAACCTGTGCTGGTGTCCTGGTCATTCATCAGGCTGGGGATTCAGATACATTCTGCATGACAACATCAAATGATTATAGCGCAAGGTGGGATTAAACCTGTGTTACCAGCAAGGCAGGCAGCATCATTGTGGGCTTCACTGAAGAGTGGCACTTGGGCCGGGCTGCAGGGACTGAGCAGATAGTGTGCAACTGGGCCAGAGCTGATTGTTAAATTTATAGGAAACATATGCTGCTGCTGTTGCTGCTAAGTCGCTTCAGTTGTGTCTGGCTCTGTGCAACCCCATAGATGGCAGCCCACCAGGCTCCTCTGTCCCTGGGATTCTCCAGGCAAGAATGCTGGAGTGGATTGCCACTTCCTTCTCTAATGCATGCATACATACTAAGTCGCTTCAGTTGTGTCCGGCTCTGTGCAACCCCATAGACGGCAGCCCACCAGGCTCCTCTGTCCCTGGGATTCTCCAGGCAAGAATGCTGGAGTGGATTGCCATTTCCTTCTCTAATGCATGCATGCATACTAAGTCGCTTCAGTCGTGTCTGACTCTGTGTGACCCTATGGACAGCAGCCCACCAGGCTCCTCTGTCCACGGGACTCTCTAGGCAAGAATACTGGAGTGGGTTGCCATTTTCTTCTCCAAGGAAACATATAAGCTGGCAACTAAACACAGCTGTTAAAAGTCAAGTTACAACAACAACAAAAATATGTGTTAAAAAAAGACAAGTCAAATTACATGAACTTATAATTAAGCTGATTATGCTACATGTTAAGGTATGTGGCATTTAAATCAAAATATATTATTTTCTAATCTTTTACTGCATTCTAATATCTGGGCTCTTGAAGTTCTTTATGTCTCTTTTTCCTTCGTGGTGGGAATACTGTGTACTGATGTGTTACTTCTCTGCGTCTTTCCCAGTTCCGTTTCCAGGAACATGACATTGGCAGGTTGAAATCAGCCATGGTGATGTATTTACACCATGGAAATCAGCAAATACCCACCAGGACTTGAGTTAATGTTTTATTGATCATCTGGATATCATCTAGACAATGTTAATTATGCAGGCTAAACCTCAAAGTGTCATGTCTATAGCTGTTCCAGCACTGAAAATTGAGAAAATAGTCTAAATAGTCTTCCAGGATTTGAAAACTTTTATCTGATTGAGCACAGTTGCTCACATGAAGTTCCAACATTCTTCTTCGTTGTTTCATTTCATCTCACGTTTTCACCTAAACAGAAGCATCAGCAAGCCTTCATGTAGGAACTCTACTCATTCGCTCTGGCTACAAGAATGATGCAAAAATCAGTGAAGACATTCAGTGAAATGCCTGATAACCAATGAAGGCATTGGCTGTATGGAGTTTATAATATAGAGTATCATGTAATTTATTATCATATATAAATTGTGCACATACATCCTTACATGAGTAAAATCTGCTGTAAGGTTACGTGTCTACATATATGTATACATTCCCCCTCCCAGAAAGCCAGCACGCAAATGTGAAGAGAGACTCACGGAGGGAACAGCGTTATAGGTGTCCTGAATCTATAATGGAGTATGTGTGGGCTGGGACTCATTTAATCTCATAACACCGTTGCTCATTAGCAGCTCTTCCGTGAAGCTTTTCTGGTCCCCTGGGCTGGTCGGCTGTCCTCTCTGTCCCCTTAGTCATGCCCTTCACCATGTGCTCACCACCTGTGGGAGAGGTGGCAGAGTGGCGTGTGGCACAGGCCTGGTAGCTAAACCACTGGGTTTGAATCCCCACTGTGCTGTGGACTAGTGGTGTGATCTCACCTAAGATATGGTGCCAGCTTTCTGTGACTTCCTCTTTGTAGTGGGAGCAGTAACAGGGTCTGCCGCGTGGGGTTGTTAAGAGCAAATGAGTATCCAGTACAGGGTGCCTGATGGTGAGCATGGGGCATCATCCGTCGCCCCCTTCGGTATATCTTCCCAGCCACGCTGAGCTCCTTTGCCACGGGGACCTGTCTGTACTTGCATTCCCAGCAAGTAGTAGGCACAGTAGCCCTTGATGGATGATGATTGAGTGGACCTCTGACCACCTAACCTCCAGTCCACTCTTCTGTAAGCTGCACCCCCTGCCCCAGGACCTTTGCACTTGCGGTTCTCTCTGCCTGGATGCTGCTGGTGCTCTTCGCCGTGGTATCTGCACAGCTCACTCCTTCATTTACTGCTAAAATGTCACCTCCTGAGAGACCTTCCCTGACCGTCCTTTATAAAACAACATTCTCACATCCCCTGTCAACCTGTCCCCCCCTGCTCTGTTTTTCCTTACCGACCTGTCAGCTTGCTTGTGGTCTGTTTTGGTCCCTATTGAGTCCCAGTGCCTAGTCTGGTAAACTCCTTTTGAATGTGTGAATGGATGTTTCTCTAAGCCCCCCAGATGCTGGTCTTGTCTCTTTCCCTGTCTCCCTCCCTGCTCTGATAACTTGATACCCTAGATCTTCTGCTTTCCCCTGGTCTGTGTCCATCTGGCTCTCCTGTTCCACTCAGACCCGCCTTTTCTTCAGGAAGCCCACAGTCTCCAAATGCTTAAACCAAACCTTGACTCTGAGGCCCACCTGCCTATTCTCTCCAGGTCTTTCTCTGTCTAGCTGAGGGGTGCTAGTCTTAGTGTTTATTCCAAGTGTAGCTAACAGCAGTTGAGAAATCATAATTTAAAATTGTTGTGGGATAGAGTGCAGGGTTTTAGGCTCAGAAGCTAGAACTCGAAGAACTTGGTGCTTGCAGCCATTGGAGAGTGAGCCTAGCCATGAAGCTCCCCACCTCTGTCTTCACAGCCCGATCTGGGGTTTGGGGAATGCTGGGAGCCTGCCCTGAGGGAGGAGTATGACCAGCACGTGGCTCGAGACCCACCTGCAGCCACACCCCAGGAGTGCAGTGCAGATCTGCTTGCTGTGTCGGAGCTTCTTGTAGAATTTCATTTGATACAAGATTACCACGACTTTATGAAAGTTTGAAGATCACTCTTGAGGCAATTTTACCAAATTCTAAAATATCTTGTTTTACATTCTTTCCCTCTTAAAGATGAACTGACTGGAATCCTTAAGAAATTATCTCTTGAGAAATATCAGCCCATTTTTGAGGAGCAAGAGGTAAGAATATTCTTTTTGAGTGTCCATTTAAATCTTAGCATAAAACAGTTGTCTAAATATGTAGGTTGTTATTCTTTAAGCCTGGATTGATCTTTTTCATTGAGATGGCTGAAGAAATAGAATTTGTGTTCAGCACATTTGGCTCATTCATAACAGTGAAATCCTGGGGACCTTCTGGCTTGTTGTGTTATAATAAAATTTTGTAATTTTGAGCTCTACTCTCTGTAGTAAAGTTTGTGTCTGTTCTGTTCTCCTTTAGTTGAAGGGGATTACCTAGCCAGTTTTTAGGTTTAAAGTAGGTAAAAAGCAAATTCTAATGAATCTGTGTTAAGTGTCTGGACATAAAGAGTCTGTATTAGTCTAAGAGAGTTCCTATTTGCTCTCACTCAAAATCCTAAAAGCACTCACAATCACATTTTTAAAAATTACTGTTCTGCAGTTTGGCAGTTTCTCAAAATGTTGAAGAGAATTACCATATGACCCAGTAATGCCACTCCTAGGTAGGTATATACCCACAATAATTGAAAGCATGCATTTGTACGGTGTTCACAGCAACACTGTTCATAATAGCCAAAAGGCAGAAATAGCCCAAATGCCCATCAATTGATGAATGAGTAAATAAAATGTGTTATCACTCTACCTTGGAATGTAGCTTGGCCATTAAAAAGAAGTACTGATACACTCTACAAAACAGATGAGCCTTGAAGACACTGTGCTAAGAGAAAGAAGTTAGTCACGAAAGGCCACATATGGCATGACTCCATTTATATGCAATGTCCAGAATAGGCAGATCTGTAGAGACGGAAAGCAGATTAGTGGTTGCCAGGGAATGTGGGGAGGAGAGAATGGGAGTGATTGCTAATGAGTACGGGTTTTCTTTTTTGGGGTGATGAAAATGCTCTAAAATTAAGTGTGGTGACAATCACACAACTCTGTACTAAAAAATCATTGAGTTTTACACTTTAAATGGGTGAATTGTATGGTAAATGAATTACATCTCAATAAGATGTTAAAATTTTTACTGTCAGCGAAATAAAACTCGTCAGTGGGCCCATTAGCTA
Organism: Capra hircus; assembly: GCF_001704415.2. Classification (NCBI taxonomy): domain Eukaryota; kingdom Metazoa; phylum Chordata; class Mammalia; order Artiodactyla; family Bovidae; genus Capra; species Capra hircus. Next base: position 63,456,051 of record NC_030815.1, on the reverse strand, counting down.
CCAGGGTACAGTCACTGGCTTAGAACATTCTAGTGCCCAGTTTAGTACATGACAACGGTCACAGTTAATGTAGCGTGAGAATCCCTCCTTGTCTCCAGCAAGCTTGAGACCCAGTTAAGGAGTATGTGTTTCGGGTCAAGAAGTCAGGGGTGCCACGACTTCCTTCCTTTTTTTCTGCTTTTCTGCCCCATCCAATCTGTCCTTCCTACCTTCTCGATGCCTTAAACTTCAGTGGCAGTTTTTCTCATCAAAAAAATCTTTACTGTTTGCAGATGGCTGCATGCTTTTATTTCATGTGTTCCACGCTTTCTGAGGAGCTGGCCATGGGGACCCACACGCAGGCTGGGGGTGGGGTCTCTGCCTCAGGTCTGGGATGGTGGGGGGAGGGGAGTGTCCAGTAGGGTCAGGGGGCAGGTGTTTTCCATCAAAACCACGTCACCTGTTCCTTCAGCCTGTCAGTGTCTTGTGATCTGTAAAGCCCAGAGAGATGCAGGGAGCTTATCATTATCACAGGGGCCCTCTCTGCATCTCAGAGAGAGCATGGTGTTGGGTGCGGGAGCAGACCCTTCCCCACTGCCTCAAACTTGGTTCAAGATTTTTTTTTTTTAATCCAGGAAAGTAAAATGAAAATTGAAAGAAAGGGGAGAAACTTCTCCTGGAGCTGAGGCCCCGGCAGGGATGCCAGAAATGTTAGAATTTCTCCGGTAAAAACCAGGGGTCGAACAGCTTTGAGATGCCCATTTTCTGAGCCCGTCTCTGCCTCGGTTCTCCAGTCTTTCTTGCCTTTATTGCTTCTGCTTGTTTCTCTTCTCACTCTGTCTTTCCACAGTCTGCATCTCTTTTGTCCTTGAGGGGTAAACACGGTGAGTACCGCCATATACTCATATTTTCTGTACAGTATCCTATACTGTTCAAAGTGCAGCAACATTGCCATGAACTTTCTATCAGCAGGACTTGGCTTTCTACCACTCTGGTCACCCAGATTACTGTCTCAGAGACTTCCCTTACTTATTTTGTTTTCAGAGTCTTTCCAGAATGCACTTCTAAAAATTCCAGGGTAAGAGCTGAGGAGAGTTTTATTTTTAATGATATTTTCAAATAAACATTCAGCATAAAGCTGGGAATTGAAAGTAGTAAATCATCATTAATTCACTACTAATAAGCACTAATAGCTCATAATCATGATAGTCCGGTTGTGGTCGGGAAAAAAGAGGTGTGGCACCGAGCAGATGGTAGCAAATCCCCCTCTCTCTCCCCAGGTGGATATGGAAGCATTCCTCACACTCACCGACGGCGACTTGAAGGAGCTGGGTATTAAGACAGATGGATCCAGGCAGCAGATTTTGGCAGCAATTTCTGAACTGAATGCAGGCAAGGTATTGTTCCCAGTCTTTTTTTTTTTTTTCTGTTTCAAACAGCTGAGAGCTTCACTAGGATCCTTGGCCCTGGTGTTCCAAGGACCTTCATGGTCTGATTTTGTCTCCCCCACATGCCTGGTGGAGGCTGGCCCGCTCACACACTTCTCAAGGCCAGTGGGTCACTATCCTCCAGTATGTCTGTTCCTTTTCCAGGCCTCTCTTCTCATAAGATGGTTTCTCTTTAGATCCTGCTTAAATATTCCCTCCAATCATCTCAACCCACAGGGCTGAGTTTTGCCCTATGGAGCACAGTGGAAGTTGATGAAGACAGGCCCCCAAGTCAGGCTGACCCAGCTCCTCCACTTACAGTGACCCTGGGCAAGTCGCACCCCTCTCTGAGCCTAGCTTTCTGCTCTGGAGGGTGGGGGTGATGGGCTGACTGCCAGGACTGAGATGCTCAGCAGAGCACCTGGCACACAGAGATCTGCCAGTCGCTGTTGCCATTGTTGGCATCCTACACTTTTGTCGTCAGCTTTAAAGCTAAAGATTAGCAATGCCCCCACCCAAAGGCACATACGCAAAAAGCAAGCAAAACACAGAAGCGAGGCACCGGTCACTCTGCAGCTGTACAGTTGCTCTTGGGCTGGTCACATTCCTTTGCCTTCTGCCTTTTCTTCTACTGTGGGCTGGATATTTTTTGTCTCTTATTCCATAGCAGCTTACTGAAAAACCTGAACAAAGTTTTTGGCCAAACCAATATACTTGCTTACATGATGCTTCTTCACACTTTGCCTTACTGCTCCTCACTCGCTGGGCAATAATGGGATGTTACCATTATAAATAGTACCGGAGTGGACTTCTCTGCCTTTATGCTTTTTCTTCTGTTGTCTTGTTCCTCAGGCTGTGTTCCACAACATGAGGTTATGTCAGAGATTGTGACTGTTTTATGGTTCTGCCTATATGTTGCCGGGTAGGCACAAAAATATTGATCAGACCTGTAGTGACAATGGCGAGGGAATATCCATGTAGCATTTTGTCATTCACAGATCACTTCACATACATTTCCGTAGTTAATTTGGGTGGCCGGTACCCTCACACTTCCCTTGTTCAGCCCAGGAGCAGAGCTGGGGATGGAGAGGGCGGATCTGTATGGAGGCAGCTCCTCCTCCAGCCAGCCCTGCCACCCTTCCCCAACCCGGCCCTGGTCCACTCAGGTTGGGGGCTGGTTTTATTGCCGTTGTTGTCATTGCTGTTTTGCTTGTCTGTAGGCTGTGGGGTGGGTTTCCCTGCTAGCTCAGTGGTAAAGAATCTGCCTGCCAATGCAGGAGATGCAGATTCAATCCTTGGGTCAGGAAGATTCCCCTGGAGAAAGAAATGGCAACCCACACCAGTATTCTTGCCTGGGAAATCCCACGGACAGAGCAGCGTGGCTGGCTACAGTCCATGGCGTCACAAAAGAGTCAGACACGACTTAGAGACTAACCAACAATATCAAGGCTGTGAAGTGGGCCTTCCAAATGTGGTTGGCATTGCTACCCATGTCTGTGAGCCTGAGCGTTTTCCTGCAGGTCTTTGCTGTGTGTTCTTTCTGCTCTGTAAGGTCTCTTCCTTGATTCTGGTCACCTGTCCAGGACACTCACTGCCTCACTTTACAGAGAGGGAAGCAGAGGCTCCGAGAGGGACTGTGAGTCCTGACTCCCAGACCAGCACCATTTCTGCTCTTCCCTTAGATCTGAAGGGCAGGAGGTGGGCAGGTCTTGGCTGCTGGGAAGGGTTCATCCCGGGACCAGAAACCTTAGGCTGGCTTACTGTGGGTGGATCACCCGAAGCCAGCACTAAAGTCTTTGGACCATTGATTTATTCATGAAAAAATTGTCCTTTGACTCTCTGCCATGTGTGAGTGTTGAGCATGGAGAATCACTCTGAGCACATCATGTCTAGTCATTAATGTCACCCTGACAGAAGGCCCCTGGAGTTGGTTCCAGTTTACAGATGTGGGAATTGAGGCACAGAGAGGTCAGAGAACTTGCCCATAATCACCCAGTCAGTAAGTGGCAAAGCCAGGATTAGAACCCAGTGTCTGTGTCCTGACCTGCGTGCTGTCCTGTCTTGGTGTAATCCACAAGCACAGGAGAGGCGAATTGTGCTGTGAGAGCTCCCGGTGAGAGGGTGGGGCCTGGTAAGGCAAGGGTCTGGGAGACATCCCTGGAGAAGGGCAGGAGGGCCGCCATCTGAAGGAAGATAAGAACCACCTGGCCCAGGGGTAGAAGAAGGGTACAGGCGGAGGGAAGCATATGTGCACAGGGCCTGCACTGACATGTGTGGTGTATTTAAAGAACTAAAGGAGACTTCCCTGGTGGTCCCTACGACTCCAGGCTTTCACTACAGGAGGCACGGGTTCAGTCCCTAGTCAGGGAACTAAGATCCCACATGCTGTGCAGTGTGGCCAAAAGTTTTAAAAAATTAATTAACGAAAAGAACTAAAGAAGTAGCTGAATCATGGAGCGCAAGGAACCTGGTGTGAGAGGAGGCCAGAGGGGACAGATTAGGGCTCCCAGCGTGGTCGGGGGTAACCCAGTCAAGTACACAGAGGCTTGTGTGAGAGGACAAGGTGGGTGATAGTGAGGAGGCTCTAGCTCAGGAGTTAGGACCCTTCCTTCTTCAGGCCTGCAAGGGCCAGACGTGTGAGCCAAGGAGAGGATAGAGGTGAGGAAAGCCAAGCCTAGACCAGTCAAAAAGGAAGGACAAAAGAGGTTCTATATGGAGGGCCAGTAAGGACCTTAGAGGGCGTGGAAAGACCGGAGCTGGATGTCATTGGAGCAGGGTCTGAGTCTTGGTAGATGATAACTGCCAGCATTTCTGGAACCTCCCCTCTGCCGTCTGTGGCCATGGCCTCTTTGGTTCAGAATCACTAAAAGAATACACACAGGGTTGGTCTGCAAATCTTAGGCAACTTAATAGTCATCTTCAGAGTGGATGATACGACGTCTTGAGCCCCACTCCAAAGAAGGATATTTTTCTTAAAGTCCGTAGAGACTAGGACATTTTTTATAGTTTTCTCTCAAATCCATTGGCCTCCCCCTTCTCCTTATTTACTAAACAGGGCCCCATCAAGAGAAGCAGAGTAACAGCTGTTGGTGATTGTCATAGTTCAGGCTGCAAAGCAAAGTACCTTAGATAGGGTGGCTTATAAATTGAAGTTTAATTCTCACAGTATGGAGACTGGGAGTCCAAGATCAGGGTGCCAGAGTGGTTGAGTTTGGTGAGGCTCCTCTTCCAAGTTGCACGTAGCCACCTTCTCAATTCCTCATGTGGCCCAAAATAGAAGCAAAATCTCTCTTTATCTCTTCTCATAGGGACACAGATGGCATCACGGGAGCCCCACCCTTATGACCTCACCTAATCCTAATCACCTTCCATCACTTGAGGGGTTAGGGTTTCAACACAGGACACAAACATTTAACCCATAACAGTGATCTTCCTTGGGGCCCTCAGCTGACCACCTCCCAGCTGAAAGATCCCAGATGCTTCCAACATGCCAAGACGTCCATGTCCTCCCCACAGGCAGTGTCCACCCTGCAAAGTCAAGCGATTCCCCATGGAGATTGGTGCAAAGGGAAGGGGCTAATCTGAACCGATCGCTGTAATAGCCCTGTTATTGGAGGGTCAGCTGTGCCAGACAGAATCCTGTGGAAATGAGAACCATGTGTATCAACTGTATCTGAGAGTAAAGATGTGATTGGGAGAAGCTGAATGTCACAAAAGCAAGTGTATCTTCCCTACTCTAGGTCACCATTGCAAGTCTGTGCTGCTGCTTAGAAAGAGCAAAGTATTTCTCAGACTGAGTGTGGCTTCTAAGAGCTCTTTGTATGCCCGGGGCCGCTTCTCTTCTGGGCTGGACCTGCCTGACCCTGACTCCTGTCTCTTTGATTGCTCCAGGGCATGAGCTTCTCCTAACGTTCATCCTTTTACTTCTGAAACCCAACCTTGGCCAAGAAAGTACCCACTGTGGTTCAAATACTCTGTACGTATCTGAGAACTCAGGACACATGGGAGAGGATAAGCCCAGCTCTCCTTGTCCCCTCGCCCCCATGTCTTTCTAGCTGTAGTCCACAACACACTGGGGGCTTGTGGAATCACTTTTTTAGTAGTTCATGAGCAGCATTTTAACAAGGGAAATAGAATAGAGTAGAAAATATCAACATTCTCTGCAGGTAAGAACACTAAAGCTTGTTTCAGTTGCATCAATTTACATGGGTTGTGATGTAAAATGTGTTTCTTACATAATCAAAAATGTTTGAATATTTTAGCCGAAAAAAATTTTGTCTTAATGAATATTCACCCAAAACCTGGCTCAGCCATATGAATATTAGCAAAGCAGTGTGGCCCCTCAGCCTGTAAGCCATTTGACTTCCTGATGAACCCACCTCAGTATTCGAGTTACGAATAAGCAGAGTCTGCTTATTAGTTTGTTAGTTTCAAACAAGTGGTATATTGGAGAAGGTTAACCAGAAATGATAGCCGGAGTTTCACCTTTAATTGGTCCTAAGCCATTGCTTCTTTCCATTCCTGTTTTTTTGTGATTATCAAAGCTGTGTATATTCGTTGTACTAAATTTATGCAGTACCAGAAAGGGGAAAAGAACTTACAAAGGAATCACAGTCTAGCCACCCAGAGGCCAACACTGTTGGTATTTGGGAAGATCACTCTGCAGTGTTTTGTGCTGAGTATTTTTCTTAAAGTGGCTGAGATAAATTTAAATCTATAATTTTATATTCTACTTACTGCATTTAATGTTAAATATATGCGGTTACCCATGTCATTAAGAACTCTTTTTTAATATAATAAAATAAATTTGCTAGGATGTACTAAAATTATTTTTCTTTAATCCCTACTTGTTGGATACATAGACTTCCAAACTTTTATAAATAGTGCTGCAGTGGGCAACTTCGTGTATGAGCCTTTCTAATTATCTCCTCAGAATAGATATCTAAAAAAAAAAAAAGTGAAATTATGGAGTCAAAAAGTCTAAATCGAGGTACATAGTACTTCATCCTGAAATACCTTCCAGAAAGAATTACTAAACATCTGCACCAGCTGTGGATATAAGTTCCAAGGGCACCCTTGCCAACACTGGGTACTATCCATTTGCTTTTTAATTTTTATTAATTTGATAGGCCAAGAAGTATGCCTTGTGTTAATTTGCATTTCTTTAACTACTAGATAGACTGAACGTGGTTTTTTTTTTCTACTTTTAATGGCCATTTGCTTTTTTCTTTTGAGAATTATCTGGATGGTCCTTTGAAGCCGGGGGTTTTTAAAGGGCAATTATCATTATCAGCTTCAATCAGCTGTGGATGCAGGGAGCGATTATGGTTTTCATCATCTACGGCTCACTCCTGAGGTTAGGAGCGCGTTGGAACCCTGTCTCACCCTGACCTCATTTCTCAAGCAATTAAGGCTAAGGTGGTCTAATAATAACATGGCTGTCATCCCCTCTATTTATTTTTTAGCCCTCTGCAGTTTGCACAGTGTCACGCCCACTCATTATCTCAGGTTGAGCCATATCACAGCACCAGCATGCAATGCCTTCCCCCTGTTACAGATGTAGAAACTCAGCAGCATGGGCTCACCCCTGGGACAGAGTGAGTGGTGGAGTAGGGATTCGGGGTCCTCTGACCCCACCTCTGATGTTCTGACTTTTGCCCCATAGCCTTTAGGTGTGTGTTGATGGAATCCTGAAGGCACTTTTCCAGGTGTCTGGGATGGATCGTGTGAAGGGGGACTCCTCTTGCCCTTCCGGGTGTCCAGGAGCCTCATCAGCAGTAGAGGTCCCTGCTTGGGGATCTGGAAATGGCAGTCCATGAAATGAAAGAAGAGGAAGGTTAAGGTCTAGTCATGTTTGGCTGAGGTTTTTTACCCCCCCCCTACTCTTGGTAGGGAATAGCTTCCCAGGGATTATTCACTTTTAATTTGCTTTATTTTTTAAGAAATTTATTGAAGGATACTTGCTTTACAATATCGTGCTGGTTTCTGCCATACGTCATCATGAATCAGCCACAGGCATGCATATGTCCCCTCCCTCGTGAACCTCCCTCCCATCTCCCACCCCATCCCACCCCTCTAGGTTCTCACAGAACACCGGGTTGAGCTCCCTGTGTTATACAGCAAACTCCCACTGGCTGTCTATTTTACTTTAGATTTTGACCACATGTATCCGTTGGTTTAAAAATAAATTTTTTTAATTTACACTGGTGCCCTCTGAGGTCAGGACATGCCAACCTCCTGCTACCCACCCACAGCCCAGTGTCAGCAGCACCCTTTGAGTTACGATTATCATCTTCATTTTATAGAAATTAAGTTGCAGAGAGATGAAGTACCTAGCTCAAGGTAACCCAGCTTGTAAATGGGAGGGGTTGGGATTTGAACCCAGGCTATTTGATTCCAGTCTCTGTTATTAATCTCTGTGTATTACGGCCTCTCAGTTATGTGTTCAGTGAAGATGTTCTTTGGACTTAAAGAAATGTCCACATCCCCCCTCTTTTCCCATCTTAAAATGTGTGTGTAAAGGGTGGCAACTAGGAGGGGAATCTGCAAAGATGGGGTGAGAAGTGAATCACTATGGAGACAGACCTGTCATCTTTTGGACAAGGGGGAGTCAAGGCAGTTCAGACTCTGAGTTATATCAGAAAGTTCGGCTCCTGGAAAATTCCCTGGAAATATGATGTCTGGAAATATGCACAGAGCAGGGCAGGGTAGGAGATGTCCTTTCTGGGCCAAATGACCCAGGATAAGTCATGCCTGCTCTCTGGGTTCTGCTGCCCATTCTTCTCTGGGAGATTGGACCTCTGCATCTTGGGGGGCTCTCCAGCCCTGGCATGCTGTGTTTGTGGGTGCTGACTCAGAATGTTTTTATTAAACCCAGTGCTCTTTCAATTAGGTAATTTGTTTTCCCCAAGACGCCCATGGGTTTTTCAAGTATGAGTTAAATGTTAACAGGACTGTGTCAACTGAATTAATGGTTAAAAGATTTAACAAGACTTTCTGTGTCTGTTTTCAATTTCCTCCACAGGGACGCGAGAGACAGATTTTACAGGAAACCATTCACAATTTCCACTCTTCCTTCGAGAGTAGCGCCAGCAACACCAGGGCCCCTGGAAACAATCCCTGTACGTGACCCTCCTCCTTGTGGTCAGCAGCGTGAGCTTTCTGAATCTCAGTATCCTCTTCACATGGCCGATGCTCCCGCCATCATCAGACCTTCCCCATTCCCTGAAACACACTATGCCTTGACACACCACTGTGCCTTAGTCCCGAAACACCCATTTCCCCCTCCCTGCTGTAGTAGTTGGTGATGCTTGTTGCTGTAACAAAAGTCCGACACGGTAGAGACTTCTTCTCCCATGAAGTCCAGTCTGGCTGCTTCTGCTTGGCAGAAGCACATGGTGATTCAGGGACCCTGCTCTTTTCATCTGTGGCTCTGCCGTTCCTGGGAGCTTCCGAGTCTTTGTTTCTGGCTGGCAGAGGGGAAGGGGATGGTGAAGAAGGCATATAACCAATTCTTAGCTGTCTTGCTCTTAACTGCTCACATTCCATTGGTTCCTCCATCTTATGTCCCATCGGCCACTCATAGTCACGTGGCCCCACCTGGATGCAGAGGAGACTGGGAAGTGTAGTCACTGTTCAGGTAGTGGCCTCACAATACAGAGCTCTGTACTTAGATGGGGGAACACATATTTGGGGGCAAGATTAGCCACTCTTCCATATCTTCCCTTAGACCTTCTAACATATCCCTAATGGTCCTTAATGTCACCTATCAAATAAATGAAGCCTTTCTCAGCTCCCTTACACAGAACTCACTCCTCCAGCCACTGGGGGCCCTTACTGTTCTGTGTGATGACTCTGCTTTAGCACGTCTCTGCACCTGCTGCAGACAACACACAACAGCTGTTCAGGATGTGTATGTTGAATGCATTTTTCTTTCTTTCAAAGGCAGCCTTTTATATAGGAAAAAGGGGGAGGCCCCAGGTGTCACCTTGAGGAATCTCTTTTCCTTCCTGACCTTCAGTCTCCTTGTCTGTGGTCAGGCAAGACAATGTTCTGATATTACATGCTGCTCACCCCATAACACTGTAGGGCTTTTCCACTTTGAGTGGGAGCAGAAGACTCTTATATTACATTGTAGAAGGACTTAGGTGCTCACATTTTCTAGGCGAATTTGGAATTTTTCCTCAAGCCACATTCCTCAGGAGGGAATCAGCTAGTGTAGTTTTCTACTGTGTCATATTCTGGGAAAGGGACTTTGACTTTTAGGTCCAACAGATGTCTGAAATGTTGTCAAGCATGTAATTCATTCGACCAACACTTGCTACATTTCTGCCATGTGCTGGGGGTGCTGAGATGAGTCAGATCCAGTCCCCACCCTTGAGGACCCGGACAGTAAGAGAAGATGTAAATGGATGGTCCTGTCCTGAGGGGGAGCACGGACAAGTGGAAAGAGCATGTGCCCTGGACTCAGGCTCAGGGTTCTGGTCCAGCCCCGTGGCTGGCCAGCTGTGTGGCCAGGGTCAGGTAACTTGGCTTCTCTGCTGGTGCTTAGAGCCAGCGTGCATCCAATACCTGATCTGTAGGACACGCACAGTGGGTGGGAGCCTTTGCAGAGCTGTTACCTTTACTGTGATCTCTGCTTGGCTGCATACTGGTCTCCTTAGGAGGTACAGCTTCTCTTCTCTCCCTCTCCTGGCCGTGAGCGCCCCTTCCCCCTCTGCTGGCTAGAGGCAGTCATGACCGTGCTTCCTGGAGTCTCATCGTGTTCTCCCTCCCGTCCGTTGATCCAGCAGGTGCTATTCCTCCTTCATCCTCTCATCCTCCCACCTGTAGAAGCCAACTTCCCACATGACTAGAGAAAGAAGTTTTGTTTTAGACATCACTGACAGATGCCTTTCATAAGTGTTCCTCGCATCCCAACCTTCTCTAAGGAGACACAATCATTGAGCACCTATTTTGTGCAGCTGCTGGACTCCAGTGTCATCTCTCCTCATCACCAGCCTGGGGGCTGGCATGGTTTAACCTCATCCTGAATGCTGGGGACACAGACACAGAGGAGTGGAGCTGCAGGCCAGTTCCCCAGCCAGGAAGGAACGGAGCTGGCTGAGACCTGCGTCTAGTGGGCTTCTGGGCCCATGCTTTTGCCGACTCTCATAGACTCCTGGGGCTAGAGGCACCAGGGAGTCTCATGGTTTTAATGTATTCATATCTTCAGAGCCTATCAGTATGTGTAGGGTTGTTTGTCCCTAAAATACACGTGGACCCCTGAGTTAGGTGCTGTGAGCTTTGTGTCCGTTCTTCGCTGTTCTCCTGCCCTTTTCATCACTCCTGTGCACAGCTGTCACTTGGGTAAGTTTGATGGAATCTGTGTGACACGCAGGAGCTGTGCTGGGGGTCAGCTTTCCACAAATGCACACCTCCAAGGTCTCATCTAGTGACCCCAGACAGATAGTCTGCTCCTTCTCATTTGGCAGATGGGAAACAGGCTCACAGCAGCTGCTTCCTTCGTCTTTTTCACTGGACTGGAGGTTCTGAGTCTTTTCCTCCCAGGAAGTTTGTGGACTGGTTGGCGAGAGATCCTTGGCACCCTTTCTGGACCATGGTCGCCCACTTCTGGTGGCCCTATGACGTGACCCATCAGCATTTCTCAAAGTATGTTCCTTGAAACCCTATTTCCACAGAATGTTAACAGGTTTGGGTTTTTTTTTAATAAAAAATAAAGGGAGAGGGAATGTATATGTGGCAGGGGGGGTGAGGCTCTGTATTTAATAGGTTAGGCAGATACTGGGTCAGAACCCAGTCACATAATTTTTGCTATGTACACCTCAGAATCCTTAGAACGCCACACATGGGAGAATCTCTTCAAGGGGGTCATAACTATCATTGTTCAGTAGCTCAGTCATGGCCAACTCTTTGCCACCCAGGCTGCAGCACACCAGGCTTTCCTGTCCTTCACTGTCTCCTGGAGTTTGCTCAAACTTATGTCCATTGAGTCAATATGACTGGTAGCATTTCCCACATGTTTGATCACAGAATGCTGCTTCACAGCACTCTTGCAAGAGTGTCCCTTGAACACTGTCAGGGAGACCCTGCTGTGACTCGGCAGTAGCAGTCATGAGGCCTCACAGCAGCTGGGGGTGGGCCCAGGGGGCACTCAAGGCCCTCAGCTGGGCCAGGGTCTTTGGTAAACTGCCTCTTCCCAGCAGCTCTCTGCTTGGCAGTGGGACATCATGGTGAGGGCATCCTCTGATGGAGAGGATCTGAGCAGGATTCTGCTCAGAGGGTTCTGCATCCAGGGCGTCTCCTGCAGGTTCAGAGCATCATTTCCCAGTGCTGGTACAGTGTGCTGTCTGGCAAGTGCTGCATGTCTGAGCCCTGTCCCCAGTGGCCTTGAGAAGGCTCCCACCTCCTTGCTTCAGCACTAGACCATTACATGGAGGCCACAAGTTTTGCAAGAGGACATTTATTTTTCATTAACCATACATTTACTGAGCATTTACCCTGTGCCCATCCTCTGCTTGTGCTTTGCATTCAGAGATGAAAAACACCTCTGCTCTCAAAGAATCCACAGTATCTTAGAGGAGACAAGCACGTAGTTGCCTGTGAGGAATCATCATAAATGTGTGTGCTTTATAAAGGTGAGGACATTGTGGGTGACAGCTCAGGTTGGCTTGGATGCGCCCTGTTCGAAAGACTGGGTCCAAAAGGGTGAGTCAGCACAGCTGCCAGGTGGGGAAGAGAAAGTGCTCCCCAGTTGGGGGGACAGTGTGTGGGAAGGCAGGCAGTGTGTGACATTTATGGGTTAAACATTGTCTGGGGTATGTTCAGTTCAGTTCAGTCGCTCAGTCGTGTCCGACTCTGCGACCCCAAGAATCGCAGCACGCCAGGCCTCTCTGTGCATCACCAACTCCCAGAGTTCACTCAGACTCGCGTCCATCGAGTCAGTGATACCATCCAGCCATCTCATCCTCTGTCCTCTTCTCCTGCCCCCAATCCCTCCCAGCATCAAAGTCTTTTCCAATGAGTCAACTCTTTGCGCGAGGTGGCTGAAGTACTGGAGTTTCAGCTTCAGCATCATTCCTTCCAAAGAAATCCCAGGGTTGATACCTGTCATTCCAATTTTTGATTCTTTTCTTTGAACGCATAGCACCGAATCTACAGCGAGTCCTGGCACTGGGTTCTGGCTCTGCCTCATTTTAATGGGTGCTGTGTTTCTTCCCCTCCCTGGGCCTTGGTTTCCCTTTTGGTTCCCAGGGGGGAGTGTTCTGAGGGTCAGATGAAGGTGAAGACCCTTTTCACACTATGTGGAGCTCTCCAGATGTGAGAAATCTCCATGATGGTTGCCTATTTGACATCCTCTGTCTGTTAATCCCTCTGCCTACTCCTGCTTGCCCTGGTGTAGTCGGGCCAGGTGGGTGAGGCCAGAAGCAGCAGCATCCAGGCACAGATAGCCGCAGCTTGGGTGGCTCTGCTGGCACTGGAGCCCTGAAGCGGTGAGGGTTGGAGGTGGATCCCCACCCTCTAGCTATGGCCGACTGGCATTTATGTCACTGGGGTTCCCACCAAGGTGGACAGAAAGCAGCAGGAAGGCCTTCCAGACTGATTGCAGGAGCCGATCCAGGGCAAAAAGGAAGCAGGAAACCCCTCCAGTTTGTTCTTGCCTCAGAGCTGCCTATGGACACTGCCAAGCAGGCCAGACTCGGGCTAGACAGTTGTGGACATCTACACTGACCTTACAAGAAAGCACATTTCAAGGGCTTGGGACCCTTCCTAGGAAGATTCTGCAGCCCAGACTGAAGGTGTTGTAAAGCACCACCTGTACTTTTTTCAGGCGAGATAATCAGATGACAGATCCTATTCAGCATATCAAGAGCCCTGATTCTTTCCCTGTTGAAGTGAAGTGAAGTGAGCTCGCTCAGTCGTGTCCGACTCTTTGTGATCCCATGGACTTTAGCCCACCAGGCTCTTCCATCCGTGGGGTTCTCCAGGCAAGGATACTGGAGTGGGTTGCCATTTCCTTCTCCAGGGGAACTTCCCAACCCAGGGATTGAACCCGCGTCTCCTGCATTGCATGCAGGCGCTTTACCCTCAGCCGCTGAGGAAGCCCCTGTTGGAGTCGATACCAAATTCTGCAGGACCAGCCAGGGACTGAATCTCCTCCCTAGGGGAGGTAGGTGGTAAGTCCCCTTTTCAGCTTCCTTCCCAGGGCCCCTCCTCAGGGTCCTTCCTGCCCAGTGGGTTGAGCCAACTCCCTTCCCTGTAAGGTCCCTCTCAGTTCCCCTTGGAACTGCCTCCCTGGGGCTCACGGACACATGGCATGGCCATCTTTTGGGAGACCTTGTTCCCACTGTCCAGGTGGTGGGGACAGGGTTTGACCTCAGCAGAACCACTGGATCCTCTGATAAGAGACCAAAGTACTGTTTCGTTTCAGCCCTGCTGTGTGTTCCATGTTCCTTACTGTCAAACACTTCTTTCTGTTATTGTTTTTTCATACAGGGACTTGATTCTTTGAAGGATTTTTGTTTGCCAAATGTATATGAAATAATGTCGTCTCACTTTGATTTTGCTCATAGAAGCTATAACATGCTGCTCAAATTTCTTCCAGTGAGAACTGTTATGGAGCAAGTACCTATGGTGTGCTGGGCACTTCTGTAGCCTCACCTTCATGGTAATCTCATGAGTCTGCCTTAAAATCCCTTTTCCGCCAATCTGGTGAGTGTGGCACACATATTAACCTCACCAAGGTCACCCTGTTATGGGGGAAGTTTGATTTGAATGCAGGCCTCAGCTCTGAATTTTCCCCATGCTATCTTGCTGACTTTCCACACAGAAACATTGAACTGGGATAAGCCAAGCCAACCACAAAACAAAACTTTGTTAGTCTTTATAGCTTGTTCACAACTTTTTCTAGGAGGAGAGGTGTTTATGAAATACTATAATACTGTATACACATACACACGCACACACACACCCATACAGCTTGGAGATTCTCTTTGTTTCTGCTAAGAATCTTCACAAATTGGGGGACTCCCTCATGTCCATCTCCTCTGCTCTCAAGTGTCTCATGTTGGCTGTGTTCAGCCCTATAGAGCATTTGGGAAACAGAAAGTTGCATAGGTCCCAGTCCCAAAACAAGTGAAATGAGGCCAATGTCTGTGAGACCCCCAGAGTGGGGAGCAAAGACTGGGGAGACAATGGGAGTAGGACCAACTCTCCATGAGGAAGAACATTCCAGGGACCAGGGCTACCTAGAAGGGAGAGCATCCCCCAGATGGGCCCCTAGAGGCTGCTCAAGCCCAGGGCAGCTGGAGAGGGAAACTCAAGACTTTGGATGCAGATTGGACCAGGCCAGTGTTTGCCAAACGACCCAATGGTGGAGGTGATAGGAAAACAAGTACAAGGCAAAGAGTTTACCTGACTTGAAATATACTCATTTTATGAGGTTGGCCTTATTCCTGACACAAGTCCCCATTACTTTGAAGGGTGGGGATGGTGGTAATGGTAGTTTTAGTTTTACAGGTGTGTGAAATCCAAAATCTGAGAAACATTTTTCTAGCTCACTTCTGAGTCCCAGCCTCCTGAGTCTGTGAAAATCTGTAAAAAGAAGGGGAAGTGGTTCCTCAATAAATATCAAACTTCCATATGACCCAGCAACTCTACTCCTACCCCAAAGAATTGAAAATAGATAGTTGAGCAAAAACCTGTATGCACATATTCATAGCAGCACAATTCACAATAGCCACAAGGTAGAAATAACCCAAATGGCCATCAATAGATGAATGGATAGGCAAAAGTGGGATTAACCACACAATGCAGTGTTGTTCAGCCATAGAAGTAATGATCCACACTACAACATGGATGAAATTTGAAAAAAGCCAAGTAAAGAAGAAGCCAGACACGAAAGACCACGATAGTATGTGATTTCCATTTATATGAAATGTACAGAATTGGTCAATCCATAGAGATGGAAAGCCGAGATTTGGGGACTGAGGAAATGGTGGTGGGGGGGGGCACTGCTTAATGTGTAGGCAATTTCCTTTTGGGGTCAGGATAAAGCCCTGGAACTAGATAATGGTGATGGGTGTATCAATACAACATTGTGGATGTGCTTAGTGCCACTGAACTGTACACTTTAAAAAATGGTTAAAGTAGTAAAATTTTTATGTAGTTTTTGCTGTAATTTTTTCAAAAA
The DNA here is from genome assembly GCF_001704415.2 of Capra hircus. Lineage (NCBI taxonomy): Eukaryota > Metazoa > Chordata > Mammalia > Artiodactyla > Bovidae > Capra > Capra hircus. Next base: position 63,440,454 of record NC_030815.1, on the reverse strand, counting down.
GGAAGAAAAGGAGAGCTCATGACCTGGCTGGTCTTCCACCCTTCTGTTAGTGTTCACCTTTTCGCCCTTGCTCTTCAGTGTGAAGGATAGGTAACCACTGGAGGGTCTTGCGCCCTCCCCTCCGCCCCCTGCCCCCCTCCACATAGTACACACACCTTTCTGTCCCCTTCATCAGAGGTGTCTAGATGGACTGTAGGTCCCAACCAGAGCCCCGCGCAGAAAACAGGCAGAATGAGGTGGGGCTGCCCTTGTCTGGGGTCTGGGGGAAGCGAGCCCCTGGGGAAGGTGGGCCTGCTCCCTGAGGTACTTCGTGCTCCCTTGCCGTCCAGCCTCTTCTCTTGGCCTCATTTCCTATCTCCAAGGGCCTTGGGGCTTCTCTGCTTCACTTGTTTGTAGTTCCTTCAACAGAATAATTGTCTCCACTTTCCTCACAATAAGAAACACTCCCTTTGAGTCACAGACGAGCGTTTTCAGAAAAGGTTCAGCACTGGCTTGGACGCTCACTCCACCGACGGGCCCCACTGCCTCTGATGCGCACTTCCTCTACCAGCCTCTGCGCTTCCGGTGACAAGGCCCCTGCCGCCGTCCGCCCAGTTCCACTTTCCCTGCCCTGCCGCGGGTGTCCACCCCCAGACCATTGCCTAAACTAGGCGCTGCAGGCCAGTGTGTACTCAGAGTCTGCACCTACGGGGGCCGGCCTGTGAGCTGGGGCATTATGAGTGTGAGGCTGTGCGTGTGTGGAGAGGAAGTTAAGCTCTAAAGAAGAACCTAGAACTGGAGACTATACTCCAGAGTTCCTGAAGCTTCTGTAGGTTCGCTTCATTGGTGAGGTGGTTTCAGGGGAAACTAACTTTACTATTCATAAGGGACAGTGGCCGAAAGCCTGAGTCGGAGGGAATCCTCTGGGGGAGTGTCTGGCAGGCCACCTGAGGCGGCAGACTTGCCAGCATGTTGTATACATGGTGGCAGCTTCCTCAGGTAAGCGAAATCTGTGGGATTTTGTTGTTGTTTGCCGCATGACGCGGCAAGCGGGATCTTAGATTCCCTAACCACACACCCCCCCCCAACCCCCAACGACACCCTCACACCCCTACCGCGGTGAAAGCTGGGAGTCTTAACCATTGGACAGTCGGGGAAATCCACTGATGGAGCACTGTCCTAGGCACTGGGGATGTCCAGAGGGCAAATCAAAGTTTCTTGGCAGAGCTTATGATCCACTGGGGTGGTGACAGTCCTGGCTTATAAGGCAGGGCAAGGGTTAACTTCGAGTCCAGTGCTCAATACTATGCTGGGTACTGGATAAGTGTCCGTGGGTCACCAGCTGTTGTAATCACTCATTTCCTCTCGCTGTTCCTGGAGGGTCAGGGCCACATGAGCTCTTCCTCACTAGCTGCAGTGCAGGGAATGTTCGTGCTCTGCTGGAACTGCAACTCAGCACAGCCATGTTAAGGAACCCTGAGCAGCCAGAGAAGCTAGGTTATGGAACTGCAACAGGGCCAGGGATGCACCGTCAAAATGAATTGAAAGAACGATTGGAGAATATTTGTTAATCGCATAGCAAGGGGCTTCCCTGGTGGCTCGGTGTTAAAGAATCCTCCTGCAATGCAGGAGACATGGGGTCTATCCCTGGGTCAGGAAGATTCCCTAGAGAAGAAAACGGCAACCTACTCCAGGATTCTTAGGGCTTCCCAGGTGGCACTGGTGGTAAAGAATCCACTGGCCAATGCAGGAGATGCAAGAGACATGGCTTGGATCCCAGGGTGGGGAAGATGCCCTGGAGTAGGAAATGGCACCCCACACCAGTATTCTTGCCTGGAAAATTCCACGGGCAGAGGAGCCTGGCAGGCCCTAGTCCATGGGGTTGCTAGACACAGCTTGGTGGCTAAACCACCACCACCATTATTGAATAGCAATAAATTTAACCCACATAATTCAGTTTGCAAGCTACAGTCGTAAAGAAAGAATTCAGAGTGAAGAAATAATTGGAGGAAAAAAGCATAAGATACAGACTGTATTTTTTTTAATTTATTTGTTTGTATATTGGCTGCGCTTGGTCTTTGTTGCTGCATGGGCTTTTCTCTAGTTGCAGGACACGGGCTTCTCAGTGTGCTGGCTTCTGCTGTTGCGGAGCACAGGCTCTACAGCACAGGTGCAATAGCTGTGGCGCACACGTTTAGTTGCTCCGTGGCATGCGGGATCTTCCCAGACCACGGATCAAACGCATGTCTCCTGTGTTCTTTAGACCCATGGAATATCTCTTTCTACTTTGATCCACTTCACTTAGCATTCTTGGATCACATTGATTTTTTTCTAATTTATTTTTTAATTGAAGGATAATTGCTTTACAGAATTTTGTTGTTTCCTGTCAAACCGCAACATGAAACAGCCATAGGTGATTTTTTTTTTACTTAAAAAGTTTTAGTTTTATTTTTAAACAATTGCACAAGTCATTAGCAATGAGTATATTTTGATGTACTTGATATAACACACTGACTTTTTACATCCTCTGTTGAGCCCCAAGATTAGATATATCTTTCCCAAGAGCCCTGTGGGGGTTCTAGGATGCACAGAGCTTGGGGCTGTGACCCCTAAGGAGCCTTTCTCCTGAAACTTCCCACCTGGAAAAACCCTCCAAATGGGCTCCTGCTGACACTTCCAGTGGGCTTTCCAAGTTTCTTGAATTTTCAAGTAAGTTTATAACTGGAGGCCTACGGGCATAGCACTCTGCTTTATTTGTTTGTTTATTTGAAGTATAGTTGGTTTACAATGTTGTGTTAGTTTCTGGTATACAGCCAAATGATTCAGTTATTCTTTTTTCATATTCTTTTATTGGATATAGTTCCCTGGGATATACAGTAGGACTTTGTGGTTTATCTATTTTATGTATAATAGTTTATATCTGCTAATCCTAAACTCCTAATTTATCCCTCCTTCCCCCTTTCCTCTTTGATAACCATAAGTTTCTATGTCTGTGAGTCTGTTTTTGTTTTGTAAATAAATCCATTTGTATAATATTTTAGATTCCACATATAAGTGATATCACATGGTATTAGTCTTTCTCTGTCTGATTTACTTCACTTGGTATGATAATCTCTAGGTCCATCCATGGTGCTACAAATGGCCTATTTCATTCTTTTTTAATGACTGAGTAATATTCTACTGTATATGTATACACCACATCTTCTTTAGCTATTCGTCTGTTGGTTGACATGTAGATTGCTTTCATGTCTTAGCTATTATAAATAGTGCTGCCATGAACATAGGGGTGCATGTATCATTTTGAATTTGAGTTTTCATCTTTTCTGGATATGTGCCCAGAAGTGGGATTGCTCAGTCATATAGTAGCTCTATTTTTAATTTTTAAAGGAACTTCCATGCTGTTTTCCATAGTGGCTATACCAAATTACATTCCCACCAACAGTGTAGGAGGGTTCCCTTTTTTCTACACCCTCTCCATCATTTATTATTTGTAGACTTTTAATGATGGCCATTCTCATCAGTGTGAGGTAATATGTCATTGTAGTTTTGATTTGCATAATTTGCAATGTTGAACATCTTTTCATGTGCCTATTGGCCACCTGTATGTCTTATTTGGAGAAATATCTGTTTAGGTCTTCTGCTCATTTTTTGATTGGGTTGTTTTTTTGTTTATCAGTTGGTATAAGCTGTTTGTGTATTTTGGAAATTAAGCCTTTGTTGGTCACATCATTTTCAAATATTTTCTCCCAGTCTGTAAACTGTCTTTTCATTTTGTTTATGATTTCCTTTGCTGTGCAAAAGCATATAAATTTGATTACATCCCATTTGTTCAGTTTTGCTTTTATTTCTATTGCCTTGGGTGACGGACCTAAGAAAACATTGCTGAGATTTATGGCAAAGAATGTTTTGCCTATGTTCTCTAGTAGGAGTTTTATGGTGTCATATCTTATATTCAAATCTTTAAGCCATTTTGAGTTTATTTTTGTCTGTGGTATGAGGGAGTATTCTGACTTCACTGGTTTATATGTGGCTGTCCAGCTTTTCCCCACCACTTGCTAAAGAGACTTGTCTTTTTTCCATTGTATATTCTTATCTTCTTTGTCAAAGATTAATTGATTGTAGGTGTGTGGGTTTACTTCTGGGCTCTCTGTTCTGTTCCATTTATCCATTTGTTTGCTTTTGTGCCAGTGCCACACTGTTTTGATTACTGTAGCTCTGTGGTATTATCTGAAATTTGGGAGTGTTATATCTCTAACTGTGTTTTTTTCCCTCGAGATTGCTTTGGCAATTCTGGGTCTTTTATGGTTCCATATAAAATTTAGGATTATTTGTTCTAGTTCTGTAAAGAAATGTCATGGGTAATTTGATAGAGATCCCATTAAATCTGTAGATTGCTTTGGATAGTAACATAATAATGGAAATGACAAGAAAGCATGAGGTAGCAATACTCACATAACAAAACAGACTTTAAAACAAAGGCCATAAAGAAAGAGAAATGAAGACTCTATATAAGGATAAAAGGATCTCTATAAGAAGAGGATATTACAGTCATTAACATATGTATACCCAATATTGGAGCTCCTTAATACATAAATACTAACAGACATAAATGGAGAAATTGATGGGAATACAATAATAGTGAGAGACTTAAACACATCACTGGCATCAAAGGACAAATCTTCCAGACAGAAAGGCAGTAAGACAACAGATTCTGGGTGATGCAATAGAATAGTTAGACTTAATTGATATTTTCAGGACATTGTGTCCATAAAAACCAGAGCACACATTCTTTTCAAATGCATATGGAACATTCTCTAGGATAAGCCACATTATAGGATACAAAACAAGCTTCAACAAATTTAGGGGGATAGAAATTATTTCAGGGATCTTTTCTGACCACAAGAGCATGAAACTAGAAATCAACCACAGAAAGAGAAAAAAATAAATGGTTGCATGGAAACTAAACAACATGCTACTAAAAAAATCAGTGAAGTCAAAGTGGAAATTTAAAAATACCTTGAGACAAATGACAATAAAACCTTAGTCCTGCAAAATCTGTGGGATGCAACAAAAACAGTGCTAAGAGGGAAGTTCAGAGTGATACAGGCCTTCCTCAGAAAACAAGAAAAATTTCAAATAAACAACCTAACGTACCACCTAAAAGAATTGGAAAAAGAAGAACAAAAGAAACCTAAAGTCAGGTGAAGGAAGGAAATAAAGATCAGAGAGGAAATAAACAAAATAGAGATTAAAAATTTAATAAAACCAAGAATTGTTTTTTTTTTTTTAAACAGTAAACAAAATCAACAAACTTTTGGCCAGGCTCACCAAGAAACAATGAGAGAAGATGCAAATAAACAAAATAAGAAATGATAGAGGGGAAATCACAACCAATACTGCAGAAATACAAAAATCCCTAAGAGAATACTAAAAATAATTATATGCCAACAAATTGGGCAACCTAGAAGGAATGGACAAGTTTCTAAAAACATACAGCCCAGCAAAACTTAATCAAGAAGGAATAGATAATTTGAACAGAGTGATCACTAAAAGTAAAATTGAATCTGTAAACAAAAGTCCAGGCCCAGATGGCTTCACTGAGCACTATGCATTACTGATCGTTAATAATACTTGTATGGTGGTTTTCTCACTATGGCTTTGGTTCTCAGAGTGGTCCATGGACCAGGAGCTTTGGCATCCTCTGAGTGCCTGTAAGAAATGCCTTCCTGAGCCAAAGCTGCATCTTCACAAGGTCCCCAGAGGATCCATATATGTGCTGCAGTTTGAGAGAGTGTCCCTCCAAGGCACCTTCTGTGCACTAATCTCATCACATGTGAATTCCATATCAGCACCATGATGCTGTCACCTCTTACACAGAAGGGGAAACAGGAACCAGCAAGCAAAATGACCCACCCAAGGCCACAACATGGTTAAAATAGAACTGAGACTCACCCAGGCTTCTCAGCAAACATTTACTATGGTTTTGTTGTTTAGTTGCTGAGTTCTGTCCAGCTCTTTGCAATCCCATGGACCATAGCTTGCCAGACTTCTCTGTCCATGAGACTTCCCAAGCAAGAATACTGGAGTGGGTTGCCATTTCCTTCTCCAGGGGATCTTCCTGACCCAGGGATCAAACCCATATTGATAGGCAGGTTCTTTGCCACTGAGCCACCTGGGAAGCCCTACTGTGGTTTTGCTAATTCAATCTTCCCGTCCATCTAGAAGGACCACTATTACTACCCATTTTACAGATGAGGAAAGCAAGGTACAGAGAAGTTAAATAACTTTCCTAAGGATGTCACACCTTGATCGAGATCCCTATATGTATGGAATTGACCACAGGAATCCTAAGTGAGTAGGTGGTCTGATGGGTGGGGCACACTGGCACAGTGGGCCCCACATGAGGTCCAAAGTTATAAAACCTGGGTTTGAGTCCTGATGACACCACTAACAGCTGAGAGGGCAGATTGCCTCATCTCTGAGTCTTTGGTTTTCCCATCTGTGAAATGGAGGAAATAGCAAGTGCTGTCTGGCAAGGCTGTGGTGAGGAGTAAATCAAGTAATAAATGCTGGGGTGCGTTGTAAACTGTAAAGTCCCATGCACAAGCTGCTAGTTAGTGGCTTTATTCTCCGGGGACCCTGGCACAATGGTGGAAGAGGAAGAAGCTCAGAGAATGGAGAAGTTGCAGTAGGTGGAACTTGGAGGTTGTCATGGGAACCAAAGCTCTGAGGCTGATCAAGGCAGGAAATACCATCTGGTTTTAAACACACCAAAAAGCCTCAACTCACACTGGACTTATTTCTGTAAACAGCAGAATTAACATCATCTTATAGCAGCAGCGTCAGCCAGAGCAATCTGGTGATTGCCTTTTCCCTGATTTCCCTGGTTAGATCTGGACAAGGTACCTCAGGAACTCCTTATGCATCAGCTATCACTTCCTGAGAAAAGTGGACAAGTCACTGAATAAATCTGATTTTAAATGGAGATACAACATAGCTGGGAGACACCCTCTCACCTCTGCCCAGGCTTTGCAAGCACAGAGGGAAGGCTGGAGGTGGTGTCCAGGGATAACAGGAAGAGACTTGGGACTCCAGTCAGAGCTGATGCTGGAAGGGTGTTTAGAGAGCCTCTTGTTTTCATTCCTCCAAATTATTGGTAATGAATCAGGCATGGAATGGGATGGTGTTTGCCCAAGGTCGCAAAGAATATCAGTGACAAAACTGAAACTTGCACCTAAATCTCTCAATTCTTAAATCACTGTTCTTCCACTTTGCCAGTTGCATCTTCCTTTGATATTTGTTCCAGCATCATAGTGCTACTCCCTGGGAAACATTAGGCTTGGGATTTCTCTGGTTCCCCACAGACTCTGTGAGATGAGGAGCAGAATGTTTCTTGTGTCCTACACCTCCCAGAGATTTGACACAGGGAGCCATCATTTCTTTGTTATTTTTCTTGCAAGAAACAAGGCTTCTGTAAACCACATGAACCCAAATGAATCAAGATGAAATTTTAAAAACAAGAGGGCTATGCCTTTGAATTTTCGAAATCTATAGGAATATCCTGGTTTCATTGCAGCCCCCATCCAGCAGAAAGAAAAAAAAAATCTCCTGTGGTTGAGGACTTTTTCATGGGGGCTGCTAGGAATCATTTGAGCAGAGAACACTACTGGGAATCTAGGCCCAGGGTGGTTGCTGCCAGTTGGCTTGCCCTCTCTGAGCCTGTTTTTCCCATATGTACCATAAGGCAGGTTTGATGTGACTTTTAATCTCTGACGTTCTGTGACTTGATAGCAATTTTCTAAGAAAGGAAAGGAGATCCAATATTCCTAAAGCTCTATCACCCTGATGCCTTGTTTATCAGCTGCCTGGTTATCTGAGTTGAGAGACATCAGCACTGGCACTTCAGCTCCTTTCTGGCTAGGTCCTGGGAATTTTCTGTGAATAAGCTTTGGAGGGAAACACTCTGTACAGTCTAAAGGGAAAAAGGCTGCTGCTCTCAACCAAGGCTCCAGGACCTGTAGCCTAAGCTTGCAGGTGACACCAAGGGTACCAATGCCAGAGCACATGCCCATGCTTACGTTTACCTCCAACTCACCCCATCACATCCTCAGCCACCCAGACTCTGCCCTCAGATTTCTTGATCCTGTGTCCCACCATGAGGTTGTGGGCAGCTTCATCTCCTAGGAGTGGAGTTTGGGAAGCCTGACTCCTGGGGGATACCCCTGGCCATTTCTGGGTTCTGTTATGTTCACTGGAAGCTGCATCTCCTGGGGTTCATACTAGCTTTCTGCCCCTTGGGGTAGGTGAGTCCTCCCATCTTTTTTCCACTTAATTGGAGCCATGGGAGCCACTTCATAGCTATCTCAAGGGAGCCCCCAAGCCTTGGCAGCTGGGTTTGGGTTTCCCTGGGGCTGCCTGGGCTGCTAGAGTGCCCAAGCTGCAGAGGATAGATCTGGACAGCACCATCTGCAGTTTGTTTCCATCCTGGTTCTCAAGGCAGGAGAATGGGAACTGTAGCTCCTTCACATTTCCCAGGAGTTAGTGGTTCAGTCTGAAAGAACTGGAGAAATATCTAATGGAAGAGCTAGTCTTCACACCAAATAGCTCCATGTTTCCAGTCCATCTAAAGACAGGAGCAGAGCAATCCTAGCTGCTTGATCCTTGAGAACTGAATCTCTATGAAACTCTGAATCTCTCAGTGTTTCCAGCTGTAAAATGGAAATAATAAATTTCCTGTGGTGATTGTGAGAATTAAATAAGAAAGAGTAACTCCAGTGTCTGCTGCTGCTGCTAAGTCGCTTCAGTTGTGTCCGACTCTGTGTGACCCCATAGACGGCAGCCCACCAGGCTCCCCCGTCCCTGGGATTCTCCAGGCAAGAACACTGGAGTGGGTTGCCATTTCCTTCTCCAATGCTTGAAAGTGAAAAGTGAAAGTGAAGTCACTCAGTCGTGTCCGACTCTTAGCGACCCCATGGACTGCAGCCTACCAGGCTCCTCCACGCATGGGATTTTCCAGGCAAGAGTACTGGAGTGGGTTGCAACTCCAGTGTTTAGGTGCTTTTAAAAAAACTATAAAAGTTGCAAAGCACTTCCACTTCTATTCTCTGATTGACACTTCTTAGGAAAGAGATACACAGTACATCTCATTTTCCAGTGCAGCTCAAAGAAGTATGATGACTTGTGAAAAATCACAAATTAGCTGCTTGTTAGAGTGGGGTCTATTGAACATCTAAGTCCAAAGCCCTTTTTGTCTCCCCACAACCGTGAAATATATCACTTTCTAAACCCTTTGAAGAAATTATGGAAATGAAAATAAAATTGGGACAGGTATATTTTGTTGAGACATGACACCTGAGGAAAGTGAGAACTGAGAAATGCAGACTTTCAACTTTGATTTACTTCCTTTTCTTGCTTTGATTTACTTCCATTTCCTGAGAGGGACCTGATTTGGAAACCAGTCTGTTACATGCATCTTTCTTCATATTCTGCCTTGCTATTTCTGACTTTGGTGTTGTTCGTGAAGATGATGTCTAGTATGTTCTCTGGAAAGTTAACACCCCAGAAAACAAAGCCTTCTTTAGTGGTGAACACTCAGCCTTGGGAACAGAGCAGAGACTCTCCCTGAGGCAATAGTTCAAAACTGGGCCATGCAGGTAGTCTGGAGAAAAGACAAATTTTCTTCCTCTCTCTCTCTGCAGTTATAGGTTTATAGAATTGCAGTATAGAAAACCAAAGGGACATCACCTGCCCAGGGTCAAAGACCTGGTACGTGGGGAGAAATTTTTAATATGATACAAAAAGCAAAGAGCCCTAATTCAAAAATATATATGTGCCCCAATGTCCATAGCATCATTATTTACGATAGCTAAGACATGGAAGCAACATTAAAAAATGCTCGACAGATGAATTGATAAAGATGTGATGCATCTGTATAATGGAGTACTACCCAGCCATAAAAAGAGTGAAATTTTGCCATTTGCAACAACATGGGTGGACATGGAAGGTATCATGATAAGTGAAATAAGTCACCCAGAGAAAGAAAATGCTGTATGATATCGATTATATATATCACTTATATGTGGAATCTAAAAAGTGAAAAAAAAGACTAGTGAATATAACAAAAATGAAACAGACTCACAGATGTAAAAAACAAAGTAGTGGTTACCTGGTGAGAAGGAAGGGGAGGCAAGCTAGGGATAGAGGATTAAGATGCACAAACTTCTTTATATAAAATAAATAAATGACAAGGATATATTCTACAACACAGGTAATACAGCCAATATTCTATAATAACTATAAATGGAATATAACCTTTAAAAATTGTGAATCACTATGTTCTACACCTGAAATGTACATATTATTGTGCATCAACTATACCTCAATAAAAAAGGGGGGGATCGAAAAAATAATAGTGGATTTGACTACATGAAAAATTTCTTTTTAAATGAAGGTCACAAAGTTAACAGGAAGAAGATATTTGTCATATTTAAATCTGACAAGGGATTTATGTGAAATATTTGTAAACCAAGAAAAAGCAGTTTCAGAGAGGTAGAATCTTGAATGGTTGACAAAGGTATGAAGAGATGCTCTGCCTCACCAGAGATTGAGAGAAATGCAAATTACAATAGCAAGATTCCATTTCATACTCATCAATTAAGAAAATTAGAAAGGTGAGTAATGCTTAGTTTTGGCAAGCATGTGGGCTGTGTTAAACTGACATAGCCATCAAGACAGTGTTCTGAGAGGTTTTAGAGATGCTGGGTATGTAGCTTATTTAACATATGCAAAGTACATCATGTGAAATGCTGGGCTGGATGAAGCACAAGCAATCAAGATTGCTCAGAGAAATATCAATAACCTCAGATGCGCAGATGACACCACCCTTGTGGCAGAAAACAAAGAAGAACTGAAGAGCCTCGTGATGAAAGTGAGAGAGGAGAGTAAAAAAGTTGGCTTAAAGCTCAACATTCAGAAAACTAGGATCATGGCATCTAGTCCCATCACTTCATGGCAAATAGATGGGGAAACAGTGGCAGACTTTATTTTTGGGGTTCCAAAATCACTGCAGATGGTGATTGCAGTCATGAAATTAAAAGACACTTGCTCCTTGGAAGAAAAGCTATGACCAACCTAGACAGCACATTATAAAGCAGAGACATTACTTTGCCAACAAAGGTCCGTCTAGTCAAGGCTATGGTTTTTCCAGTAGTCATGTATGGATGTGAGAATTGGACTATAAATAAAAAGCTGAGCACCGAAGAATTGATGCTTTTGAACTGTGGTGTTGGAGAAGACTCTTGAGAGTCCCTTGGACTGCAAGGAGATCCAACCAGTCCATCTTAAAGGAAATCAGTCCTGAATATTCATTGGAAGGACTGATGCTGAAGCTGAAACTCCAATACTTTGGCCATCTGATGTGAAGAACCGACTCACTGGAAAAGACCCTGATGCTGGGAAAGATTGAAGGCTGGAGGAGAAGGGGACAACAGAGGATGAGATGGTTGGATGGCATCACCGATGTGATGGACATGAGTTTGAGTAGGCTCCGGGTGTTGGCGATGGACAGGAAAGCCTGGCGTGCTATAGTCCATGGGGTCACAAAGAGTTGGACAAGACTGAGCGACTGAACTGAACTATACTGAAGGTGCCAGCCCCAGGTTTGTGTGCCCTGAGATCTGTTCCTGTCTTTCTGCTCTGCTGTGTATCATGGGGGTCTGGTTCCTGCAGGTTATGTTTCTGAGGCTCCTCATCAGCTGACTTCTAGAGAGGCACTGGCAGGAAGCTGAGGGTGGGAGGAAGGGAGAAGACAGGGTATCTCTCTTCCCCTCTCTCTGCCTCAGGTCTTCTGGGGTCAGATCGGGTTAGGATGATTTCAGCTTTACCAGGCAGCCCCTCCTCTCTCTGGCCCTCCAGCTAGGAAAGGCAAAAGTTTCCTGCTCTTGCTCATTCCTAACTGCCTCATTCTCCCCATGCAGCATCTCACCTCTTTCATTCTCTCAGTAACCAATTCCCCGCATTGAGTACTTTAAGTACTCAAGCAGTTCCTATTTCTTTGGTCAGAGAGTTCACACCCCTGTGATCCAGTAGTCCCCACCCCAGGTATATAGTTTAGAGTGACTCTCCTGCAGGTGTCTAAGGAGAGATGTACAGGGACATTTACAGGGTGGTATTTGGAAAAATGGAGAATTGGAAGTAGCATGGACACCCATTGCCAGAGGAACAGATGTTTTATGAGGATAGATAACGTGTGATCCGTGTCAGGCATATTGGTGGAGTGGCCACGTTGGTGTTGGGGGAGGAAGGGGGATTGGGGATAAAGGGAAAACAAAACGGGAGAAGAATGTTGCATGGAATCCATGATGAGTGTCTCAAGGTGAGGAGACAGTCAGCTCACCCTCTGCAAATGAAATTTTTAAAATGTACATTATGTCTTGAAAGGATGAGTGAAATAAGAATGTGGTAGTCCAGGTAGAAAGAATAGTATATGAAACAGTGGAGAGGCCTAAAAATGATCCATCTGGGGAACAGCCAGAAGTAGGGTATGGCTGAGACATAGGTCTGTAATCAGTACTGTGCTGGTGGAATCATGGAATGTCAGTTACACCCAAATGATCTTAAAGATCTGTCCAAACTCATGGTACAGATGGGGAAACTGAGGTCCAGAGAGAGGCAGGGACTGGCCCAAAGTCACACTGTAGTAAAACTGGTCCAGAGCCCAGGTTTCCAGACTCCTATTTGGGGAATTCCCCCTTCTGTCTTCTCCACTAAGTCCTTTGCTCTGTGAGGGACACTGCTGGTCCTGGGGAAACATTTTCTGCCTACTTATGGGAGATGGACAGACATAGAGTCATATAGTCCTATATGATGTGTGGTGTGCTGGTCTGTGATGCTGGTAGCCACAATGAACCATGTCTTCTGGTATTCATACTGTTTTTATGTCACCCCTGCTATCCGCCTGGTATCTGGGCTGGGTTTGTGACTTCCTTTCCAATAGAGTATAATGGAAGAACGACATTGTGCCAGTTCTGGACCTTAAACTTAAGAAGTTTGGGGATTTTGCCCTCTGAGAATCCTGAGCTGCCATATAAAAAGTATAGCTTCCCTGATGAAGACACCATATGCAGAGGCTCCCAAATGCCCACACTCCCTAGCTGACCTGCCAACTGAACATAGCCACATGAGTTACCACTGGCAGGACCAGAAGAACTGCTCAGCTGAGCCCAACCCAGAGAACAACCATAAGCAAACAAAGTGGCTGCTATTTTAAGCTGTAGAATTGTGGAGTAGTTTGTCATGCCAGCAATAGATTACCAGAACATATGGCATCAAGTGAAGTGTGAAATAAAATTGAGAAGGTTATCATAGGTTGAGGGTCAGAGGGAGTGAGAATCAATCTGATCCAGAGGAGTCAGAATGCTGAACAGGGGAATAGGAGAAATGATAGACAATGAAGATGATGAGTTTGGGGTTTCACCAGTGTGTTTCAACAGATGTCTTACTGAGGACCACTATGTGCCAGGCCCTGGGCAGGGATTGAAGAGGAGTCAGAGAAGGATGGACACAGCCTTATGAAGAGACAGCCTTGAGCATCGGCAGTGATGGTGCAAGGTCAGACATGCTTAGTGCCTGCAGGAGGTTAAGGGTCAAGGGCAAGTTCAGAAGATGGAAGGGTCACTTCCTTGGGGGAAAAACCAGGCATGGCTTCACAGAGAAGATGGGATTTAATTTGGACCCTGAAAACTGGATGCAGTTTAGAGTTGGAGGGAAAAACTTTTCAGGTGGAGAGTTTTGTGTGCACAAGGCACAAAATTGGGCTGTTTGGGCTATTAGGGAGATGGAATTGGCCAATTTGAAAGCAGGTCAGATCATCACAATGAAGAGGGTAGTCCTACCTTCTGTCTTGGGTAAATTTCTCAAATTTATGTGTATGCAGAAGTATTTTAAAATTAAAGCGGACCCTAGAAACACTCTGGTTATGTGAGTTAGGAAGAAAATGAAACCCAATGGGTAGAATTTCTCCCACAATAGTTCACATTATCATCATGGATTGGGAGACAAATAAATACCTAAGAATAGACACAGAATGTTAATTTTTAATTGATCATGCTGTCATTTCCATGAGCACTTAAAGTGCATACCTGTAGCAAGAAATACTTTTCACAAAAAGAGATAAAAGAGATATTTGGAAAAGTGTGGCATCTCTTTTCATGTTCCTTTGATCTTCTGCCCATCAGTTAGGAACTGTGGTCCTGTTGGGGTATCATAGTACAGTGGGTAAGGTATAGTGTAGAAAGCCCTGGAGCAGCGGTCCACAACCTTTTTGGCACCAGGGACAGATTTTGTAGAAGACAATTTTTCCACAAACCAGTGGTGAGGGGAGTGCTTTCAGGATGCTTCAAGCACATTACATTTATTGTGCACTTTATTTCTAATCTAATGTCTGTGCTGATCTGACAGGAGGTACCAGTCCATAGCCCAGAGGCTAGGGACCCCTGCCCTAGAGGCTCTCAGACCAAGATTAGATTCCTAGCTTTGCTCATTTCTAAATTGCTGAGCACAGGGTAAGGGATGTGGTAAATGCCCAAGACGTTTCTTGTTAAAATTGCTCACAATCATCATTTCCCCTGTTGTAAGAAGAGAACGTTGGAGCCAAGGAGCTTTCCAAGTGCCAGCATACTGGCAACAGAAAGCAGTTCCCATGTCTCTGTCTCTCCTTTGTGACCCCCACTTCCCTTCCCTGCTTTACCTGCTGTTATATGCCAGGGGTGCTGAGGTGAGAAAGGTTGAACTCTGTGACTTCTTCTGGGTTGTTCCTTGAGAACCTCCAAAGTGATACAAAGTCCAGGGACCACCCTAGAGACTCATACCCAGCAGAAAATCATGTCCAGAGAAAAACATTCAAGCCACAGGGGAACTTGCCAAAAGAAATGGCAAGGAAAGCAATATGAGAAGCTAGGAAATCAACAGTCCACTTAGTCTTGAAGCTATGGTATGAGGGAGCAGACCAATTGGTCTTAAGTCCAGAATGGCAGCCCATAGTTTGTCTCTTTCCCTATGCTTGGGCAAATTATTCAACCTCGCTAAGATTCCAATGTTCTCTTCTGTAAAATGGACCAAAAAATACCTTATAAGAATTGTTAATGAGATAATTAAAGAGGTAATATATGCAAAGGGCATTGCACCATCTGTTACATTGAATAGATATTCAGGGGTGCACCCCAAAGCTGTATGTCTATTCCTTCCCTTGCAGAGGGGGTCTGTAGTTCCCCCAGATTTCCTAAAGGGTCACTTGCTATTGTTGTTAGTCACTCAGTCGTCTCCGACTCTTTGTGACCCCATGGACTGTAGCCTGGCAGGTTCCTCTGTCCATGGGATTCTCCAGGCAAGAATACTGGAGTGGGTTGCTATTTCCTTCTCCAAAAGGGTCACTAACTCTCCCCAAATAAGTTTATTTTTGAGACATAAGGATTTTATTTTGTTTCTATAATAAGATAAAATCTAATATTGGGTAAAAAAATCAGAGCATAAATAAAAAGGAAATTGAAAAGGGAAGGCAATAGTAAGCAATAGAATCCAAATGTAGTTTTTTTAAAAATCATTTTGTTGTTTGGGTGTATCTTTTTTAATGAACTGAGTCATCTACAGGCTGAATTTCTCAAAATTAAAGTATAACGGAGAAAAACAGAACTAAAAGTAATAACAAAACAGAGAGCAAAGTGATCTGAGAAAGTTGTGTTTTTTTTTTTTAATAAAAGGAATACATGCTCATGGTGAAAAAAAAAATCAGTACAGAGGATGTAAGGTGAGAAATAGGTTTCTTTTCACCTCTCCGTTATTTCTCACTCCTGGTCCTATTTGGAGACGAAAATGGCAACCCACTCCAGTATTCTTGTCTGGAAAATCCTATGGACAGAGGAGCCTGGTGGGTTGCCGTACATGGTGTCACAAAGAGTGGGACACGACTGAGAAACTAAACAACACTTGGTCCAGTAGCTAGAGGTTGCCACTCTTGACTATAAGAATCTTTTTATTTGTTGTTTTCACATTACAAGTGATATGTCCATCTTTTGAAGGAGAAGATGAAATTTAGAAAATTCCCAGAGGCATCTAATTTGCCAAAAGAGAATGAACTCTGTGTAAAAGGATTAAGTGCTTTCCAAGATCCTGACAAAATAAAGATATCAATCAAACTCCCCAAAGGAAGTCCAGATGGCCATGCAATTGAACTTTATCATGCTCATCAGCCTGGCTGTCTCCATGCCCTTGAAATATCCAGGAAAACCATCCAACAGAAAGCAGCATCTCATACATATAGTGACTTCTTTATCATACTGAGCTAAAATTGGAAAAATAATCCTATAAAACTGTTACCTGATGAACAAAGAAGCAGACTATTCCAAACCCATCCTTTAAACATAGACATGGATCCATTTGAAGTCAAGGACTCTTTAGGCTTACACACTAGTGCAAGGTGGTATAATATCAGAAAAAGACAGTATCATTAATCACATAAAGTGGATCATCCCAAAGCATTTGACAATGTATGATGCAGTTCCAAATTTTAGAAGCACTTGAAAAAGTATATGCTGGATTTTACTAAAATCATCTGTGAAATTTGAGTGGCTGGACTATTAAGAAATAGGCAGAGAGTAACTAGAATATCATTTAAATTAGATGCCATCTTTTCTTTGTCCTTTGCTATTTAATATATTATAGAGCTGGGTTGGCAGAGCAGAGGGAATAACAGATTTCATTAGGAAAAAGCAAATGGAAAGACTCACTGTTGTTCTTCACAGAAGAGGCTTGTAACAAGATGGCGGGGTAGGATGTTCTGCTTCTGCTCGTAGTGTGCTCCTGATAACCAGGCTGTAAATCAGATCCTTGAAAAGCAAGGCATATTTACCCAACAGGAAGGGTGTTATTCTTTGCGGATCAAGGATTTGTCACTAAATTAGTCCTTTGTGACTTTTCCACTCCCAAGCTATGCCAGCCACAGGAAACAAGACCTCTGTGGCTGACTCCAGCCCTCCCTGGCCATCACCTGGCCCTCAGCACCACTACAGAAAAGGATAATCCTCTCCTCTTTGTAAGGAAACTCATGAAAAGCCACACTGGAAGGGCTTCCCCATGCTACCTCCTCTCCTCAGTATAAAAATATGTGCAGAAGTCATCCAGGTAATAGTGAATAACACACATATTCTTTCAACAAACATAGATGTGTGCTTATGGTCTCACACAAGGACGTAGAAAACTAACTGTACAATATGGAGTGATACCACGGAGTCCTTCTAGAATATGCTGAGGTAAAAAGTGAAATACTGTATTTTATCAAATCCAAGACAGCATCATGTTGGGTATCACCAAGAAAGAAAGAAAGAAAAAAATACTGCCAATTATAAAACGCCATCAGTGGAAAGGTGCATCCTTATTCCAGAGATGAATAAAAATATGTGTCTTCGAATGAGTGAAGTGTGGTAATTAACTCTTAAAGAAGTGATAAGTGATATCTCTCAGCATGAGCCAAACCTTGCTACAGAAACTGAGAGAAGGTAGCAGTTATTTCTGCTGGAATGACTGGAGGAGTTCTCACAGGGATGTGATACGTTTGATCTGGGCCTTGAAGGATTTTGCCAGTGGGAGAAAGAAGGGGAAAACATTCTGGGTTGAAAGAATAACATGGGCAAAGGTATCGAGGCAGAAAAGGGCAGGCATTTTTACGGACCAACTAATTTATTCTGAGCAACAGAACATAGAAGATGTGGGGAGGGAGAGCTAGTTACTGAAGGAGGAAACACTGAAACCAGATTGTAAATACCTCTTGTCCCAGTTCTGGGGATTTGTACTCATAGATGATAGAGAACCATAGATTATTTTGAGCTGGGAGAGACTTGATTAGAGCCAAGCTCTGGAAAGGCTAGTCTGGCAGGGTGGATGAATGTTAGGTTGGAGAAGAGTAAGAATCAAGGCAAGGCTACAAGTTAGACTACTGCAACCCACCAGGTTAGGTGGAGAGAAAACTGAGGGGCTGCACATAGGCCCATGAGAGGAAATCAGATTGTAAAAGACTGAGGTAGCCATACAGCTGTGAGAATAAAAAATCCACAACCAACACAACATTGTGGGAAAATGTCACAAACACAACACTGAGCCAGACACAAAGAAAGGAAGCCAGACACAAAGGAGGACAAACAGTGACTCTATTTATATGAAGACAAAAAAGGGCAAATCCGAATATCAGTAACCTCAGATTTGCGGATGACACCACCCTTGTGGCAGAAAGTGAAGAGGAACTAAAGAGCCTCTTGATGAAGATGAAAGAGAAGAGTGAAAAAACTGACTTAAAACTCAGCATTCAAAAAACGAAGATCATGGCATCCAGTCCCATCACTTCATGGCAAATAGATGGTGAAACAGTGGAAACAGTGACAGACTATTTTCTTGGGCTCCAAAATCATTGCAGATGGTAACTGCAGCCATGAAGTTTAAGGATGCTTGCTCCTTGGAAGAAAAGCTATGAAAAACTTAGAAAGCATATTAAAAAGCAGAGACTTTGCTGACAAAGGTCCATCTAGTCAAAGCTATGGTTTTTCCAGTAGTCATGTATGGATGTGAGAGCTGGACCATAAAGAAAGCTGAGTGCCAAAGACTTGATGCTTTTGAACTCTGGTGTTGGAGAAGACTCTCAAGAGTCTCTTGGACAGCAAGGAGATCAAATCAGTCAATCTTAAAGGAAATCAGTCCTGAATATTCATTGGAAGGACTGATGTTAAAGCTGAAGCTCCAATATTTTGGCCACCTGATGTGAAGAGCTGACTCATTAGAAAAGAACATGATTTTGGGAAAGATTGAAGGCAGGAGGAAAAGGGGACGACAGAGGATGAAATGGCTGGATGGCATCACTGACTTGATGGACATGAGCTTGAGCAAACCCTGAGAGATGGTGAAGGACAGGGAAGCCTGGTGTGTTTCAGTCCACAGGGTTGCAAAGAGTCAGACATGACTGAGCAACTCAACAACAACAGCAACAA
This sequence comes from Capra hircus, assembly GCF_001704415.2. Taxonomy (NCBI): domain Eukaryota; kingdom Metazoa; phylum Chordata; class Mammalia; order Artiodactyla; family Bovidae; genus Capra; species Capra hircus. The sequence continues at coordinate 63,421,447 of NC_030815.1, read as the reverse complement.
AATCTATAATGTTAAGGGTCAGGACTGTGGCTACCCCGAGGGAGGGTAGTGACTGGCAGGGGACCTAATGGGGGCTTCTAATGCTGGTAATGTTCTGGTTCTTGCTGCTGTTTATATGGGTGTGTTCACTTTATGAAAATTAATTGACCTGTGCACTTAAGATTCATGCATTTTTCTATACATATGTTGTTCACTTCAGTCACTCAGTCATGTCTGACTTTTTGTGACACCATGGAATGCAGCACACCAGGCCTCCCTGTCCATTACCAACTCCTGGAGTTTACTCAAACTCATGTCCATTGAATTGGTGATGCCATCCAACCATCTCAGCTCTGTTGTCCCCTTCTCCCTCCTTCAATCTTTCCCAGCATCATGGTCTTTTCTAATGAGTCACCTCTTCACATCAGGGGGCCAAAGTATTGGTGTTTCAGCTTCAGCATCAATCCTTACAATGAATGATTTCCTTTGGGATGGACTGGTCAGATCTCCTTGCTGCCCAAGAGACTCTCAAGAGTCTTCTCCAACACCACAGTTCAAAAGCATCAAGTCTTCAGCACTCAGCTTTCTTAATAGTCCAACATTCACATACATACATGATTACTGGAAAAACCATAGTTTTGACTAGATGGACCTTTGTTGGCAAAGTGATGTCTCTGCTTTTTAATATGCTGTCTAGGTTGGTCATAACTTTCCTTCCAAGAAGTAAGCATCTTTTAATTTCATTGATGCAATCACCATCTGCAGTGATTTTGGAGCCCCAAAATATAAAGTCTGCCACTGTTTCCCCATGTATTTGCCATGAAGTGATGGGACCAGATGCCATGGTCTTCATTTTCTGAATGTTGAGCTTTAAGCCAACTTTTTCACTCTCCACTCTCACTTTCATCAAGAGGCTCTTTAGTTCTTCTTCGCTTTCTGCCATAAGGGTGGTGTCATCTGCATATCTGAGGTTATTGATATTTCTCCCAGCAATCTTGATTCCAGCTTGTGCTTCCTCCAGCCCAGCATTTCTCATGATGTACTCTGCATAGAAGTTAAGTAAGCAGGGCAACAGTATACAGCCTTGATGTACTCCTTTTCCTATTTGGAACCAGCCTGTTGTTCCATGTCCAGTTCTAACTGTTGCTTCCTGACCTGCATACAGATTTCTCAAGAGGCAGGTCAGGTGGTCTGGCATTTTCATCTCTTTCAGAATTTTCCACAGTTTATTGTGATCCACACAGTCAAAGGCTTTGGCTTAGTCAATAAAGCAGAAATAGATGTTTTTCTGGAACTCTCTTGCTTTTTCGATGATCCAGTGGATGTTGGCAATTTAATCTCTGGTTCCTCTGCCTTTTCTAAAACCAGCTTGAATATCTGGTAGTTCATAGTTCGCATATTGTTGAAGCCTGGCTTGGAGAATTTTGAGCATTACTTTACTAGCATGTGAGATGAGTGCAATTGTGCAGTAGTTTGAACATTTTTTGGCATTGCCTTCCTTTAGGATTGAAATGAAAACTGACTTTTTCCAGTCCTGTGGCCACTGCTGAGTTTTCCAAATTTGCTGACATATTGAGTGCAGCACTTTCACAGCACCATCTTTTAGGATTTGAAATAGCTCAACTGGAATTCCATCACCTCTACTAGCTTTGTTCTTAGTGATGCTTTCCAAGGCCCACTTGACTTCACATTCCAGGATGTCTGGCTCTAGGTGAGTGATTATCTGGGTTGTGAAGATCTTTTTTGTACAGTTCTTCTGTGTATTCTTGCTACCTCTTCTTTATATCTTCTGCTTCTGTTAGGTCCATACAATTTCTGTCCTTTATCGAGCCCATCTTTGCATGAAATGTTCCCTTGCTATCTCTAATTTTCTTGAAGAGATCTCTAGTCTTTCCCATTCTATTGTTTTCCTCTATTTCTTTGCACTTATCACTGAGGAAGGCTTTCTTATTTCTCCTTGCTATTCTTTGGAACTCTGCTTTCAAGTGGGTATATCTTTCCTTTTCTCCTTTGCTTTTCACTTCTCTTCTTTTCACAGCTATTTGTAAGGCCTCCTCAGACAGCCATTTTGCTTTTTTGCATTTCTTTTTCTTGGGGATGGTCTTGCTCCCTGTCTCCTGTACAACGTCATGAACCTCCATCCCTAGTTCATCAGGCACTCTATCTATCAGATCTAGTCCCCTAAATCTATTTCTCACTTCTACTGTATAATTATAAGGGATTCGTTTTAGGTCAGACCTGAATGGTCTAGTAGTTTTCCCTACTTTCTTCAATTTAAGTCTGAATTTGGCAATAAGAAGTTCATGATGTGAGCCACAGTCAGCTCCCGGTCTTGTTTTTACTGACTGTATATGTATGTTGTATTTCAATACAATTAATGCCCTGCCCACCACCCCCCTCCCCCCCCCCGCACAAATTAGGTCCATGGAAAAAAACATGGAAGTAGAGGTCTAGACAGGAAGAACCTACTGGAACACACAGGCACTCAATCTCAAATTGAGCTGAGGCTTTGGAAGAACATCACAGACCACGCTAGGGGCTTTGCAGGATGCACTTGGAGCAAGCAAGGGAGAAAGATGAAGGGAACACAGAATTTTCTCACCTCCAGGCTTGTGACAGGGAAACATTGGACATTTTGGTGGAGAATGACCAGCAAACAGAAATATCAGGACGAGCATGGTTAAGAGCAGATAGATGAAAAGACTCTCGGGGGCACCTACATGTTTTCAATGAGCCAGGTCCAGATGAAGTGCCTGAGAGGGCCAGGCATGAAACTGTAGATGGGAATCAGAGAGAGCATCTAAGGATCTCTGGGGGATGAAAGGAAGTTAGGGGTTAGGCAGTGGGGGACACAGCAGAGTTTTGATATTCTGAGAGACTAAAGGGGTGACCTCAGCAAAAGGGATTTGGGTGTTGACCTTCAGAAGAGTTTGAGAAGGACTGATTATACAAACGGTGTGTGATCACACAGAGGAGAGGGGGTGGTCCCTAGGAGTGGATGTGGGCTCACCAAAAACAAGCCCATAAAGCCGAAATATATGATCACTTGTATTTGAAAAGTTACTAATCTGGCAAGTCAGAGAAATAAGGAGACCTTATGCATCAGTTCAGTTCAGTTCAGTCGCTCAGTCGTGTCCAACTCTTTGCAACCGCATGAATCGCAGCACGCCAGGCCTCCCTGTCCATCACCCACTCCCGGAGTTCACTCAGACTCACGTCCATCAAGGCAGTGATGCCATCCAGCCATCTCATCCTCTGTTGTCCCCTTCTCCTCCTGCCCCCAATCCCTCCCAGCATCAGTCTTTTCCAATGAGAACTCTTCTCATTAGGTGGCCAAAGTACTAGAGTTTCAGCTTTAGCATCATTCCTTCCAAAAAAATCCCAGGGTTGATCTCCTTCAGAATGGACTGCTTGGATCTCCTTGCAGTCCAAGGGACTCTCAAGAGTCTTCTCCAACACCACAGTTCAAAAGCATCAATTCTTCAGCGCTCAGCTTTCTTCAGAGTCCAACTCTCACATCCATACATGACCACTGGAAAAACCATAGCCTTGACTAGACGGACCTTTGTTGGCAAAGTAATGTCTCTGCTTTTGAATATGCTATCTAGGTTGGTCATAACTTATCTTCCAAGGAGCAAGCGTCTTTTCATTTCATGGCTGCAGTCACCATCTGCAGTGATTTTGGAGCCCAAAAAAATAAAGTCTGACACTTTCCACTGTTTCCCCATCTATTTCCCATGAAGTGATGGGACCGGATGCCATGATCTTCGTTTTCTGAATGGATTTCAGCAAAAATTTTAACAAGGTTTTCACAATATTTTGGAGTGCAAGATGGTGAAACACGGGCTGCAGAATTTGGAAATCGAAGGAGTTTTCAGTGGGTTTGGTCACAAGGCTAGGTAGGGCAGATGGCCCCCAGTGTGGGTAGGATAGAGCATGAGCTCTGTCGTTATCATTCTTCTATTTACCATTTTGACCAATGCTTCAGGTTAAAGAAGAAAATCAGATTGTCCAACAGTGATGGCACTAACTGGGAGAAATGATGACTATGAAAGAGAACAGTTCTTTTTTTTTTTAACCTATGTTTTTGGCTGATCCCACATGCATGTGGAATCTTAGTTTCCCCCACCAGGGGTTGAACTTGCAGTGGAAGTGAGGCATCTTAACCACAGGACCACCAGGGAAGTCCTGAAAGAGAACAGTTCTAAGATGCAGAATACCCTCAATAGGCTGGAACAGTGGGACATAATCATGCATGGAATGTTTCAAACCTATTCATAAGTCCCTGAGTTAAACTGCTGATAAACAGGATCAGAGAGATCCTGTTTTATGTTCATTTGAAATAACAACACAGAAAACCAACCTAGGGCTCTTGGGAAGCCACAGGCTTCCTGGGATCCAAAGGGGTGATATGGCCTTAGCCAAGTGAAAGTGACTCTGGACTGTGAAGACAGCAGGGACAGTAGTCCAGAGTCCTGAGCACAGAGGGATGGCCCTGAAATATATATTTTTAAAATTATTTATTTGGCTTAGTTGTGGCATGTGTGATGCATTTCCCTGACTAGTGATGGAACTTAGGCCTCCTACACTGGGAGCCCGGGGTCTTAGGCCCTGGACCAGCAGAGTGGTCCCTCTAGATATCATTTTTGAAGAGAGTCATGGACAGATTGGTGGCCAGGGAAGACTGAGGAATCTGGGCATATTTCTCTTGGAAGACTTAATTTGGAAGGGAATGAGGAGGTACCAAAGTGAGCTGTCTTTGCTCAGGGTCCACCATGGGTGAGAGGGAGCACCATAGACTCCAGCAGCAAGCTGGGACCCAAAATGAATGCTGTGGGAAGGCTATAGCTGGAGCTTAAGAAATAATGTACAAAAATCCCATCAATGAAATAGTGGAGTGGGAGCCTCACGAGGCATTGCTCTTGCCATCTTCGATGGTATTAGTATTACTATTAATATTATTATTAGTTGTTTGCCTAATAAGTGACTAGTACTGTGCATCATCTTACTTAATGAGGAAGATAATTATACGTGAAGTTCTTGGAAGAGTCCCCTGCATATGTGAGTACTCAATATATATTAGCTGTTTTTATTATTTAATCCTTACAACAACCTTGATGTGAAAGAGGAATAATTTATTCCCTCTTTAGAGGTGAGAAAACTGAAGTTCAGGAAGGTGAGTAACTTCCCAGAATTGTACCACTAATAATTGGTCAGCCTGACTCCAAAACTCGCCATTACCCCTAAGGTTTGGTGAATGGTTGGACCAGACACTTGATAGGATGCTTCCCTGTCTAAGGCTCTGTTCCTAAACTGTGCCTCTTGTCCATCTCTGATCCTCTTTGTAAGGGATCTTAATATTTTTGAAACCTCTAAATGGGAGGAGGTGTCCTTCTGGAGACCTCTCAGTTATGAGCTAAATTTCCTGCCTATCCACGCTTAGGACCTGTCCAGCCGACATGGAGCATGGTGACACCCCCATCCTCCTACTGTTCTCAGACTGTACGAAGAGCAGGCCCTGCTGGTCTCCCCCCCCCGACCCCCCTCCTCCAGCCCCCACCCCAGGTTTGGCACTGACTCCTGAAAGGTTTAGCCAGACTGTCTCCAGGCCAGACTCTTTCCCTTGATAAAGGAGAACCAGTTTCATCTCTCCTTCAGTGGGGGATCCTGGCCAAATCATCTTACCTCTTTCTCATGTTGACTATCAGTAGCATTCTTTACTTTTGAAAGACTCTTTCCTCCTATAAGTCCTATAAGGGCATCTCCAAGGAGAGGCATGTGGAGGAGAGTCAAATGTAGGAATCTGGGGTCAGACAGATTGGGTCTGGGCCCTGTTGCTGCCTCTGCTGAGTATCATTAGGCATGTCATTTAATCCATCTGGACCACAGTCTCATAATTTGCAAAACTGGGATCCTAACACCTATTTTTCAGGCAGTCATGAAGATTAAGATGATGCATACCAAGGTGTCTGGCACAGAATAGGTAGGCGTTTAATAAATGGTAGCTATTATTATTACTCGAACTGTGTCACCAGACCACATTTGATGCCTGAAACCCAATTTTATGGTTTAAAAAACATGCCTTGTGAAGAAAGAAAAGCAACTTAGATTCATTCAGCTAATAGTTTTTGGACCCATCATTCATAACTTATCCATTTAAAAGATGGAAATGAAAACAAACAATGTACTTAAAAAAACAGCTGAGCTACTTGATTGAAAGAAACATTTCAATGTAAAGTAAACATGAGTATGAAATATACATGGGAGATATTTAAAAGGTTTTTTTTTTTTTTTTTTTTAAAAAGAAAGCTTAAAAGACGACCTCCCTGTTGCTGGGAGTTAGAACAGGGGCAGGCATGACTGACAGGGCAGACTGAGAACAGGGTATTGGAAACTAGACCCACTTCCCAGGAGAAGGCAGCTGTGGGAATGGAGATGTGAGCAACTGGCACCAGAGTGGCGAGGGCTATCCAGCCCAATATGGAAGGAGGACGGACAGCAGGGGAGGCCTGGTTAGCCTCCCGTTGTCAGGATCCTGCTCAAAGGGATGCAGTGTCAGCGGACACCAATGGACTATGCATGGTCCCCTCAAATCCCCAGAAAGGGAACAGGTATCCTCTTTCAAGTGGGCCTGAGGAAGCATCACTACAAACAAAGCTACTGGAGGTGATGGAACCAGTTGAGCTATTTCAAATCCTAAAAGATGATGCTGTAAAAGTGCTGCACTCAATATGTCAGCAAATTTGGAAAACTCAGCAATGGCCACAGGACTGGAAAAAGTCAGTTTTTATTTCAATCCCAAAGGAAGGCAATGCCAAAGAATGCTCAAGCTACCGCACAATGGCACTCATCTCACACACTAGTAAAGTAATGCTCAAAATTCTCCAAGTCAGGCTTCACAATACATGAACCGTGAACTTCCAGATGTTCAAGATGGTTTTAGAAAAGGCAGAGCAACCAGAGATTAAATTGCCAACATCCACTGGATCATCGAAAAAGCAAGAGAGTTCCAGAAAAACATCTATTTCTGCTTTATTGACTATGCCAAATCCTTTGACTGTGTGGATCACAATAAACTGTGGAAAATTCTGAAAGAGATGGGAATACCAGGCCACCTGACCTGCTTCTTGAGAAATCTGTATGCAGGTCAGGAAGCAACAGTTAGAACTGGACATGGAACAACAGGCTGGTTCCAAACAGGAAAAGGAGTACGTCAAGGCTGTATATTGTCACCCTACTTATTTAACTTATATGCAGAGTACATCATGAGAAATGCTGGGCTGGATGAAGCACAAGCTGGAATCAAGATTGCTGGGAATCAAGATATGCAGATGACACCACCCTTATGGCAGAAAGCGAAGAAGAACTAAAGAGCCTCTTGATGAAAGTGAAAGAGGACAGTGAAAAAGTTGGCTTAAAACTCAACAATCAGAAAACTAAGATCATGGCATCTTAGTCCCATCACTTCATGGCAAATAGATGGGAAACAGTGGCTCACTTTATTTTTTGGGGCTCCAAAATCACTGCAGATGGTGATTGCAGCAATGAAATTAAAAGATGCTTACCCCTTGGAAGGAAACTTATGACCAACCTAGACAAAATATTGAAAAGCAGAGACATTACTTTGCCAGCAAAGGTCCATCTAGTCAAGGCTATGGTTTTTCCAGTGGTCATGTATGGATGTGAGAGTTGGACTGTGAAGAAAGCTGAGCACCATGCATGATACAGGATGCTTGGGGCTGGTGCACTGGGATGACCCAGAGGGATGGTACCGGGAGGGAGGTGGGAGGGGGTTCAGGATGGGGAACACGTGTACACCCGTGGCAGATTCATGTTGATGTATGGCAAAACCAATACAATATTGTAAAGTAATTAGCCTCCAATTAAAATAAATAAATCTATATTAAAAAAAAAGAAAAAGCAGGAAAGAAAAAAAAGAAAGCTGAGCACCAAAGAATTGATGCTTTGGAACTGTGGTATTGGAGAAGACTCTTGAGAGTCCCTTGGACTGCAAGGAGATCCAGCCAGTCCATCCTAAAGAAGATCAGTCCTGGGTATTCATTGGAAGGACTGATGTTGAAGGTGAAACTCCAATACTTTGGCTACCTGATGGACTCATTGGAAAAGACCCTGATGCTGGGAAAGATTGAAGGCAGGAGGAGAAGGGGACAACAGGGGATGAGATGGTTGGATGGCATCACCGACTCAATGGACATGGGTTTGGGTGAACTCCGGGAGTTGGTGATGGACAGAGAGGCCTGGCATGCTGCGGTTCATGGGGTGGCAAAGCGTCGGACACGACTGAGCGACTGGACTGAACTGAACTGAACTGATCCTCTTTCAACACAGCCCCAACCTCTAAACTCAAGTTTGGAGACTAGCTTCTGGTTCATTTGTGTAGGAAGAGGGTGTGGGAGAAAGGATTGCTGTAGGAGGCAGGATTTGGGGAGGAAGATGAGTATTGAAACCATACAGACCTGGACTGACATTCATGTTTTATCACTTTCTAAGGATGTGACCCTGAGCATATTGCTTTCTAAAGTCTCTATTGTGTTTCTTGTGCATTTTATTCTCATTAACAATATGAACGATTATTAACCTTGCCACTTCTCACCAGTTCCTCTGCTTGTAGCCTGGTTCTTGCTACCATATGTAGCTTATTGCAATAGCCTCCTCACTGGTCTTCCTGCCTCCTCTCTTCCCCCTACCAGCTTCTCTTCACTGGACAGATCAAATCACATTGCTGATGCACCAGTTCCTTCTGGTTGTTCCCTACTTCATCATGTGCAAACCAGAGTTCTCACAATGCCCAGGTGCTACCTGATCTCACTTGCCTTTGACCTTGGGTACTATGCTTTTCCCCTTGCTTACTCCACTCCAGCTCCACTGGCTTCCTGGCAGTTCCTTGAACATGCCAGGCACACTTCTGTCTTGGAGCCTCTGCCCTTGCTGTTCCTCCACCTGGAACACTATTTGCATGTCTGCCTTATTTACCTCCATTACGTCTTTGCTGAAAAGTCATCTCAGCGTCTCCTTCCATGACCTCCCTATTTCTAATTGCAGCCCCACCCTGTCAGTTTCAATCCTCTTTCTCAATTTATTGTTCTCCATAGAACTTTTCATAAACTGGGATACTAAAATATCTTCTTCTTTCTGTTTATTGTCTCTCTTTTTCGACTAGAATGTCAACTTTATGAAGGCAGGGATTTTATTTTATTTTTACTGGAGAATAATTGCTTTACAATGTTGTGTTAGCTTCTGCTGCACAACAATGTGAATCAACTATAAATATACATATACCCACTCCCACTTGAGCCTCCCTCCCACCCTCATCCCACCCCTCTAGAACATCACAGGGCACCAAACTGAGCTCCCTGTGTTATATAGCAGCTTCCAACGAACTATCTGTTTTATATATGGTGGTGTATATATGCCCATTCTCCAGAGGCTCAGCAGTAAAGAACCTGACTACCAATGCAGAAGATGCAGGAGATGCAAATTCAGTCCCTGGGTTGGGAATATCCCCTGGAGGAGGAAGTGGCAATGCAATCCAATAATGTTGCGTAGGAAATCCCATGGACAGAGAAGCCTGGTGGGCTACAGTCCATGGGGTTGCAGAGTCAGACACGACTTGGTAAGCAACAAAAACAACAACAGTGTGTATATGTCAGCGCTACTCTATCAATTCATTCCACTTTCTTCCCCCACTGTGTCCACAAGTCCCTTCTCTATGTCTGTGAATCTATTCAAGTGCAGAGATTTTAGTTTGGCTTGTTTATTTCTGTATCCTCAGCTTCTAGGACACTGCCCAGCACATAGTAGACACTACAAAACATTGATTGAAGGAATGAATGATTATTATAAAGCAAGAGGGCTGAACTCAAGCTCTAGAAGAACACGGAGTTGAAACTGGTGACCAAGGTTGGAACTCAGACCCAAGGAAGCATGCCAGTGATCCAGTTACCCAGACTGGAACACAGGCCAGAGCAGGATCTGGGAACCAGAGAGATGCCCTGACATCAGAAGTGGGCTATGAGCTCACAACTTGGCCTGGAGCCAGACTGATGGAGAGTAAGACTGGAGTTCCTTGGGTCAGGGCGATCCCTGGTGTCTAGAGGTCAGGTCACCTCATAAATGGAGACAGAGAGGCGGAAAGGTAGTTGCCAGGCAGGGCCTTCAATCACTTAGTAAATGTCAAACAAAGTTGTTCCAGCTTTCAACTTATTCCCAGATGTAGGTGTCAGCAGATACTCCATATTGGCATGGCTTACAAGGAAAACATTTTTCCTTGTAATGAAAATGAAATGAAAAATGCTCATTCGGAAACCTGAGCTTAGAAGTTGAGGAATGGTAGCTGCTGGAAGCCTATGACTAGGGGCTATCTGTGATGTCAAGATCACATCACAGATATCTTGAGGATTACATTGTCCTCTAGACCACCTTTTTTGGTGGAGATGCCCAAGTGAGCTCTGCCCCTTTCAAACCCCCCAGCTGGGAAAGGCTAAGTGGAGCTTGGGAGGTCGTGTCTGCAGAAGCCTAGAAAGAGGAGTTGGATAGGAAGAATTTGGCCCGGTTTCCCTAGAGCTGTCCAAGTTACTCTCCAGGAGTTGGGCTCAGCTTCTCCTCTCCATCTTCATGATTCCTGGTAATAACCTAGCCTGTGATTCAAGGCTGCCCCTGCCTCACTCCAGAAGATCAAGTCTGTGGACAGCATGTGGTCCAACGTGCCCAAGGAAAGCAAGGTCCAAAACAATTCAGTCAGGGCAGTTCCCTTCCCACAGGGGAGCATGTTTCTGGTCCTGACTTCACTGCACTGATGTATAGAGCTCCTGCTGGCTCTGGGTTCCAATGCTCTCTCAATAGTTCTTTGTACTTCAACACGCTATGAAACCTCCCAAAGTATGGGTCTGTAAAGTGAGGATGATATCAAAGTTCTTGGTTCCTAGGGCTGTTGTGACGGTTTCATAAATGTAGCAAGTGTTTAGTGAAGGTTAAGTTCTCAACCTTGTTACAAGGTCGTCGGTATTGCCCACAAATGGTTGGTTCAAGGTTTTCTGAAATGATGTTGCCCCCCTTATTGATCACCTCTTGGGATTTTATATTTTAATGACCATGATTCCTATTGTTCAAGCTTGGAGAGGTACAAGGACCCGAGGCTGTAGGTCAGATTACAGGACTGCTAATTAAGGTTAGCCATTGCAGCTGGCGCGACCTGTCAGACAGAGGGCCAGGTCAAGGGGAGCTTGGATCCACTGTGGCCTGAGGATAGTACTCCGACCTGGACAGGCAAGGGTGGGAGAATTCCAGGGCGGAGCCCCCTTTGGGAATGGGGACATGGGGGAGGTCAAACGCCTGGAGGGGGCGATCGCACACGCAAGGCGAAGACTCCAGGCTCCTGAGGTTGGCAAAGGAAAGCTCAGACTAGACGGAAGAAGGGGGCTTTCAGCCACACCTTAAAGGCCAGAAACCTCAGCACCAAAGGGCATTCAACCGCCGGCGGTATTTTTGGCCGCTGCTTCGGGCTCAGTCATGGCCCCCCAGACACCAGCGTAGAGCAGGGGAGTGTAGGCTGCAGGTGCCTCTAGGACGCCTCTGTGGCGCGCTCGCAGACCAGACCTTCCCAGCCAGACCTCCGAGAGGCAGTCCCAAATCATCGTGCAGGTGCTACAGGAAGCGCTCGGCGAAGCGACCGTGGCCACTGCGTGTGCCAGCACGCCTTGCTCGTTCCTTCAGCCGCTGTCCCCCAGAGCTCAGGTCCAGGCGGTCGCGGGGCAGCCAGCGCGGCGGAGGGCCGGGGGCGCGGGTGTGCGTGTGCTGGGAAGGCGGCCTTCCCCGCGGCCGCCGCAGCGCCAGCGCCTCCCCTCCCCCGGTGCGCACGGCTCGTCCCTGTCCCCGGAGGCGGCCCGAGCCGCCGCGGAGCAGCCTCGCCTTCGCCTCCCGCGTTTCCTGCAGCTCGCCCTCCCCCGGCCGGGCTCCAGGGGCTGCTGCCGAACGGCTCGCGGCGGGAGAGCAGCTCAGAGCGCGCACGGGGGCGGGCGGAGGCGGCCGGGTTCGGGGCGGCCGCGCCGGAGAGAGGCGCGCGCGGAGACGCCGGCCCCCCTCTTCGCGTTTGCTCGCTTGCTCCCCGCCTCCCGCACTCTGCTCGCTCCCACCCCTTCCCGGCGTGATTGATCCGTCACGGGCGCCGCCGCTGCCGCTGTCGCTGCCGCCGCGGCCGTTCTGTGCCTAGCCGGAGCCTGAGCCCGAGCCGGAGCGGGGATCGGCGCCATTGCGCGGGCGCCGCGGGGAGATCTTGGCGCGGGGCGGCGGGCCGGGCCAGGCCATGCGGGCCGAGTGAGCCGGCGCCCGCAGCCCGCGGCGCGGCATGGCTTCCCCGCCTAGCTCCGGGCAGCCCGGGCCGCCGCCGCCGCCGCCGCCGCCACCGCCGCCCGCGCGCCTGCTGCTGCTCCTGCTGCTGCCGCTGCTGCTGCCGCTCGCGCCCGGGGCCTGGGGCTGGGCGCGGGGTGCCCCCCGGCCGCCGCCCAGCAGCCCGCCGCTCTCCATCATGGGCCTCATGCCGCTCACCAAGGAGGTGGCCAAGGGCAGTATCGGACGCGGCGTGCTCCCCGCGGTGGAACTGGCCATCGAGCAGATCCGCAACGAGTCGCTCCTGCGCCCCTACTTCCTCGACCTGCGACTCTACGACACCGAGGTGAGTGTCCGGCTGCCCGCGCCGTCGGGGCTGTGGGGGGAATGGGGCAGGACGTGTTGGACAGAAGCAAGCTTCGGCCCTTGGGCAGAGCCTTCATTGGGGCTGCCGAGGGCACCTCAGGCTGGGGCTCAGTGCTTACCCTCTGGGTCCCGCCGGGCTTGGCTCGCACAGCTGGTGCCAAGATTTGCTGAGCATCTTTCCCCTCTGGGATTGTGTATGTGTGTATGCTTGTGGGATGTGGGATAGAAAACTAGGGTCTCCTTTGCCCCGAGAAAGAGGTGGTAACTGAACCTGCCGAAAGGCCTGCAGTGGTCACCCCTGCCCAAGTCCCGCTGGTGGGGCTGTGGAGTGCTAGGTGGGAAGAACAGGCGCATTGACTATAAACTGGGCCATCAAGGGCTGGAGAGGCCACGGGCCTGCTCGCGGGCCTCGGAAAAGCCGACCTGAGCTTTTGAGGTCCAGAGGGCTCGGGGACCCAGGGGCTGGAGCGCGCATCAGGGCTGGGCGCCTGGTGCGCGCCAGCAGCTTGGAACCCGCACCGGTCCGGCCGGTGTGGGGCCGCCGGCTCTGCAGCGCTGCTTGCTGCCTGCAGGTGCCTGGCCCTGCCTGTGGCCCGAGCGGTTTCCTGAGGAGACCCCTTCCGGTTAGTTGCTCAGAGTGTCCCGAGCAGGTCTCGCCCCGGACGCGCGAGAGTGTGCGGCCGCGCCGCTGCTGGTGGCCGGGCGGCTGCCGGCGCAGTTTCCCGGGGCGCAGACTTGAAGCACGGACTTGGAGCGCAAGTCGGCTTGCCTTCCCGGCCTCTTTCTCTGAGGGGAGCAGAAGAGCCGAGAGATTTCCGTCCTAAGCCCCCTGCTTACACCCTCAGCTTGCATTCCAGCTGTAGCAACAGCGCACATCTCCGCCGGCCCGAGAACTAGGGTGCGCCGAGGGGGCTCAGAGGAGCAATCGCTGGCCGCTTGAGGTCGGGTTTGCGAGTTTTTCCATACTGAGGGAGCTCCTACCTCCGGCCACAGCGGCTGAGAAGCGGCCTGAAGGGGGCAGTGATTTCCTGTGCAGAACGCTCGGTTGGCGCCTCTTCCACCGCGCCAAGCCCGGCCAAGGCAATGGGCTTAATTGACCCGGCTTCCTGGGGCTCCCTGGGCACTTCTGCTCGAGTCCTGGTGTAGAAGGGGAGGGGAGGGTCGTCGTGCCACGCTGATGGGGCACCCTAGGCTCCACTTCCTTCTCTGTGTGACCGCCCCCCCCCCCCCCGCCGCTTTTGGGTCCCCGGAAAAAGCAGGAACCTGGATTGCATCTTATTTCCCGCCTCCCCCCTTCACGGATGAACCAGTCTGCTCTGCGATGTAAATAAAAGGTGAAGGAACGGGTGGCAGTTGGTGGCGGTGCCCGGGGGTTGCTGCAAGCGGAGAGGCTTCCTTTGCCCTGGGAGGATGTAAGCTGGGAGCTGTGCAGAGCCAGCCCCTGTGGAATCATCTCTGAATGACATTCCTGTCTTCTCCAGAACGTTTCAAGTTCTCTGGGGGTACTTGTCCGACACACATAAACAGAGAGGGCAATGCAATTATACCGAGCCGTGTCTTCTGGGTACTGTTTCTCTGTTGCTCAATCTTTTTTTTTTTTTTTTTTGAAAAGGACACAGGAGAGCGGGTTCTTTGGAGACAAAACCATTTATGGACAGGGCAGCCCTGTTTGCATCATCACCAAATATTGTCAGCTGCATCATGTTTTCACCAATTTATTCCATTCAGAAAGCTTCCCTGAAAGAGACTTCATATTAACTTGTTAGTGGCAGCAAAGGGAAGGGTGCTCAATTTCAGGATGTGGGTTGATGCTTTTATATTGTATTTTCAAGTGTGTCTTGATGACTTTCTGAGTGAGAGGGGGCCTAAAGTCAAGAGGATGAGACAGTCAGAAGGCACTTGAGCTCGAGGGAGGGAGGGCAGAGGGTAATCTCAGCCTCATGCGAGCAGAGGCATTTCTAGCCATTTGAAGGGGCACAGGGCATGGGCTTTGGGATGGCTCTGACCTGAGTGTGGTCAGAAACCTAGCATCTTCCCCGTGGGTGACCTTGAGCAAGGGATTTAATCTCTGTAAGCCTAGATTTCCACTTCTGAAAAACTGGGACTGTTATAGGTACTCCGTTGGATGGTATTGTGGCGCTTAAGGGAGATAACTGGCCGGAATGGAAAATGCCTTGAGCTGGCAGCACAGCGGCCAGTCCTCTGGCATGCTGTAAGCGCTCAATAAATGTTTCCTGCCTTCCTTTCCTTTCTTGCTTTCCCTTTCACAAGTAAGACACTGCAACTTTAGATTTGGTAAAATGATCACCACTAAAATGTTAAGTTTGCTTATTTGTTTTTCCTCATCTCATGAAGAGTCAGTGAAGTTATCACCAGAAAAAAAGAATCTTGGCTTAGAATCAGATAAATATGTTATCTCCTGCCATGAGGTGTCATAGTAGGGAGAACACCCAGGTGATAGAATACTGAATTTTTTCAAGTGGCCCATCTTTATAGAGTAGAGGGACTTTCTTTCTAAAGCCAAAGTAAAGGATCAGGCTGAGTAATTGCAATAAAACCTGAAGGGTGTTTGGGGCTCGTCTTAGAGCGTATGGACCCTATTTTATTCAGATAGGATGTCTTTATGGATTGAATGTACTCTTTAGTCACTTGTTGACTGTGTCACTTGATGTCTATAGACTTGAACACAGGATGGATGTGGTGAGCACATTGTGGCAGACTTTGCTATCGTTTGCTCTCAGTCAGTGGCCAGAAACTATGGGCAGCCAGGATGGACCTCTGTCCACACAGCCTTAGAAGAGATGGAGATTAGCAAGACATGGGTTAATCTGATCACTGGGACCAGCCTGTCTCCATAAAGGAGCCTCCCCCACACACTTATTCAGTTACCCCTCTGCTGTAATTAGAATAGCAATAAAGGATTCAAAGCCCCACCCAGTGCCATGTGTTTGTAAAAATGAAGCATCCCAGCAGAATCTCTGCTAGGACCTCTCTTCTTTGGTGTACTTCAAATCACTTCAGCAAATACTTCTTTATGTATTCCAAGGAACATTTGAATATATAAAAACACAAGCAAAACAACAGAAAATACAGATAAGAGGAAGCATCAGAAACCACATAGAAAAATGGGCATTATTGAACCCAGAACCTGGGCTAAGATGACTATTGCATTTTTGTGAATTGAGTTTTAGTGCTAAGCTTCTTGGCAGTCAAGGTTAACAAGTAACCCTTGTTAGGTTAGATTACTCATGTTTGTTTAAAAGACTCTGAGGGACAGTGTCTTTTTTAAATAAAAGTTTTACAGGTTCAGAAGTATTCTTCCTGTGGTTGTTTCTCATGTAGTCATATTAATAAAATTAAATAATAACTAAGGGATGAGTTACAAATATTATTGGCTTTTCTGATTTATTTAAAGTAATATTCATTTTAGAAAAAAAATTGTAGAGAAACATGAGAAAACTGCATATAATCCACCTATGCAAAGATAATTGCATCTAATAATTAGCATTATTCCCTTCCAGTTGCTGGTGTTTACTATTTTGTGTACTTGAGATCTCTATGCATCCTTTTATATTTTGTTTCATTCACTTAATATTATAGCATGGTTATTTCTCCATGTCCTCAAATCCTCTTCGCAAAGATGAATTTTAGTGGCTATTTATTATTCTATTCTATTAAGTCATTCCCCTATTGTTGGATTTGTATGTCTTCCCACTTGTTACTATTTTAAATTATTCTGTAATAAACTTAGGGAAAGCTCAGGGAGCCAAAGGAGCATGTTCCAGGTGTGCACCTCTCAGAAAGTCTACCCCATTGCAGGGATCCAGCTTGGAGAACCTAGTGATTGGTGAGTATGTCCTTTCCTTGAGTGGGTTGCCAAATATCTGTTGTCTCATTCTTTGTGCTTTAGAGTGGACCAAAACAACTGTGGGATGGAGGCCAAGCTTTTCAAGGAGATCTGAGTATAGCTTAGTAGACATTAATTGAGCACTTACTGCATTTATTACCCACTCCAGTGTTCTTGCCTGGAGAATCCCAGGGACAGGGGAGCCTGGTGGGCTACCGTCTATGGGGTCACACAGAGTCGGACACAACTGAAGTGACTTAGCAGCAGCAGCAACTGCATTTATTGGTATTGCAGAAAGAAGAGGTAAACCCAGTCCTGGATTCAGGAGAGGAGCTGGTGGATAGGGAAGAACACAGCAAGCACGTGTTTGTCGTTTTCAACGCAAGATAGAAAGTAATCCATCTTGATGTCTGCACATTTCTGTGGCTATACTGAAACCCATAGAACTACAGACTTTAATAGAATAAATGTTATGGCATATGAATTATATCTCAGTATAGCTGTTTTTAGAAACAAAGAGAAAAGGAGGTCTTCTAGGATCAGGCTCACATCTCTGTGGTTATACCCCACTGCCTGGCATGGTACCTGACCCTTAGTAGGTATACTGCTTAGGAACCTCATTACAGGTGACAGAAACCCAACTTTAACAGGCTCATGTGGCTGAAAAATCCTGGAGTGAGCTGTATTCAGGTATGGCTGAATCCAAGAACTTAAATATCTTAAAAATGTCTCCCTCTTTGTCTCTTGGCTCTGATTTCCTTTGTGTTTGGCTTCACCCTCAGTCAGGCTCTCCCCATTTGGCTGTACAGATGGCCCCTAGCAGCTGCAAGTTAACACCCTCCCAGCTTAGAAACTCCAGTAAGAAGAGTGTTTCTTTTCTGACTATTGCAGCAGAAATCCTAAGCTCAGCTCTCATTGGCTTGAGTTGGGTCATGTATCTATCCTCAAACCAATAACATGATATTGGTGGGTCTGGGACATCTATCAGCCTTTCATGCAGGAACAGGATGGTGAGGTCAGCTCCATCCAACCACACTGAATACAGAGTGGAGAAGAGGTGATTCCTCAAAGTACATCAGAGGCTGTTAAAGTCGGGTGGATGCCAGGTGGGTCTGATCACAGATATCTACTTGGGAAATGCTAAGTTCAAGAAAGAAGCAATAGAATCCGGGAGTATTAAGAGAAAGGGAAGACCACATCTAGATCTCCTGGAAGAGAGGAGGTCAAGATGAGTCTGGAAGGGTGAATATAATGTTTACACAAAGAGGTGTGGGCTCAGGCAGATGGAGGTTGGATCCCAGAAACAATCACCAAGATCAAAGGATAGAGGACACAAAGTGTGAGGTGTGTTTGGGGAGCACTGACCTATTCTGTTTTCAGCTGAGTGCAGGGTTTGTAGAAGGAAAGGCAGACTGGTGGTGGGTGTGGAAGGCCTTGAATGCCGTGTCAGGAAGGTTGGCCTTCATTTTGGAACAGTGAGGAGCCATGGAGATTTTTGAACATGAATGTGACAAGATAAAGGACAGTAGGGATGTAGAGATGGGAAGGTAGACAGGAGAAGGAGACAGAGAAGCCAGGAAGCTGTTGTAGCAACTGAAGAGGTAGGTGCTGGGCCCTGAGCAGAGATGGAGAGGGGATGGGGGTGCTCCGAGGCCTGACTGGGCAAGAGAGGTGGCAAAGGGGAGCTTGAGAGTGGGGATGTCTGGCAGACCAAACAGTAACTGAAGTCAGTTGCACTGCAGGGGAACGAGGAGAGAGAGTCCCCGAGGGGATGAGGCTGGGCACAAAACCATACCCTTCAGCTCCACTGGCTCCAAACACCTGTCGGATGAGCACCTCATCATGTCAGGAGACTTGGGTCTATATCCCCATTGGGTACCGTGTACCTGCCTGGTGACCTTAGACAAGCCACTTTGCCTCTATTTATTCATCTGTAAAATGGGGCAAATATACTAACTGCCTGATAGGATATGGGGATCAAAGAAGACTATCTGGGTAAAGTAATTCAACGCTTGATGTACTATGAGTGCTCAGTAAATATTCATGCCAGTTTTGTCACCAGTCTTATTATTCCTGTACCAAGTGGATATGATGATGTTGACCCCACAGAGCTGAATTAGGAATAAATATAATGGATATGGAATCTCAAAACATGATGTAAAGCCATGTTTCTCTGTCATCACTTTCTGGTGCCATGTTGCTGAAAAGGGTGTTGGAGAAAGAGGATGTGAGTGCGAGATCTTTATTCATCTGCCATATCTGTCTCTTTCTCCCCTGCCGGACTGTAGCTCTGGGAGGGAAGAGCCAGTCTGATGCCCCAGTGTTTTACAGGCAGTGGCATCAGTGAATGTTTGCTGAACTGAACTATAAGTGAGTAAATTAGAATCTGCCTTCTGAGTTAGCTTCCCACAGTATGAATGATTTCTCTGGATACTTCCTCAGAGAAGCTCCACCTCCCCAACACCAATGGACTTACTTAGAAGACCCCATGTATCAGGATTAAGCCGAGCTGCCTCCTGCATGTTCCCACAAGCACTGGCCCCCGAGCTTTCCTGGCGTGAAGGAAATGCCCTTGGTCATGCCATGCCTATTCCCAACCAATTTCTCAGACCTAGCCAGGCACCCAGGAGAAGGTGCGTGGAATAATACACCTTTAGAACTAGATATTGGGCTAAGACTTTTAGCTCACTGCCTATATTTTTAAAGGGCTCTTCTTTATGTGTTTGGCCTCCCCTCTAAGGAAGATCATCAACTTCTTTATGCAGAGATGTGAGATCTCAACAGGGAAATGAACAAGCTGAAAGTGTAAGACAGGGGTGAAAATAGAAGTGTTAAATAAATTCATTGAGTTTCCCAGGTGGCGCTAGTGGTAAAGAATCTGCCTGCCAAAGCAGGAGATGCGAGTTCAATCCCTGTGTCAGGAAGATCCCTTGGAGGAGGGCATGGCAACCCACTCCAGTATTCTTGCCTGGAGAATCCCATGGACAGAGGAGCCTGGTGGGCTGGTCATAGGGTTGCAAAGAGTCGGACATGACTGAAGCGACTTATCACACACACACACACAGAGGATATATAACTTTTGTTAGTCAGGGTGGACTTGGCAGTGTTGCATCAGCAAATCCTGAAATCTGTTTTGCTTGACACAGTCAAATTTATATACTAGCTCAGCCAAATCCAGTGTGGGTCCGAACCTCCTGGGAGGCCCTCCTCCAAGTGAGAACACAGGACTCCAGGCTGCTCTTATACTGTCACTCTCCCGTCTTTGGCCTCGAGAAGACGGGGGCAGGAGGAAATCCGTAGGGGAAGGCACACGAGATTTTTGGCCATCTTTACTTGGAAGTGGGGTGTATTATTTCTACTCATATTTCATTGATCCGAAATAGTTGTTGACCAACCTAACTTAAAAGGAGGCTGGGTTATGTAAAGGAGCATGTGGATGTCATGGACGCTTGTCGTTTGGGGTCCATCAAGAGTTACAGGCCAAGATGGATGTACAGGTCCCAGAGATCTTAGGGGTAATACTCGTGAAAGATAAAAGAGGAGGTAGTGAAAGCCTCAGATCACAGTGCTGTTGCTGACACCTGTGAAAGTAAAGGGGAAGGAAGGAGAGCTGGGAGAGGAGTTTCAGAAAGTCTTGGCCAGCCCATTGGGGTGGGGTGCTCCAGAGCAAAGACTGCCAGTTAGAGGGGTCAGTGAAAGTAAAAGTTGCTCAGTTATGTCTGACTCTGTGACTTCATGGAGTGTAGCCCGCCAGGCTCCTCTGTCCATGGGATTCTCCAGGCAAGAATACTGGAGTGACCAGTCTCTTCTCCTGGGGATCTTCCTGACCCAGGGATCAAAGCTAGGTCTCCTGCATTGCAGGCAGATTCTTCACCGTCTGAGCCACCAGGGAAGCCTGAGGAATCACATATCGGAGACCAAAAGAACCAGGCTCTAGAATCCCTGCCCAGCTTGGTCAGTGGCTGCAGGCTCCCTGGGAAGAATGTGTCCTTGTCTTAATTAAACACTACAACAGATCTTGAAGCTACAGCTGGAGGTTTAGCTGAGGGCACTTGTCCTGTAGATTCCCCCCTTAAAGGAGATCTGACTGGCCCACCTAGATGGCTGCCATAGTTCCACCTATTTCTGCTCCATCATTGTAATGCTACATGTTGTGATGGAGAGAGCTTTCTGCCAGGCCCTTTTCTAGGCTCTGGGGTACAGAGATGGATGTGACATGGATCCTGCCCTTGAGGGTCTCACAGCCTAACTGGCGGTCACACAGTGTGACCTGACCATGGTCAGGAGGGGTCAGGGGAGGATGATGGGGAAGGCATACCCCTTCTTGAGGCACCTGTTTGGTCATTCCCCATGTTGTTTGGGGATGAAATGTAAGTGGCTTCTTATTGCTTACTTTTTTGGTTATTTATTTTGGTTCTAGGAAGGTGAGAAAATTAAATGGCATAGTTTGCCCAATGAGCATCGCATTCATCTGCTCCTTTTGTTTATTCTTATTCTCTCTGCTTATGTAACAGTTTGCAATGAGGCTGGTGAGATGCTTTTGTCTCTGTACCTTTCCAGGAGTCAGCAGGTGTGCCAGGCTGAAACAACAGGAGTGTGAGCTCCAGTTGGGGTCAGTGGTCTGGGCTTTGGTGCTAGGTTGGTTGCTAAGACCTCGATGGTCTAGATGCTGGTGCTAGGTTAGTTAATAAGTCTTTGCTCTTCTCTATGAATTGCAGCACTGAGGATCTCTGCTCCACTGTAAGCACTCCAAGGGCAGGCACTGGGTGTGTCTGGCTCCCTTGGGCACACCCCCACCCCTCTAAGCAGTATCTCAGGGCCAGGCACAGAGCAGGAGCTCAATAAATATTTATTGAACAAGCAAATAGACCTAAAAGCTTGGAACTCAGTTCTCTGATTCGAAGAGGATTAATGGGTATAGTTTTAACAAATTGAGGAAGTGCTTTTTATGCCAAGCCCTGTGGGGTGAGCTTTCTGCTTGCTCTTTATTCCTTCTTTGGTGCTTTGTGGGACCTGGGAGTTGTGCAGAGGGAAAAGGGTACCTGTTGGATGTTCCAGTAGAAGATTTTGTGCAGAGCTAATGTCAGTCTTTGGAATTTCTAATGCTAATGTCATTTCTTTGGAAGGAATGATGCTGAAGCTGAAACTCCAGTACTTTGGCCCCCTCATGCGAAGAGTTGACTCATTGGAAAAGACTCTGATGCTGGGAGGGATTGGGGGCAGGAGGAGAAGGGGATGACAGAGGATGAGATGGCTGGATGGTATCACTGACTTGATGGGCATGAGTCTGAGTGAACTCCGGGAGTTGGTGATGGACAGGGAGGCCTGGCGTGCTGCGATTCATGGGATCGCAGAGTCAGACATGACTGAGCGACTGAACTGAGCTGAAAGTCAGTCTCCTCTCCCCTGACAAACACACACACCATCCTCCAAGGTCCTCTAACATCAAACCTGGGGAAGAAATACTTTCCAGCATCTGAGAAGTATTATGGTTTTAGGAGATTAGTTTATTGGAGCAATACTCTAACTGGCAGTTGGCAGCTGTAGGAATCAGGTTCTGATACCCCATTCCCACCTCCAGGGAGTTATCAGGCCACAGAGACTTGGCTGAGCTCTGGTCCCAGTAGACACTGTAGGAATGAAGCCAAGTCATCAGGCTTGGTGAGCAAGGTAGTCTAGTGGCAAGTCTGAATATAATGAATAAAGAGGTGTTATATTTCAGGTGCCTTGCTCCTGGGCTGGAAGTTTCTGCTCTTTATCCTTCTGTGGTCAGGACTGATTCAGGAACTGGGTAAGCTCAGTCTGGAGGTGACTATTTCTCTGATCTGGTTTTGCTCTGAACCCAAAATCAAATAGCCAAGTTTATTAGAATCATGTGCAAAGTATGAGTAAATTGGTTATGAGCTGATATCTGAGATTGGAGAATTTTTGCTTGAGTCAAGGGCCTGAACATTGCGACACATTTGGGGGCTGATTGGGCTGTTCTTTTCACCCCACTTTCTACTTTTTCAGTCTTTTTTGAACAGTCCACGTTGCTGGAAGGATGAAGTGTCATTGTCATCTAGAAAATTAGTGGTAGATCCAAAGTACTGAGTAAATGGACTCATCTGTCTTCATCAGTGCCCATGTTCCATAGCTGCTGGCTGAAGCAGACCCCTTCTCCTGCCATTTGGCAAGGACATCATCAGTCACCGTTCAGATAAAATCTAGCCAAAGAAGGACTTTGTGGAGTGATGCATTATTGTTGTTCTCATGGTGCAGGGTCAGGAGGTAGCAGAGAGAAAATGATATTTTCACACTCTGTCCATGATCCACTTGACTTTGTTCAGAGGGAACTGATTTTGAAAGCAACAGCTATCCTAATAATAATCACTATATCCAAATCGATTATCCAAATCGCTTTGTTTCTGAAACTACCCATTCACTGAAGCTTGTCTGAGAATGCCCAGAATTGTTTCAGGGATTTAACTGGCAGCCAGGGACCTGGAAGCCCACCCCAGGGCATATGATCAGAGTCCATGCAAATGCTTCCACCCAGTGTGTTGACTTTGATAGACTTTGGCTCACCCATCACTCCACAGAGTGTCCTCTCAGGGCCTGACTGACCCTTCTGACCCTCCTTGCTGGACTCTGAATTCTAGAAACATTGGGAAGTCTGGAGAACTTACTTACTGTCATTTAAAAAAGAAAAAGGAGAAGAAAACATTATTTGCAAGTAGGTGAGGAAAGAGAGACTATAACAACAGTAACTCACCTTTATCCTGTGCTTAGCATGTGTCAGTCCTGTGTCAAGTACTTATTTAATTCTCATGCCAATTTGATGCGGTAGGTGCTATTATTGTCTGCATTTTACAGATGAGGCTTAGAGAGGTTAAGTGACTTATTTAACATCACAACCAACCAAGTGGTGAGCTGGGGATTTCAATCCGGATGGTCTGACTTTGATCTCTGCTGCTTAAACTCTAAAGTGAAATAGCATCTTCACATGGGAGCTATCTGCCTCCCATGAAAGCAAGTGGCACGTTTTGTCAGTAGCTGCTGCTTCTCTTTTTTTGATGAATTTCACCCAGCTGCTTGCCTCTCCCTTTAATTCAGCCTCATCCTCACCCATTTCCCTGTCCGCCCCCTCAGTCACACACAGCCAGCGCTGTACTCTCTACTCACTTGAAGTGTGTCTGTCTACACACCTGGCTCACATGGATCCGCTCTCTGCTCCCCTTGCTCCTGCAGAACTTGTCACCTCCTATGTTTATTTGGGGCATCAGTGTTTGTGTCTACGAGTGTGTGTCTCCTTTTAGACTTAGATCATGTTGAGATCAGCCGTGAGGCTTCCTTTATGGGTGGAGCTCATACCTGCTAAGCACCTGCTTGGCGCCAGGCGCAGTGCTGGTCACGGGGCATGTGGAGGTGAGTCTAAAACAGTGATGCTCTCAAAGGGAGGCCACCAGGGGTTTGTTACCATGCAGCCTAAGAAGCGTGATGGTATAGCCTGGGGCAGGTGCAGGGGCTGTCCCCCAGATACCCAGCACACTGGTCAGGTGGCCTCCCTGTTGGACACCCTGCAGGGGCTCATCATCGTTCTGGGAATGGGAACAGAACTCCCTGTGCCCTTGGAAGCCCTGCGGCCTGCCCCGCTCACGCCTAGCTTCCGTCCTGAGAACTCTTCCCTCTGTCTCTCTCTCTGGGCCCAGACATGGGGTATTTTCAAGTTTCTCTGGTGATCGTGCTCAGAGAGTGTGCATGGGACCTTTTCACAGGCTGTTTCCACTGTCTGGAGGGGGCTTTTGCCATCTTTCTTCATCTTTTAAATACCAGCACAAGTGTGCTTTCTCTGTCCTCGCTCACTGGGAGAAACCTCTGCCGCAGTTTCTCTGACTCTTGAGCCTTTGTAGTGCTTATCACAGATGCGATTTTATTTTTTTATTATTTTTTTAATTTAATTTTTTAACATTTTACTTTACAATACTGTATTGTTTTTGCCATACATTGACATGAATCTGCCACGGGTGTACGTGAGTTCCCAATCCTGAACGCCCCCTCCCACCTCCCACCCCACATCATCTCTCTGGGTCATCCCAGTGCACCAGCCCTAAGCATCCTGTATCCTGTATTGAACCTAGACTGGCAATTCGTTTCTTACATGATAGTATACATGTTTCAATGCCATTCTCCCAAATCATCCCACCCTCTCCCTCTCCCACAGAGTCCAAAAGTCTGTTCTATACATCTGTGTCTCTTTTGCTGTCTCGCATAAAGGGTTATCATTACCATCTTTCTAAATTCTATATATATGTGTTAGTATATCGTATTGGTGTTTTTCTTTCTGGCTTACTTCACTCTGTATAATCGGCTCCAGTTTCATCCACCTCATTAGAACTGATTCAAATGTATTCTTTTTAATGGCTGAGTAATACTCCATTGTGTAAATGTACCACAGCTTTCTTATCCATTCGTCTGCTGATGGACATCTAGGTTGCTTCCATGTCCTGGCTATTCTAAACAGTGCTGTGATGAACATTGGGGCACACACGTCTCTTTCAATTCTGGTTTCCAGATGCAATTTTAAAGTGCCAGGATGTTTGCTCAGTGTTGGTCCCCCCGTTTTGCAGGGGACTGTGAGCTCGGTCTGTTTTGGCTCACCATAATCCCCCACAGTTTCTAGCACTTGGTGGTGGTTGTGTCAGTTGCTCGGTCGTGCCCGACTCTTTGTGACCCCACGGACTGTAGCCCACAAGGCTCCTCTGTCCATGGGATTCTCCAGGCAAGAGTACTGGAGTGGGTTGCTGTTTCTTTCTCCAGGGGATCTTCCCAACTCAGGGATCAAACCTGGGTCTCCTGCATTGCAGGCAGATGCTTTACTGCCTGAGCCACCAGGAAGCCCTCTGGTGCAAATATTTATCGAGCCCATTAAATATTTGCCGAATGAACGGATGAGTGTCGAGGCCTCATCTGGTTGTTTATAATGGCATCTGTGTGTTTTCCCATATCCGTGTGAATGGGGGGAGGACAGCTGGGCACTGTGGAGAGACCATCGCACATGGCATCAGAAACCTGGGTGTGTGTGCTGGTGCTGCTCACTCCTTGAGTCTTGGTGACCCCATCTGTGAAATGGGGATGGGTTATTTTGAAGGCTATCATAGAACATTCATGTAAAGCATTAAGCACAGGGGGCCACGTTGATAGGCAGTCACTGAATTTTATTATTGTCATTTTATTATAACACATATGAAAATGTAAAATGCTGCATAGTCATATAAATACCAGCTCTTGTTTCCGTGGAGGACTTTGTGTTTGAGGCTAGCAAAGTAGTGTGTGAGATCTGTGTCTGAGCATTGCTGAATGAGATTCGAGGTGAAGTGGTTGTTCCCGAATCCCTGTCTATTTCCAGAAGGAGCTGAGCTGCACTGAGAGCTCAGTGGTGAATCTCCTTGGGCCCAGGGTGTGCTGTTGACCCCTGTGGAGTCCTTATAGCTCTGTGTTGTCACTGCTGGCTGTTGTCCACTACCAAGCCTGGCTGTGAGCGGGGCCAGTGTGTGAGGTGTGTCATCTGTTTTGTATCTGCTGTGTCCCCATACCCAGGGTGCAGCCTGTAGGCCCTCAGCCATATCAGTGAGTGAATGAGTGCCCATGCATCTGAGCACCTAGCATGGCCACTGGCACACTGTAAGTGCTTAGCAAATGCTTTTTGCATGAATGGCATAAACACAATGTGCAGCATAACCATTTTGGATAAAATCGCAACTGCGCCTCTGAAGGAAGCAGAGGGAGAGGACACGATCAGGCATCTGTGAGGAATGGATTGCTCCACCTGCATACTGGGGCTGAAGGCAAGAGAGAAAGATTCTGGGGTTACCGTGGCAGGAGAACGTGTTTCCCTGTAGGTGCCAGAGAGAGATCTTTTAGCTCAAGGGCCAGGTGGTTCAGCGGAAAGGGCTCTGCACTTGCCACGGGTGATCCATCTCTGGTTCTCACTAGGGTGACCTTGAAGTAGTTGTTTAACTTCTTTACACCTTAGTTTTATCATCTGTAAAATGGGAATAATAATACTGCCTGCCCTGCTTGTCCATGGAATTATTGCAGAGATCATTGAAGAGGGAGAGGGAGAGAGAGAGAGAGAGATTAATGTGAAAAGGCTTTAAAAAGTCATAAAGAGTTACAGATATCAAATGTGTCTGAAACTAAGCACAAAGAGTAATTAATTCTGGGTTGTTCTCCCAGGGCTTTTGGATATTTCCAATAACATCCTTATCAAAGACGCAGAGATGTTGTTCACATAGGTGATTCATTCAACTTTCTATTAAGTAAGGAGAGCAGTGTGAGAGAACAATACTATGGAAGCAGTTAGCCAGGGAGCTGAGGTTTTCTGACCCCAGCAGACTGTCTTACGGAAAGAAGTATCTAGAACAAGAAGTGATTAATATGTCTTCCTGTCATCTGTGAGGTATCTTCAGAATTCAGCCATTCATTGGCAGGTGTCAGATCTGAAACCATCTGTAGGCAAACTGTTGAACATGGGTCCCAGGCAGGAATTTGGTGGTGTGGGAGTTAGGGCTGTCTGCTGTAAGCAGCAGTTTGGGATCCAGCCAGGAAGGTATGGGGGGTTGCTAGGTTTGGGAACTGGGACAAAGCCTGGCATATCTGATTGAAATGTGAAATGTCTGGACTGTGCCAGTTCATGCAGCCCAGGAGTGGGAGGCTGGGATAAAAGTGAAAGTGTTAGTCGCTCAGTTGTGTCCAACTCTTTGTGATCCCATGGATTGAGGCCTGTGGGGATCCTATGTCCATGGAATTCTCCGGGCAAGAATACTGGAGTGGGTAGGCAATAGTATTTATTTTCTCCAAAAAGAGCTTTGATTATTGCCAACAGATGTGCAAGTATTTTGTTGAGACCTCAAGAGTTCTGGGCCAGGCAGTGTGGAGATGATGAGTTTGAGAGATTTGGGGACCCCAGAAGCCCCCCAGCTATGACATCCCCAGCTAAGCCCATCCTACCTGCTGGACTCCTGTGGACAGTGGGTCTTGAGATGGTCTGATTGACTTTGTTTTGGCCACTCTAGATCCTCAGCAGATTGTGGGGATTCCAGCCTGATTCCACCCTGGTGGCTCCACCGTGGACAAAACAAAGTGGCAGGCCCTTACTGAGCCCCTCCTATGCTCCAAGCACTTTGCCAGGTGCCCTCACGTGCACACCAGAGAAGGCAAGGAGTAGTAGAAAGAGTTTGGACTTCCGAGCCCTAGAGGCCCCGATCTGGCTCACAGCCCTGCTGGGCGACCTTGTTGGGGGTCACTTCGCTTGGGGCCTCCCTTCCCTGATGTATAACATGGAAGTTTGATAACAGATGATCAGCATTGTTTTGAAGACTAAAGCATAGGATCTAGTGCCCAGGGGGTGTTTGGCAAATGCCACAGGGTGGAGTATGCACTAGGGATATGACATACTTCTCTTTTGCTGTGAGGTGCAGGCAGGAAGTTGCAGAACTGGCCTTTGAGAATTGCTTTGGATTCTGGCTCCTGAGGATAGGGACTTCTGTAGGTTTTAGTTTTATTCCCCTGGGCGACTTAACTCCTGCACAGATATAAAGCCAGGTGCTTCTAGTTTGGGAAACCAGGGAGGTGGGTATAACTAGAAGAAAGTCCTGTTCTGGTCTGGCTCTGTATTCAGATGATTCTAGAAGCCCCTCCCTTAAGTTAGGAAGTTTCAATGTTGCTGGGGTGGGTGGCTTCATTGTCTAAAGAACAGTGTGGCCCCTGGGAGGGAGAGGAATGAGGCTCTGATCCCTCTCTCTGGGGCTTGAAATTGTTAGGACATGTCTGAGAGGTGGCATAACTTTGAGAAGGGTATGCTGCAGGAAAGGGCAAAAAGAGCTCTGAGGTGAGTTTTACTTAGTGTGGTAGCCCAGGGCATGCGGGTGTCGAGGGGGGGCGACTTGGAGATGGGAACTGATGCTGAAATAGCCCTCCTCCTCTAAGATACCCGGGGGAGGCCCTGGGGATGGTAACTGCAGATACAGTATAAACTGAAGGTGCTCTTGGCTCTGGCCAGCCTGGCCCAGGGTTGACCCCCTCAGGACCCTGGTCTTAGTGCAGATCAAAAGCCTCTGTGGCCAACATGGCAGCTGAGTGAAACTGAGACTGGCAGCTGGGCCTGGCTCAAGGTTTGGGGTCAGGGTGACCTCAAGGGTTGCAGATGAAGAAGACGCACCAACCTGTCAGCATAAACCACCTGTAGGGCCGGGGTGCACTGAGCAAGGTGCTCCCAGAATGCCTGAGCTGCCCTATCCCTCTCATCTTTGAACATTCAAAGAAATGTTACCTTATTTCTACCCCAGTCTGGTATAGTGCAGTGTGAAGTGCAGTTTGGTTTCTTATTTTGTTCTGATAATGACCTTATTTAGTCGATATTTTCAACAATTAAACGAGAATTACAGATTGTGTGTAGTGCCAGAGTCTGTAATTTCTTCCAAATGCATCATCTAATAACAACCTGGTAAGAGGAATTCTTCCATTAGCCCCATTTATCGATGGGGAAACTGAGGCTCAGAGTGATGAGCCCAGGGTGAGATGGTGAGCAGAGACTTACTAAGTCTGCCAGGCTCTAAGCCCAGTGCCATTTGCGTACCCACAGCTGCCGGGCACACTTTGGCCTAGGCAGATGGGCTGTGTGGTTCTGTACTATACTCTGGGTTCATGGGGATCAAGTCAGATGCCAGGGAGCCATCCATCATGGGCAATCCTGAAGGCCCTTGAAGAGAGCTGTGTCTACAGATGCTGTTGGCTTCATGGATGATAAAGTGCTTCCGACTACATCCTCTTAAGTGCCTCAGGAAGGACTGCCAGAGGTGGCCATCCACAGCAGGGAGGCAGATGCTCAGAGAGACTGGAGGTTTGGACCAGAATCCATATGCAGGCCAGTGTTAGCTGGTCATGGGGGAGAGGTGACCTTGTGTTGGACATTGCGCTCCATTTAGGAACAAGAATGATGCACCTATGGCTGTGGGCATCTGAACATGACTCGAATATATGTGACAGTGTGGGCAACTCACATGTGAACAAGTTACTCTAGTGGAGCACCTGACTCTGGAGCACCTGACTCATTTGCCCTCACTTAGCAACTGTATTAATTTTGGCCAAGCCACTCGCCCTCCTGTGCCCCATTGTTCTCATCTGTACAGTGGGTGATAATAATAGTACCTATTTCAAAGAATAGTTATAAAAACTAAATTTGCTGAAGACTTAAACCACTGCACAACACATCATAAGGGCCATGAAGTTTTTGTCAAGTAAAACAAAACATTTGAGGCTGATTTGAATACACTCTTCAGTTCAGTTCAGTTCAGTCACTCAGTCATGTCCGACTCTTTGCGACCCCGTGAATCACAGCATGCCAGGCCACCCTGTCCATCACCCACTCCCGGAGTTCACTCAGACCCACGTCCATCGAGTCAGTGATGCCATCCAGCCATCTCATCCTCTGTTGTCCCCTTCTCCTCCTGCCCCCAATCCCTCCCATCATCAGAGTCTTTTCCAATGAATCAACTCTTCACATGAGGTGGCCAAAGTACTGGAGTTTCAGCTTCAGTGTCGTTCCCTCCAAAGAAATCCCAGGGCTGATCTCCTTCAGAATGGACTGGTTGGATCTCCTTGTAGTCCAAGGGACTCTCAAGAGTCTTCTCCAACACCACAGTTCAAAAGCATCAATTCTTCAGCGCTCAGCTTTCTTCAGAGTCCAACTCTCACATCCATGCATGACCACTGGAAAAACCATAGCCTTGACTAGACAGACCTTTGTTGGCAAAGTAATGTCTCTGCTTTTCAATATGCTATCTAGGTTGGTCACGGAGAAGGCAATGGCACCCCACTGCAGTACTCTTGCCTGGAAACTCCCATGGACAGCGGAGCCTGGTAGGCTACAGTCCATGGGGTCGCTGAGAGTTGGATATGACTCGGTGACTTCACCTTCACTTTTCACTTTCATGCATTGGAGAAGGAAATGGCAACCCACTCCAGTGTTCTTGCCTGGAGAATCCCAGGGATGGTGGAGCCTGGTGGGCTGCCGTCTATGGGGTCGCACAGAGTTGGACACGACTGAAGAGACTTAGCAGCAGGTTGGTCATAACTTTTCTTCCAAAGAGTAAGCGTCTTTTAATTTCATGGCTGCAGTCACCATCTGCAATGATTTTGGAGCCCCCCCAAAATAAAGTCTGACACTGTTTCCACTGTTTCCCCATCTATTTCCCATGAAGTGATGGGACCTTAGGGAGGTACAAGTAGAGGCTATAGGAACATGAAGGGAAGTGTGTTGAATTCTCACTAGGTACAGCCTGGGAGGGCTTCTCAGCCTGGGAGGTGACTTTTGAGCTGGGCTTGCAGAGGGGGAGATGTGAGAAGAGCCCTGTGGGAGGAGGGAACTACCCTGGCCAAAGTAGAGAGGTGGGACTTTGAGGAGTTAATGCTGAGCCATTCGGGTGTGGCAGGCACATAGGTGACTAGCTGTTAAAGACATTGTGGAAAGAGAGCCAAGATCTGGAAAAACAACCATCTTTGGGCTTGGAGTGTCTGAAAGTGCTGCTGCTAAGTCGCTTCAGTCGTGTCCGACTCCTAGCGACCCCATGGACTGCAGCCTACCAGGCTCCTCCGTCCATGGGATTTGCCAGGCAAGAGTACTGGAGTGGGTTGCCATTGCCTTCTCCGAGTGTCTGAAAGGATAGTTTTAAATCAGTCATCCCCATGCACCAGCTCCAAGCATGCTGTATCCTGCATCAGACATAGACTGGCGATTCAATTCTTACATGATAGTATACATGGGGATGACCCAGAGAGATGTTATGGGGAGGGAGGTGGGAGGGGGGTTCATGTTTGGGAACGCATGTAAGAATTAAAGATTTTAAAATTAAAAAAAAAAAAATCAGTCAGTGCTTATTAAGGGCCTCCTGCAAGGTCCTGGTTTCTGGTACTTACTTTCAGCCCAGAGGCTTTCTGTGGCTGACACTGGAGGACACACCCCCATGTCACCTGGGAGCTGGATGAGGTCATCTCCAGGAACACAGCAAAGATTAGGTGCAGGGGAAAGGAGGCAGACCGAGCAGAGTCAGTGAATCTTGGCTTTGCTACTTGCTGAGACGTGTCTTTGGGCAAGTCCCTATCCCACTCCACCTGTTCTTCCTTCTGTACAGTCGGGATGTGGGTTGCTGCCTGGTGGACTGGCTGGAAGTCAAGGATGAGAGGAAGTACCCTCTGAGAACGTTGAATGGGAGTAGGACCCAGCCATGTTTGACACCGATTAGATTCAGGAGCAAGTCTGCCATGAGCCCATTCTAATTTTAACAACCGAAAAATGACTCAGGGTCTGAAGAGGGCCCCAGAGTGATTTCAGAGCTTACTCCAAGTTGGGTCTGTAGGTGGACATAATAGATGCAATCAGCTTTACGTTTCTCTTAATGGCTTTCTTGATGAAAGGAAGCAGAGAGTAGCAGGGAGGGATCCATGCCGAAATAACTGTGGGAAGCTCGGCAGCCAGAAGCCAGGTTGGCAGGCCTGGCCCTGTGATATGAGGGCAGAAGGCTGGTGTTATCATCCCCAAGGCTGTCTGTCAGCCTGATGGGTAGCCAGTCTGGCTGCAGAGGTTTCCCTTTTTGACACAGGGTGAGCCACAGACTGCACTGGTCCTTGAGATCTGTCTTTGTTTGGATATTGGATGTAGGGCAAGGACTGGCACCCTCCCCCAGCCCTAACAGGACAGGCTCTGGGTTTGGAGACAGAAAGTCTCCTTGGTGGCAGGGGCTGGCTGTCGTTTGAGTCTAGTGATTGAGCAGATTGTCTTGAGAGGATGGGTTCTTGGGTTGCTCATTCACTCAGTCACGTCTGACTCTTTGTGAACCCATGGACTGTCACCCACCAGGCTCCTCTGCCCGTGGAATTTTCCAGGCAAGAATACTGGAGTTGGTTGTTGTTCTCTGCTCCCCGGGATCTTCCCAGCCCAAGGATCGAACCCACGTCTCTTAGGTTTCCAGCTTTGGCAGGCGGGTTCTTTACTACTAGGGCCACCTGGGATCCAGAATGGCTTGATCTGTCAGGCTCCAGCCTTTTTCCTGCCTGCCACAGAACACTTCTTCACTGAGCAGTAACGGGCCATTCCTAAAACCTATTTGAACAGAAGAGATTCTGAACAGAGCAATAGCGTGGTTTTCTCAAAACCACTGATAAAGGAGTTGATGTATAAAGACTCAACTGGATTTTTACCCAAATGACTCTCTTTGGATGTTTGGAGAAAGACAGTTGTAATGCCTTAGGGGTAACTGAAAGGAGGGAGGAGGGTTGTGTTCAGAATATAAGTATGGCTCTTGCAAGTCTTGACCTCGTGGCCTTTCATGGGAGCTGGACTCTCTGAGCTTCGGTTTCTTTATCTGTAAAGTAGGTAGGGTACCCTTTTCAATTACCCTCCCAGGGTGATTTTTTTTTTTCCTTAAATCAGATTATGGCACTGGAGAGCCCTTGAGAAAAGTCAAGATGGGACTGTCTGGGATTGTTAAGCATTTCTGTGAGAGAGCCCTACAGTGGCATTTGTCTGGATGCACGAAGAAGGAAATCATGAAAGCTACAGAAAAAGGAGTATTGCAAAAATAATAGGAACTAAAGTAGGTCTCATTTAGGTTTAAGGAAGAAATAGGGCAGTGGATGTAAAGACTGAGCTATCTATTCTTTTTTTAAAGTCAGAATTTATTTTTTAGGGCAGAAAATGGGGAGTTGGATTCTTTCATCCTGTATGAGTTAGAAGTCAGAATGTCAGAGGAGATGTAGGGCCCCCAGAACAAACAAAGAAATATATCCTGAAAAGATTTTCTTACGTGGCTTGGATGTGTATAAGAAGCTGGCTTAAAAGCTTTCAGATGTCCATATGATATAAATCATGATAATTGACCTAATAGTGTTAGGATCCTAGAGCATGACATTGCCACAACCCCTTCACATTCTGACTCCTTTGGAGAAAAGTCAGGCGGGGAGATGTCTGCAATAGCGTATTTTGGAGGATGACAACAGCCTCTCTGCTCGCTGAAGCTGTTTGCCTTCTCTAGTCCAGCTCTTCTTGTCTAGAGCTCAACAAGATCCTCCAGACCCTGGAAATGTGGGAATTCTGGTTATTGTCCGGGTCCCCTGGGAGCAGGCATGAAATTATCCATCAGGACTGCAGCATCGTCAGAGTAAACACATTCCATGGGCTTAACCTCTGTTCTTTATGGAAGTAAATTGTCTACTTTTCATCAAGGTCCTTGGAGATAAGCATTCTTATTGCTCCCATTTTTCAGGTGAGAAAACTGAGGCACAGAGAAATTTACTTATCTGCCTAAATTTGCATGGATAGTAACTGACTAATTTAAACCCAGGCACTGTGGTTCTGGGGCTTCCCTGGTGGCTCAGTGGTAAAGGATCTGCCTGCCAATGCAGGAGTCATGGATTCAATTTCTGGGCTGGGAAAATCCCCTGGAGGATGAAATGTCAACCCACTCCAGCATTCTTGCCTGGTGAATCCCATGGACAGAGGAGTCTGGTGGGCTACAGTCCATGGGATCACAAAGAATTGGACATAACTGAGCGACTGAACATGCACACTGTGGTTCTAGGGCCCACATTTATAGGCATTAAGCACTGGTCGTTGTTTCTGGCTATCAAAGGGACCTCAAAAGATCAAGTGGTCCAGTTGTCTGCCTGCCTGTCATTATCCCCATTTTACAGATGAGAAAGCTGAGGCCCAGTGCCCCTACCCTTCCTACCTGCTGCTATTGCCAGTTAATATGTGAAATCTTGACTCCAAGTGTGGTAGTATTTGGAGGTGAAACCTTTGGGAAGTGATTAGGTGATTAGGATTTGTGTCTTTTTTTAAAGGAGACTCAGGAGAACTCATTTGCCTTTTCCACCATGTAATGTTATAGCAAAAGACGGCCATCTGTGAAACCGGAATTGGACTCTCACAAGACACCAAATCTGCTGGTGCCTTGATCTTAGACTTCCCAGCCTCTAGAACTGTGACGGACAAGTTTCTGTGGTTTATAAGCCATACAGCCCGTGGTGTCTGTTCTAGAAGCTCCAATGGGCTAGACACCAAGAGAAGAAGAGGACTGATTTGCTAAAGCCACACAGTGAGGTTGCAGGTGAACTGGAATTAGAACCCTGCTCTTCTTTACAGGAATGATCTTCCCCAGCAGTTTCTGTCTTTTGGGGTTCTTTCCTCCTTTTGAGAGCATGAGAGCCACATCAGCATGTGGCCCAGATGAGGCTCTTCCTTCTCATCCCTGGCATGCTGTCCACTCTTGAACCAGCAAGTCCTCCTTCTGTTGCTGGGCTTACTCTGGCTGCCAGGACCCCTCCCTGGTGTGGCCCTCACCACTGTCCACAGAGGCTGCTTGAGGGGTACAGGTAGGTTGGCAGGAACCTTCACCAGCTATGATTCCAAGGTGGGTGCTCAGAGCATGCTCAGAGGGTGGTCTGAACAATTAGAAAAGGCAGACAAGATCCCTCTGAGTTCTTCAAAAACATGATGGATTGCATTGACCTCACTTACTTTGTTGAGGAAGTTACAAACTGATGAGGTTAGGTGAACTGGGAAACTAGCAAATGTGAACTCCATGAAGGTATTTGACAGAATCTCTTGTAAATTTTCAACCAGATAGAAAAGATGGTCCATTTAGATGCATCTGTACATTGTGTCTCAAACTCAAGAGGTGTTAATCTGGGAGTAGTCTGGGGTGGGTGTCTACAGCAGGGGTCCCCAACCTCTGGGATCTAACGCCTGATAATCTCATGTGGTGATAATAGAAATAAAGTACACAATAAATGTAATACACTTGAATCATCCCCAAACCATTCCACCACCCCCAGTCTGTGGAAAACTTATCTTTCCCAGAAGCAGTCCCTGGTACCGAAAAGACTGGGGACTGCTGATTTGCAGGACTCTGTTCTTTGCCTGGGCTTTAAAAAATTTATATATGGTCTAAAACTTATGGTGGTTTGTGCAAAAGTGGTATGCATTCTGAGAAAGCGTGCTTCAGATTTTGAATTTTTATCTTTTCGTGGTCTAGCACAGTGCAGTACTCTCTCGTGATGCTGGGCAGAGGCAGTGAGCAGCAAGCATCCTGCTCAGCCACACGGTCACAATGGTGAGAACCGATATACTTGAAACTGTCCTCTACCCAGACAACCATTGTGTTTTACACTTTCACTGTTCAGTAAATTACGTGAGATATTCAACACTTTTTAAAGAAATAGGCTTCGTGTTAGATGATTTTGTCCGAATCTGTAGGATAAGTGCTCTGAACATTCTTAAGGTAAGCTAGCCTATCATGTTCTTAGATTACATGTATTTTTTTTAAAAATTTTATTATTTTTTAAAGTCTTTATTGAATTTGTTACACTATTGCTTCTATTTTCTGTTTGGTTTTTTTGGCTGTGAGGCATGTGGGATCTTAGCTCCCTGACCAGGTAGCAAACCTGCACCCCCTGCATTGGAAGGCAAACTCTTAACCCACTAGACCACTAGGGAAGTCCCGGATTACATGTATTAAATGCATTTCTTACCTAACAGTATTTTTGGTTTGTGATGGGTTTCTCAGGACTTAACCCATTGTAAGCTGAGGAAGATCTATCATTTTTTATGTATCTGTCTTTAAGAGAAGATATATATTCTTTCTTTAATCAATTACTTGAATACAATCATAGAAGTCTTACAGGTCAAGTTTTGCTAATGATGTCAAGCTAAGAGGATTAGCAAATATGTCAGATGACAGCCAGAAAACAAATTTCCTCTTGTCACATTCACACCATTGCTCCAGGATTCCAAGAGTTCTGGGTTCACTACATCAACTGGCTCTTGGGTTCCGACAACCAGCTGCTTAAGGACAGAACGTAGCTGATGAGGCTTAAAGGGAGTAGGTGTGAAAAGAGACTGAGGCCCTAGTTGAGCATGTCTCATTATGCTCTCTGAAGGGAGGGAGCAGCTGGAAGCTAGCGGCTGTGCTGATGTAAATGCAGGCCACTGTTAGTCCTGAGTCTGCTGAGAATGAGACCTCTTTCAGGGCATATGCTGGGAAAGGCAGTGCCAGTAGGACCATGGAAGATACCTATAGTAGAGAAAAGCTCCTGTTAGTGACCTTGGCTTCGACCTTGGCTTTATCTCAGGTTACCCTCCCTCCTCACACTCACCCTCCGTTCTACCGATGGTTATCAAGTAAGACCTCAGGATGCCAGGCACTGCAGTGGGCACTGGTGGACAGTTCCAAACAGGGTGCCTGTCCTCATGAGCTTATGACCCATGTTTTTCTGCTACATGTGTGTAGGTGGTGCCGGGGTCTCTGGGGTGGTGCTGTCAGACTGGCCCTGGGGGAAATCCAGGCATCCCGAGGCAGGCAGAGGTGTGGTCAGGAGCTGAGGTACACACAGGTGAGCCCAGATGGGGCAGCCTGGGGTGGAATGCCTTCTGTTCTGCAGAATAGTTCATTCTGCCTTTGAGTGGGCAGGTGAAGAGTGGTGGTGAGGGAGCAAGTGGCTTTGAGGAAAGGAGAGAATTACATCCTTAGGGCAGGAGATTCAGGCAGAGGCCATCACATGGACAAAATACAGATCTCTAAGGATAGAAGCTTTGGGCTGGGATGAGGTTTTATCTCTTATCACAGATGTTGGTTTTACTCTGTGTTTTTGAAAAATGTTATTGTAGAGTATAGCAGAATGTATTTGGTTTTGATCTCTTGGGATAGGTACATTATCTTGGAATCATAGCCCCCATTCCCAGGATGAGGACAAATGTACCGAGGAATAAACAGATATCATTGAGTAGCTGAGCAATTTCTGTTTGAGGGCTTCAGTCAATATCATGCCAGAGGAGTCCATCTCCACTGCTGGACCTATTCCAGCTGGGAAGAGAAAGGCATGCTTTTAAGATCCTTTGCATCTTTTGAAAAGCCATCCTAATGACCGACTTTTGTACTTAGAGAGTTTACATTAAGATTAAAAAAAAAAAACTTGTAGTATCTTTATCTTATTATAAAAGTAATTTATGTTTATTGAAGATAATTCAGAAAATGCAAATTAAAAGAAGAAAATTAAAATCACTCATAACCTCACTATCTAATATAACCACTATAGATATCTTGGCATGTATTCTCATTTTTTTAAAAAAACAAAATCAGATTATTTGCTCCTTGTTACCTGCTCTTATTTTCTTTAACTTTATATCATGAAGAGCTTTCTGGGCCATTTCAGAACCTCTACTCCGTATTTCTAAGTGGCTTACCAGTATTCCACTAGGCCATACATGGATAATCTTTTCTTGTTGAAATGTGGATTGTGTGCAGTTTCTTGGTTTGTGTGTGTGTGTGTGTGTGTGAGTCTTAACAACATTGCAGCATACAGCCTTGAAACAAAATGTGGGTGCTTCTCTATCATTAGTTCTTTAGACTAGCATTGCCTGAGCCAAGGGTATGCAAATTTTAAACATTTTAAAACTTGGTTATCTATGCCATTTCTGGAAAGCTTACTGTGGACCAGAGTCAGGTGCTTTCATATGCATCATCTCATTTAGTTTCCATAACATGCCTAGGGACTATTCTTATTCCTCTTTTAAGATGAAACATCGAGTCTTAGTTTTAGTAACTTACCCAAGACCTCAGAGCTAGGACATGGAGGGAATCAAGCCCACTTATCTGGCTGCAGGACTCACAATGGAATCCTGTACTACTTATTACTAAGCTGTCTGTCCTCAGACAGCAGTGGAT
This sequence comes from Capra hircus, assembly GCF_001704415.2. NCBI lineage: Eukaryota > Metazoa > Chordata > Mammalia > Artiodactyla > Bovidae > Capra > Capra hircus. The sequence goes on along the minus strand of NC_030815.1, from coordinate 63,383,149 downwards.
GGGGGTGGGGTGGGGGAGGGAGGCCTTCCCTTGAGCATGTAACTGGGAGATATTACTAAATAAAAAACAAAAACAAAAGCTCTGCCAATTGGGCAGTTGATAAATTATTATTTTGCACTTCTTTGTTTATCAGAAAGGTTGAATGTATTTCAGTGTTTAATGAGCTCCGTTTTAGTGAATTGACTTGTCATGCCTGTTGAGTATTTTTATTAATATACATAGCTCTTTCCTACTGAATTATGAAACTGCTTTTTATATATTATAATTCTTTACCCATCCCCAACCCTAGTGTGTGTACTAAATATTTTTCCAGTTTTTTCTCTTGTCTTTTAACATGAAAAAACTCATGTTTCTTTTAACATGAGTTTTTTAAAAATCTCATGTAGCTAAACTGATACCTTTTTAATTTTTGCTTTCAGTGTATACTTAGAACATCCTGCAAATAATCCATGGCTTTATAAATAACCCATTTAAATTTTCTTTTGGTTATACTAATGATTTAATTTTTTAAATATTTAACTCTTTAGTACATTTAACATTTAATTTTTAATAAAGTGAACTTCTAATGATATATTTATTTTCCAAATGGTTAATCCAGTGTTCCAATACTATTTGTTGAAAAATTTATTTCTCTATTTACTTGAAATGACACCTGATATACAGTTGGTCTGTTCCTGAATTTCCAGGTTTCTAGGTTTTACAAGGTGTGTCTAGGTCAGTGCCCCACTATTTAAATCACCTTAGCTTTTTGTTAGTCTTTAATATCTGATAAGCTAAGTCCTCTCTATAATGTTAATCGTACTTCTCTTTCCAAGGATTTTCCTAACTATCCTCATCCATTTATCCTCATGCTAGAACTAAAAATTATTTTCTTGAGTTCTGAAAATAATAATCATGAAGTTGATATTTTGGTTGGAACTTGGCAAACTTAGAGATTGAAATGTTTGCAGATTCATTTTGCAGGTTCATCTCATTCAAGAAACAAGGTGCATCTTGTCTTTCATTCTTACCTCTTTTATATCCCTCTCAAAGAATTGGTAGTTATTCATTCATCCCACAAATATTTCTTGAGTAGTTCCGGACATTGTAGTCCTTTTCATATGAATCCTACTCATTTCACTAACTTAATTTCTCAGTCTTTTATGTCTTTGTTACTATTGTGAGCTATATCCTTTTATTTTATAGCAGCTCCCCTTCATCACCATATTTTCTAACTAATTATTGCTGGTAAGTAGAAAGCTTTGATTTGTGAATATTTCATAACCAGCCACCTACTTGAGCATTCTCATTAGTCCAAGTAGTTCCCCATGGACTTTCCAAGTAGACAGTCATCCTTTTTTGCAAGTGACAATACTTATGCTGCTGCTAAGTCGCTTCAGTCGCGTCCGACTCTGTGCGACCCAAGAGACGGCAGCCCACCAGGCTCCCTCGTCCCTGGGATTCTCCAGGCAAGAACACTGGAGTGGGTTGCCATTTTCTCCAGACAATACTTATACCTCTTCCTATTTCAATATTTTTATGTGGCTTCTTTGTCCACAGATTGAATTGTCATAAACTGTGAGAGCAGAGCCAGGTAGATGTTGTGAGCACAGGCATTCTTGTTCGATGGTGTGTTTCACTGTTGCTGGGCATGCTGGCTGTGGTTTGTGACAGGCTTTGGTGTGTTCTGGAGGTACCTTCTTTCTCACTTACTAGGAGGGTTGGGCTTTATTGTTTTAAATCAGAAATTTAAGTGAATTTTATTAAATGTGTTTTCAACATCTTCTGTATGAACTGTGCATTTCAAGGAGTTATTTCAGCAGGCCCAGTGGGTGACTGCATATCTGCAGCTAGACTGTAGACACTTTGTGGGTGGGCTTTGTCCTCAAAATCATCTAAAATCATCCATCTCCAGCTGTATTTAGACCCTATGGAGAAACGACAAGCTAAATCCATTCAATCCTCCACTCTCCCCTTGCAGTCAATGTTCAGTCAATGTGTGTGAGAGTCAGTGGATATACATTCTGTCACTGTCGTGAATTCTAGAAGGGTGTTATAGGGAAGCACTCTCAAAAATCAGAGGTGGGGAGACTGCAGAGCCTCACCTTCCCTTGTGCCCTAATTAGGCGCCATCAGTGCGAGGCGGCATTTCATCCAGTTCTCCAGATGAGGTTAGTATCATGTTTGCCTCATCAAGGAACTGAATTACAATGGCATAGATGTTTAAATTGCGGGCCATAAAGTGCTTGTCAAGTACTAATTGTAGTCTTCCCGAGCCCTGGTATTACCAGCCTCATGATTATGCCAGCTGCTGGGCTGGCAGGCAGCCTTCCCAGCAAGCACCTTGCAGTAAAGGTGTGGCTGTGATGGGGCAAATTTTGTCTAGGGAATTAGATGTGCTTTCTAAATAAATAAGGGATTCAGGTGTCAGGTGAGGGGCTATACAATGGTTGGAAGTGCCCCCAGAACTGTGCCAGTCCATTTGGCTGAAAACAAGTTGTTCTAAAACTATTTGGTTGAAAACAGTATGATCAAGGTGAAAATTAGGTCCAAAATTATGAGTTGGCAAAAAATGAATCATTCCCTCTTTGCTGGATTTTCACATGAGGGTAGTTTGGGTGCATTATTCATTTATTCAACAAATAGTAACTATTTATTGTGTGTCAAGTACTGTTGTCAGCAATGGGGGTGCAGCAGTGGACACAACAGAGACTGTCCCAGAGAACTTGGATGCTGATGCTGGAGATGGAGAGATGTTGCCTAAATTAGCACACATCTTAGCTAGTGGACCATAAACCACGTCAGATGGTGATAGAGCTAGAAAAGACAAATAAAGCACAGTAAGGGGGTGAGTGATGATGATTTAGTGGCTGGATGAGTTCTGTTTGAAGTTGATGTCCAGAGAAGGCCTCTGTGAGATAACATTTCAACAGATATTGGACAGAGGGAGACAGAGAGCCTGTGGTGTTTTGTGCTGTCCAGGCCAGTGCCAAAGCAGATGCAGTGGTCCTGAGGCAGTTTCCTTGGGGAATGCATGACCAGCAAAGAGACTGCTGGGGCTGGAGCAAGGTGATGAAGTGCTTCAGGATCAAGCTGGTGAGGGGGAAGGGCTAGATCGCATAGTGTTTGATGGCCGTGGGATGTTCAAGGATTTTGCACAGAGAAATGATGTGATCTGACTAGTGTTTTAGGGCCGTTTTCCAAACTCCATCTTTAGGCATTTTGGGTTCATTTCTGAAAATTTTTTTTGGCAGCACAGACATAGTTGGCTGAAAATGAAAGATACACAGGAAAAGTAGTCAACCACCACCACAGAAAGCAGAAAAAAAATTCTGAAAAATTGACAACAATGCCTGAATACCTATAAGATGTTGTAAACTTGTCTCAGATGCCCTCAGGTTATTAATATGGGAAAAGTCCATATGCAGGACTCTTCCTTTTGACCAGATTGTTGTCTGGATCAGGTTTTCATCTGTCTGGGACTGGTCAGTGTAGAGTTTGCCAAATCTGTCCCTTTGGTCAGGAGCTTGGGTCTGGAGGCATACAGGTGCTCAGAATCATCGTCTTGAGCTGCAAATAAGTGCCACAGATGGCAGGACTCAGGCAATGGTTGTCCACTTAGGCTGTACATGATACGAAGAGCCCTCTCCGTCTTGTTTCATCTTTATTGCTGCCCTTACTGTGTTTTTTAAGGCCCGTAAGTCAGGAGAGGTTGGACTGAGGGCTTATGTTGAGTGAATGACCATCTGAGATCCTGGATCCACCATGGAGGCCTTCTGTATGCCTGGACCTTGGCCACCTCTATAATATAGCCTCTTCTTACAATAGTGTAAAGATCTATTTCTGTTTTTGTTTGTCTGAGTAAATTGGGACTTTCTTTAGGCAGTGTACTAGGGTGACAGGTGAGCTGCCATATAACAGAGGGACCCCAAAATATAGTGTCTTAAATCAGTTAAAATTCTATTTTCCTGTCAACCTATAGTCTGGCTGGTCCAGGCTTAGGACATCTCTGCTCTACCAAATAATTAAGGGATTCAAGTTCCTTAACTTTTGCTGTCCCACCATGCCTATAAGATTTGTCCCTATTGCTGTGATTGAACAGGGTCACAGCCACATCTGTGTTACAGTGGGTGGAGGGGGAAGAGAAAGTGCAATAATCTAGAGCAAGCATCCTGCCTTAAAGCTGCAGACAGACCAGAAGTTGTAAATATCAATACTGTTCTATCTGTTAGAAATTAGTCACATAGTCATGCCCAGCTACAAGGGAGGATGGTTACATTTGATCTCTAGCTTGATGGTAAATGCCGAGCTTAAATTTAATGATGTGGTATATTAGTTTCCTATGGCTGCTATAAAACATTACCACAAACTTAGTGGCTTGAAACAACACAAATTTATTCTCTTACAGTTCTGAAGGTAAGGAATACAAGATGAGTCTTGTTAAAGTCAAGGTGCTGACAGGGCTGGTTCCTTTGGAGGCTCTGAGAGGAGAACTCATTTCCTTTTTCAGCTTCTGAAGGTTGCCTGCATTCCTTGGCTCATGGCCATTTCCTTCCTTGCATCACTCAGACTTCTTGAGTCTGTTGTCACATCTCCTATTACTCATTCTAGTCTCCTGCTTCCTCTTTAAGGACTTTTGCGATGACATCAGGATGATGTGCTTAGATATTGAGTGCCACTCCTTACTACCCTGAAATTCACTGGTTTAACCAGTATCTCTTTATAGAAAAGCAAAGGGTGTCAGGTGTCCTGTGCTGACCCTTAAGGATATATACTCTAAGTTTGGACAAGAGAACTTAGAAGGAAGCCCATGGTCAGATCGGTTGCCCACATCTGTTATTGCCAAGTTCTGTACCCTTGATGGACTCCATCACTTGCCCCCACCTTCAGAATGATGGACATTTTGGGGCCGGATGCCTCCTTCCACAGACATAGAGCTAACACTGAGCCTACCACCCAGGGCCACCAGCGTGGCTCCGTCTCCTGGGTTTCCCTGTACTGTCCTCCTCCTGATCACACAGGCTGAAGGCCTTGGCTTCCTCTCTGGCCACTCCCTTCCCTTGATCAGCCCCTCTCTCCATTGGCCTCCACAGTTTCAGATCTCAAGATGTTCACTCCTACCCCTTTCTTGGTAGCCTCGTTGCTTATGGAACTGGACCAGGTCCTCATCCCTGTGGCTGACACACTCTCCACACTTCTCCTGGACCCTCACCCATCTAGTCCTTCCTCCTTCAGGCCTCTACTGTCTACAGAGGCTCCTGCTTTGGTCTCACTGACTGGAGAACCCTTGCCCCACCTCATGCTCAGAAATCTCCACTGGGATCCCTGTTTCTATCAGGTGAAAACTCATCTGCTCTCAGTCTTCATGCATTTGACCAAGATGGGAAGAGGAAAAGGGCCCTGGAGTCAGAGCCTCCAGCTCAGGGTCTTATCCTCGGCCATAGACCTGCTGTGAGGCTGGGGTAAGACATGTCTCTCCTCTAAACCTCAGTTTCCTTCTTCACAAGATGGATGGGTCTGGCCCGCTGAGCTCTCCTCCTAAGAAGTGGTGATTCCTTTCCAACCTGGTTACCTGGCTGGACTCCTGCCAGCCAAAGCTTGGGGAGCCAGAAAGAAAAGAGGGTCTGGAGGGAGCTGAGGCTGGCTCCCTGCATTGTATGCCCATGAGTGGCTCCTTATTGTCCCCCTGGCATGGGGACCCTCTGGCTCAGGGGCTCCCTAGGCTGCCTGTGCACTCCTGAAGGCAGGCTGGACCGCTGGCTCTCAGTCTCTGAGACCATGCTCAGGGAGGGCATCCCAGGGCCCAGCCAGCTGTGAAGGACTGGCAGGCTGCCCCGCTGCCCCGTCACCTTTCTTCCTGTCTTGTCTATCATTGACTGTCCAGTGGAGCCGTCTCATCCCCTTCATCTGGCCTGAGCAGTGAATCTGTACTTGGGTGAGTGATGTGCCAGGGGCTGTTTCCCCCAATAGGCTGGTATCCTTGGTGCAGGATCTTCCCTTGTTCATTTCTGCTTCCTGCCAAGCCCCCAGTCCCATCCCACCCCATCCCACCAGCCCTCAGGGCCCCCGAATCAGGAACGAACAGGAGAGTGAAGGATCCTAGGGTCCCCAGACATTAATGTGGCTTTCACAGATGAGGGTGCTCTTTCCTCTCAGAATCCCTGTGATTTCTGGGCTGTGTTGATGGGTTTCACCAGCTTGTCAGGCCTGGCGAGGTCACTGAGTCTGGACCTGGGAATCCGGGGGAAGATTGGCTCTACCTTCCATTCAGCAGCAAATTATTAGGCTCTTTTTATTTTTATTCCAGGCACCATCCTGGGCACTGGAGGGAACTGCTAAGCAGAGTTTATAAAATCTTTCTGCTCCCTCCCTAGATGATGACAGAGACCAAAATGATCAACTGTCATGAACCTCACAAGGCTGCAGGGTGGACCTATGGTGCCAAAGGATGGAGGGTCTGGCTGTTAAGCAAAGTTTATAAACCTTTGTTCCTTCCCAAGAGGATTGATGTGGGGTGTGTGGGTGGCATTTGCAGTGGCCTGTGGGCTCCAAACAGGCTTTCTTGCTACAGAAACTATTACCATTTATCTCCTCAGCAGGCCTTTTTGTGACCTTCAGAGAGAGCAGCTGAAGAATTAGTACTGGGGTCAGACAGGGGCTTGTTGTTCGAGCAGTGCTTTACAGCAAAACCAAAGTGGTGCTGGTGATTACACAAGGGTCCCCTGTTCAGTTATGCCTCATTTGTTCAGGATCTTCAGGACATGAATTGAACTGAGACACTTATTTTCGGGGAGCTAATGTTTCCATATTTAAACACCAGAAACTGTTTTCTTAGAAAATATTGGACATTTTGTATTTCTTTTTAAATACATATTTAAAAAATTTTTAATTAACATATAGTTGATTTACAATAGTGTTCTAATTTTTTTTGTTTTTAAAAAACATACAGTTTTTTCATGTGTATGTTTATTGTAGCAAAAAACCAAGAAAATACTCATAAGGAATAAAAACTTTACCTTAATCTCCTCTCAGAGAGAAGTACTGTTAACATCCCACCTTCTCAGAAATGGCACTTTTAATTTAATCTTTTCTTGATGGTTCAGTATCTTCATTTCAATCCCCAGTTATCTTCTACTTTTACTCTGGGAAGCTACATGAGGGAGGTAGGATTTTTTGTTGCTCCCACACCATGACTCTTGAGTATAAAGAGCGCTGTGTGTAGTTGCTATCTATTTTGTTGTTTTCTCATTCTCTTTGTGCCTGCTGACACTATCCGCTGCTGTATTAAACCTTCTTTGTATTCCTTTGCTTCTCTCCCTGCACCACACCTTCTTGATTCTAAGATGCACAGTCTTCCCTTAGCATTTTTATATTGTTGAAACTGGGATGTGTCTTGCCAGCAGGCCGAGGAGTAGGTTCTGATGAAGATTCTTATCGTCTGTGTTTAGATGGAATTTTGTCTATTTCCACCTTAGTTGCAATGGTCACTTATTTTGTTGGAGATCTTACACTTACTTGAATTTTAACTTGCATTTGAATTCCTAAATGATTTCTCATTATGTGTTCCAAAAGATTATGTTATAATGAAGTAATAAAATTATTGTGAATGCAGAAGATTGCTTGTCACATGCCGGGCAAGATGATTAAAGGCAGCAGAAATTGCCTAATCTCTCAGAATATATCTTAGAATTTTCAGAGTTAAGGGAGGTAAATGTGGCCAAATTTTTATTATGGAGGGATGTCAAGTCCTCCAAATTAAAGCTTGGGACTGTTTTCAAGAGAAACTATCTAGTTTCTTTCATCAGTAGATTGAATTTAATTAAGAAAAAATGGACCTGCAAATAACCAAATAGGGAAATCAGATCAAAGCTTCCTATCCATCAGATTGCCTGAGAATTATTCTTTGAATTGAAAGATGCCAGTGGGGTTAAGGTTATGAAGAGTGGTTCATGAACAGCAGGGTGTCAGCACCATGCTATGCATATCTGGCTGAGGCAAGCACTGACTTGGAAGAACCTTGAAAATGAATCTGAAGAAGGCTTAGATTAAAACTTAGTATATTTTGAATAAGAAAGTAGTTTTGGGTGAGAGGGGCAGGGAGGGGAGGGAAAAAAAAAGAAAGTAGTTTTGAAAAAACAGCTTTTTTTGGTCAATAAAGAACTGTTTCTGTGTTTTCACTTAAAAAAGGAAGGCAGCCTGACATACTACAACGTGGATCTTGAGGACATTGTGTTACGTGAAATAAGCCAGTCACAAAAAGATGAATACCGTGTCAGTCCACTTACATGAGGCATTTAGAGTATCAGATTCAGAGACAGAAAGCAGAATGGTGGTTGCCAGGGAATGGAAAGTTATTGTTTAATGGATATAGAGTTTCAGTTTTGCAAGATGAAAAAGTTTTGGAGACTGATTGCATGACAGTACTGAACTATACGTGTAAAAATGGTTATGACAGTGAATTTTATGTTATGTATATTTTATCACAAGTTATAAAATATTTCTGTGTTCTCTCAGTGGGAGTACCACCATCTGCCCAGTTCTATGAACTGGAAACCTTTGCCCTCCTTCTATGTGCTTCATCCAGCGATCTCTAGACCTTGTAGATTTTATCTCCTATTTTTCCAACTATCCCCTACTTACTATCTCTTCCATCACAGTCTAAGTTACCATCATCTTTCCCAGACCACTGCAGTGGCCTCTTTACATCACCTGATGGCCTTTTTTCTGTCCTCAAATCATTTCTCCAGAGTGAACTCTTCAGAAGTCTTGATTGTATCAGGCTCTCTGTTAAAAGCCTTCAGTGATTAGAGAAATACTAATGAAAACCACAGTGAGATGCCACTTTATGTCCACTAGGATGGCTAGAATAATAAAGTCAGATAATAACAAGTGTTAGTGAGGATGTGCAGAAATTGGAACTCTCATGCACTGCTAATGGTAATGTAAAATGGTGCAGCTGCTTTGGAAAATGGTCTGGCAATTTCTTAAGTTATTAAATGTAGAGTTACCATATGAGCCAGCAATTCCACTCCTAGATATGTACCCAAGAGAAATGAAAACGTATGTCTTCATTAAAACTTGTGCATGAATGTTCAGAGCAGCATTATTTATAATAGGCAGTAAGGTGGAAACCATCCATCAACTGATAAATGGATAAACAAAAGATGGAATATCCACAAAATAGAATATTATTTGGCCATCAAAAGAAGTGATAAACACAATAGCTCCTAGCCACAGGTAGTTATTTAATTAGAATTTAGTTAAAGTAAAAAATGTAGCACTTCAGTAACACTACCACATTTCAAGTATCCTATAGCTATTTGTGGCCAGTAGTTGCCCTGTTAGACTACACAGATATAGAACATTTCCATCATTGCAAAAAGCTCTATAGACAGTACTATACTAAGACCTTGTCGTGACAGTGACTCAGTTTCAAGCATTATGCTTCCAGGATATATAACCGTCGTATCTACTTATAGCTCATTTCCTGAAAAAAAAAAAAAAAAAAGGCAGGGGAAAAAGGATAAAAATGATGTAGTGATACATGCTACAACATGAGTGAACCTTGTAAATATTATAAGTGAAATAAGGAACTAGTCATAAAAGACCACATAACATGTGATTCCATTTACAGGAAATGTCCAGGATAGGCAGATCTATAGAAACTAGATTAGTGGTTGTTTAAAGCTGAAATTGGGTTCCCTGATAGCTCAGTTGGTAAAGAGTCCGCCTGCAATGCAGGAGACCCTGGTTTGATTGCTGGGTTGGGAAGATCCACTGGAGAAGGGATAGGCTATCCACTCCAGTACTCTTGGGCTTTCCTTGTGGCTCCGCTGGTAAAGGATCCGCCTGCAATGTGGGAGACCTGGGTTTGAGACCTGGGTTCAATGCCTGGGTTGGGAAGATCCCCTGGAGAAGGGAAGGTTGCCCTCTCTAGTATTCTGGCCTGGAGAATTTTATGGACTGTATAGTCCATGAGGTCGTGTAGAGTTGGACACAACTGAGCGACTTTCACTTCACAAAGCTGAAGTTGGGAGTAGTGGTTTCTAAAGGGTTCAGAGTTTCTTCTTGAGTGTTTTAAAATTGACTATGAAAATGGTTGCACATATGTATGAGTGTAGTAAAAACCATTGAATTGTACACTGTAAGTAGGTGACCTGTATGGTATGTGAGTTATATCTCAATAAGGCTTGTTTTTTGTTTTTTAAAGCCTTAAATGATGTCCTACTCCTTATAGGGAAAAAGTCCCAATCCTTCAGTTGGCCCTCGGGGTCTTGCCCGCTGGCCCTCCTCCCTGAGTCCCGTCTTGGCTGGAGAGACTGCGTGCGTGGCATGCTGCCCTTGCCTGCAGCGCCTCCTCTGCCACCTGCACCCTCTCACCTGCCTAGTTCTCCTGGATGAGTTCTCCTAATTCTGCCTAGTTCGGATTCTGGCTCAAACATCACCTCCTTGAGGAGGCCTTTCCTGACTCCTTGTGAAAGGTTCCCCAAGCAGGTACATACTCTTTCCTGCGCGTCTGTGCTTCATTGCGTGCCAGCTCCTTGGCCTCTCCCCATAGCCCTGACTATTCTGTATGTCTTATGTTCTCGGGTCCTAACAACAATGCTTCATAAGTATTTGTGACGTTATGAACCATTTGCATTGTTGGTATTAAAATTTATGGTATTGGGGACTTCCTTGGTGGTCCACTGGCTAAGACTTTGTGCTCTCAATGCAGGAAGCCTGGGTTTGATCCCCAGTCAGGGAACTAGATCCTGCCTACTGCAACTAAAAGATCATGCACGCCACCATGAAGGTCAAAGACCTTGCATGCCACAACTAAGACCTGGCACAGCCAAATACAATAATTAAAAAATAAATTCCTTATTTCTAAAATGATTCAATGCAGCTTAAAACACAATATCAGTTAATAGGTATGACTTACAAAGCTATATTAATTAAAAGGTATATTCCATAGAAAGAGCTGGACTGATCAGAGGAACAGAGTAGGAATCCCAGGAGGATGTCTAAATAAGTACAATAATTTCATATATACAAAATGTAGAATAATTGATAAAAGCTGAATTATTCTACAAAGTGTGTTGTAGAGGATGAGTGTTTCATCACAGTTTAAAGTTGAAATATTAAGACAACCTAATTCAAAAATGGGCAGCCGTTTTTGGGAAAGACTGATAAGTTTGGATATAAAAAATTTTAATGCCTGAAAATCAAAACCACTCTGTTCTGAGTTGGGCTCCCAGGAGACTCTGAGACGTGCATGCAAAAGTCATACTCGGGAGAGTCAAGAGTTAAGAGCAAGGATGGCAGGAGGGGATCAGTGTGGTTCACAGGATGCCTCAGCTGACTTCATGGGGAGCACTGGAGCTGGGAGGGCTCTTTAGGGATGTCCCAGACTGAGGCAGTGGGCCTGGGTCTTTGTTTCCCTGCATCAAACAGTCACTGGCTGTGGGCTGCCCACTGGGATGAGGCGGTTCCTGAGGCTGAGGGCAGGTTCCAGTAAGGGACTCAGTTATAAGCTATTTCCAGAAGTCAGGGGATGGGCTTTGAAGACAACAAAGGGGACCTGGGTGGATCCTAAAGAGTCAGGGTAAATATTTACCCTGCATTCAGAGGTCTGCACACAGGAGGTTTACACCACCGAGGTATGCTCTGGAGCAGCACTTGTCAGGGAGGGAGGGAGGCAGGATGGGGCTGATGGAGAAGTTGAGCTTCCAGGCAGCTGCAGCAGAGGCCTCAGCTGATCCTACAGGGAGCTCTGAATATTGTCCTGAATCAGGGCAAGGATTCCAGGCCTGAATAGCCCCAAATGGAACAGTTACTGGGTAAGGGTTTTCCCTGGGAAGGGGACGTAAACTTGGGTGGGGCAACTCACTTTGGCTGCCCTGCAGCGGGTTCAGTGAGGTCAGCAGCCAACACTCCCCATGGCTGGGGGAACACATGCCTGGGTCCTGAAGGGGAGGGTCTGGGAGGTGCATCACAGCACCCACCTTTCCCAGTGCTTCTGCCACCTGCATTCCATCTGCTTGACTATAAGTTCAACCATCTCGAGTGTCTTCTCCAAAGTTCTGTGATCTCTTTTCCTCAGAGACTTCTAAGAGGAAGTTAGTGGCACAGGCTGCAGCCCTCGCCACTACAGCTGGTCTTGGGGAACACTGATACTTATCACCTCTCTCCTTTGCTGCCTGTTCTGGATCTGCAGCATCTCTGCTCAGCTTGGTGGCTTCCTAGATGGGGTGACTCTGAGGGTTTTAGACCCCTAGCCACCATGTTCTTTTGAAGCCATGAGTGCCACACTGTCCCTTTATTGTCAAAATTGAGCAAAGAACCACTGAGAGATACCTTGGTGAATCATCTGGGGACGTGATCACTGAGTAGGTCTGTGGATCTGGTGGACTCATTATGATCTGGACCTGGGCCAGAACTTCTTTTATTGGCTATATGTGTGTGTGTGTGTGTGTGTGTGTGTGTGTGTGTGTGTGTGCATGGACTCTCAGTTGTGTCCCGACCCTTTGTGACCCCACAGACTGTAGCCCACCAGGCTCCTCTATGTATGGAATTTTCCAGGCAAGAATACTGGAGTGAATTGTCGTTTCCTACTCCAGGGAATCTTCCTGATTCAGGGATAGAACCCTCATCTCTTGCATCTCCTGCATTGGCAGGCAGATTCTTAACCACTGCGTCACCTGAGATTTGGCTGTCCCCCATCAATTTCATTCTAACAGGGCACCATGGTAATCCACTGGGACCTCAGATACCCATATCAACTCAGATCCTGTGTTTAACTATCTTCGAAATGCCTGAGTCTTTCTCTTTCCTAAGTTTGTGTTTACAGGAAATATATTCTGTAGGTTCCTCTGGGGAAAGACTGGGGAGGGTCATTATTATATATCCTTGCTGTGGTGTTTTAGAATCCTTCCTCCTGAGAATCCCTAGCTGTTCCTTCAGACAGAGGTTTTCAGGTCTGAAAAATGTCTCAGGTGCATTAACTGGGCAAGACATTGTGATTTGTTTAGTTGGATAGCTGCCTTCCGTCGCCTGATTATCCATTCATTCATTTATTTTTGGTTGTATAAATTAAGCAGTTTTTTCATTGGCTGCCCATCTGTCTTTCCCATTAGGTACACTATGTTTTGTTAACCATCTTCCTAGATCTCTGCAGAGTAGGCCCCTCTGACTGCCACTCTGACCCTGCTGCTCATTTTGATAATTGCACCCACCTTGCTTCTAACAGTTAAGTGCTGCTGTCTACCTCTTATTATTTGGGACCCTATTGCTCCCATTGCTGTCAGGCAGTCCCGGCTATAGCAGCATTTCCTGCCACCAGCTCTGGCCCACAGGGAAGATCTGAGGGCCAGAGCATCTCCACTGTGCTGATCCTCTCCACCAGGGTTCATCCCCTCAGCAGAACACGGTCTCCTGGTGGGTTTCTCAGCCCTAGTAGTATATTCACTCTAGTATTGCTTACTTCTCTAAGCTTTTTGATCCCTTCTTCCATTGTCTTCATAAGAGTTATGGCATTTCTGCTTCATTTAGTGTAGAGCAGGCTTCTAAAAGCCATTGTGTTAATACCTCTTAGGATACTTGCCAGGCTCTTATATCCTGTATCATGGGAGGGTGCCCCCATATTGACAACACTTGCCTTCAACCAGCTTTGTGTTCTATTCCGCTTGACGTACCATCCTCAGAATCCAGGTCCATACATAACCTTCTTGTTCCTGTGTTGGCTGGTCCTGTAGCTCAAGCCTTCTCAGGCTCAGGACATCCCCGATTGGGCTATATTGTGATTTGACTCTAGTTTCTGGCCTGATGGTCAGGGAAGGAGATGGGGGATGAATCTCGAGGAATGAGCATATGTCATACTGTTTCTGCATCATCTTCAAGCAAGGGGAGAGCTATAGCCCATCACAGGGAGCAGTGGGTCATGATTTCAGACCTAGAGGGCTTAGGAGAACCTGAGGACTCAACTTTTTGAGTGCACTGACCAGATATCTCCCAAGTCTGATTGTCTCATTCCCCATTCAGAGTCCTGGGTCTGAACCTCAGCCTTTTCTGTGCTCTGCTTACAGGAGATATGTCTCTTTCTGTGATGCCAAGGAAGGTGTCTGATTTTCACAGTTCACTTAAATTGGTGATTAATCATTCTCAGCCTTTCTTCCTCAAGCACATTGCTTGTACCCAGAAACAGCCATCTGAGTCCAAGTTCCTTGTAGTTACTACTTCCCTCATATCTCTCAAATGCCTATGATATTGCTCCCACCAATGTCCCATTCCCGTCCACCATGGAGGAAGGTTAGCAGTTTCACTGCTTCAGCCTGCCATGGACTGTGAGTGCTTCAGCTGCCACCAATGATGGGGCTCTCTGTGCCAGCTCCAAAATCTCACAGTGGCTCTGCTTCCTAGAATGACTTCTGAAGCCAGCTCCTTAGATTGGGTTCCTTGGGAAGCTAGGACTTTGAGATTTGCCTCCAGGAATGTTTTTTGGCAAGTGCTCTCAGGAACACTGCCTGCAAAGGAATGAAAGAAGCAGGACTGGGCAGAGGAGAAAGTGGAACTGCAATGCAGTTGCAAAGAAGCCTCCATCAGTTCCCCAGGAAGCTCTGGAGATGTCCTGAAACATGGCAAGGGCCAGCCTTTGGTACTGCCATGCTGGATACAGGCTGCTCCTGGGAGTCTAGGGCAGAATAGTAACTTCTAGCCCAGGGCAATTTGTAGAGAGAGACATCTGTGTGTCACCAGGAGCCAGCCTCCTAGCAGCTGGGCAAATGAGTGTTTTGGTCCTAAAGGGGAGATCTGGGCAGTGCACCGTAACATCCATCATGATAATCAAAGTATCCTAATGTACAAAAGGAAAAATAGTAAAGAGATGAAGACTCCAAGGAATGATGGTCAAAAAACCGTGTAGGCTTAATAATGGCCCCTGAAAGATGCCGACATTCTAATTCCTGGGACCTGTGAATGTTACCATATATGGCAAAGGGAACTTTGAAGATGTCGTTAGTTAAGAATCTTGATATGGGGAGATTACCCTGGATTATGTGGGTGGGCCGGTTGTAATCTCAAAAGTCCTTAGAAGAAAAAGGCAGGGGACCAGAGTGAGTAATAGCAGATGTGACAGTGGAATCAAGAAGTCTTCAAGTGCTACAAGGAAGGGGCATTGAGCCAGGGAATGCAGGCAGCCTCTGCTGCTGCTGCTGCTAAGTCGCTTCAGTCATGTTCGACTCTGTGCGACCCCATAGATGGCAGCCCACCAGGCTCCCCCGTCACTGAAAAAGACAAGGAAACTGATCTTCTCCTGGAGCCTCCAGAAGGGAACAGTGCTACTGACGTCTTATCTTCAGTCCCATAAGATTTTGCATGTCTGTCTCGAGAACTATAGAGAATAAATTTATGTTGCTTTGGCCACTGAGTTTGTGGTGATTTGTTATGGCAGCAATAAGAAACGAATTCAGACCTGTACAGGAAATTCACCAAAGAACAAATATAATACAAATGCAGTTAAAAATATATTCCCTAGTTACATTTATCTCTACTAGCTATCAATGAAATTAAAATTAAAATCAGTAAGATACCACTTTTTATCATATTGGCAGAAATAAAACTTGTTCTTATTGAGGAGGATTAAAGAAATATTCTCGAATAGTGCTGGTGGGAATGTTGTGTAAATAGGTACAACTTTTCTGGAGGGTTATATGAGAATATTTATCAAATGACTTTAATAAAATTTGTTATCTTCCTTGATCTAGAAATTCCATTTCTAAGACTTTATCCTAAGGTAATGGTTGGAGTATAATCTAAAAATGAAAAACTAATTTAAAATACTCTAAAAGTGAAAAATGGGAACTTCCTAAATATTCAAGAAGAGGGGACTGGTTGAATAAATGTTGACATATCTGTGCAATACCTCTGTATCCAGTTTTGACATTGAAAAATGTTGACTTATTGTTAAATGAAAGAGGTAGGTCACAAAATACTATCTATAATGTAATCCAGATTTTATTAAAATATGTATATGAAAATGTCTTAAAAGATATGTACCATATGCAATTCTATATGGTGGTTATTTCTGGTAAGTTGTAGTTTAATACAGTAAGGGCTGTTGTGACGGTCATGGTCAGAATCATCATTATCATTGAACTGGCTGAGTTGGCCTTTATCCTGAAGCCTGTTTCTAAGAACTGGATGTTAGTCATTTCTGTGACCATGTCTTTCTCATAACCCTTTCCCCTTAAATAGAAACCCTTCCTTGTATCTGAATCCCAGGCTTGGGGCCTTAGTGCCTTGAGAAGTTGCAAATTCAAGAGCACAGGTAATATAAATGAGTAAAGAGAACAGGGGCAAGGGTAATGGATGCAGTCACACTTCATGTATTACATTTGTCAGACTAGTTTTTTAATTCTGTTAAGAAATACACTTTCTCCATTTTTCTTGGAAACATACTGTCTCTGTGGTTTGTTTTGTTTTCCCACGTTTAATCAAAACATAGGTACAGAAAAATATTTCTTCACCATAAGAAAAACAACATTGCAAGTGCAATGATGAATGTCAGCTGATGCTATTGGATAAAGATGGGAAGTCATGGAGACACTGTGGAGAGGAAAGCCCTGCCCATCTGAAGGGGCAGTGGCTACCCAGCTTCAGCTGATAACTGCCATATGGGAATGTGGCCAAATTGAACAAATCTACTGATTTTTTTTTTTTTCCAAGAGAAGCAAGAAATTTGGATTTTTTTTTTTTAAAAAGTATTGGCTCAGATTTTAAAATTAGCACTATGGGAGCAAATAAAACATGTTAAAGTTGACTATGGCCCAGGAACTATCAGTTTGCAACCTCTGGTCCAGGATCAAAGACCTGGTTACTCTTGCCAATACTCCTTACCCACCCATCCATTAACAGACCTCCCGACTGTTGACTGATTCTTGTCTGGATCTCCCCCTATTTCGTGTTTCCATAATCATTTTCATAATCAGTGCTCTGCCCTCTTGCCGGGACACCCTCATTCCTAAATATTCTTGGAAAATGTGTCTCTCCTCTGATAAGGTTTCCTTAAGAATAGATGAAATGAGTTAAGGCATAACTGGTAATTGGCTCACTGTTCTGTGGCAATGGAAAAGTATTCCTTGCCAATAATTTCTCTCAACACATTTTCAGACAAAGCAACATATGGGGTAATTATTTTTAGATCAGAAATAATTTGGGTGTTATAATGTCAGTGTACGTAAACCTGGTAAGATTATAGGAAGGTTTTCAAATGAGTTTTGAAACTAGTGACATATAAATTAAATGTTGAAGTGCTTGCCCACTTATTACTCAAAATATCAGCTCTACTATTTTTTTCTCCCTTCATAATAAGACAGCAATGCAGGCTGGTCTTAGCCCAGTGATAGAGCCTGTTGGATGTGAATGCAGCCTCTTGGCCTCTGCTCCCTGGTCCTACAGTTCATTTAGAGTTCCCTGTGCTAGTATATGGCCCCACCATCCACCCATTTCTGCAAACTGAAGGCTAGGGGACATCCTGTACACGCCTTCTGCCTCTCCGCCATATCCATCCTAAATATCTCCCAGATCCATTTATTTTCCCTCATCCCTGCTGCTGTCCTATTCCAGGCCACCACCCTCCTGCTCTTTGGCAGCTGCACTGGCCTTCTAACTACCTCCCTGTATCCACTGTCATCCCCTCTTAGTTCATTCCTGACGCTGTAGCCAGATACGATTTTCAGAACTGAAATTTTGTATATTACCTCTTTGCTTGGGACCCACCCAGTGGGTTGCATTGCTCTTTACATAAAGAGTAAAATCCTTAACATCATTTTAATATTATGTATGGACTACCTTCCATGTGTATTACTACTGTTATCTCTTGTTTGGTCCCCTTGCTTTGGGCTCCAGCATCTGCACCTGTTTCGTATCTTCAAACGTGCCTATAGTTCTCTTGTTATGCACCACTCTCTACATCCTACTTCACCTTATCTAGTGAACCCCACCATGCCTTCGGAGCTCAGTCTGACCCCACTTCCTCAAGGAATCTCCCTTGAGCCGCCCTCCCTTGAGATCAGGTCCTCCTCTTTTTGCTGCATATTCTCTAACCTCCTGTTTTTCTGTAGCACTTGTCAGCTTGTAATTATACACATATTTCTATAACTGTTAGACTAACACCTGTTTTAACCACTAGTATATGAGTTCCGTTTTAGCTCCCTGTTGAGTCCCCACTGTCTGGCACAAAGGCGCTCAATAAATATTTGTTGAGTGAATGAATGGTGGTGAAGAGAATACTTCTGCCCCATCATGGGTCCTCAGAGGAGCCTGCGCATGAGACAGGTATTTAAATAGATAGTTATACTTGGGGGGAGATGGGCTGTGATGGAGCTGTGTACCAACTGCAGAGGGACCCAGAATGAGGCTCAGCTCTGTTTCCATGGTGCCCAAGTGAAGAGTGGGCACCAAGAATTGCTTGTCATAGTCATAAGCATCCCTGCCAGGGCTTCACAGGTGACTGTAGTTCTGCGCACATGTTTTGTGGACATGTGAGAAGGATGGTTGTGGGCATGTGAGAAGGATGGTTGCATCTTTAGATGCAAAGACCATTGAAGCCAGTCACTTAATCTCTCCAAGCCTTAGTTTCCTCAGGAGTGAAGTGGGACATTGGGGCACATGTGAAGTGCTGAATACCTGGCACACCGCATGCATTCTGTAACGTTAGAACTAGTTTCTCCATGAACTAGAGGATCCACTGTGTATGGATCCCCATCCCTCTGAAAGATTCTTTTAACTATTTGTGATGCCAAAGACCAATGTTTTGCATGGTCTTAGCCCAGCGATTGAGACTAAAGGAGACTTGAGTGTGTGCGTGTGTTTGCATGCACACATGCCGCTACCCTGAAAACCTCTGGGGAGGCCCTTTGGGCATGAAAGGGAGGGGCTGTGCTAACCACCACCAGGAGCAGAGGGATGTTATCATATTCTGGTGGCTTTGATTTCATATCCAGAAGAAGTTAGAAGGAGGTGACAGTTGAAGATACCTAATTCTTCCTAGGAAACTCAGAGATTGCGTTTCTTTAAATCTTATTCTAATTTAGTTGATCTTTTCAATCAGTGTTTATTGTACATTCTGTTTATGTTTCAATGTTTATGCCAATATTAATGTTTTTCAGCCTTTTTTTTTTTAAGAAAAAGAGAGTCCTGTTTTATAGGTCAAGAAGGCTAACTAGTTAAAGAAAGGGATGCTGTTGTCTCTGAGCCTGTATCAGAAACCCTGGCTGCAGTTTGGAACAGCTGAAGAGTTTAAAAAAACATGATGCCTGGGGCCACCCACACCAATTAGGTCAATATCTCTGGAAGTGGGCCCCTGGCATTCATTAGTGTTTTTGAAATCTCCCCTGGTGATCTGAATGTGCAACCAGAGTTGAGAGCCACCACTCCTGGGAGCCAGTACTGGAAAGCCTGGTTGTTCAGACCACAGAGCCTCCCGGTAAGGCCACCTGGTGGCAGCTCTTCTAATTTGCAGTGCCTGATAGAGGACCAACTGTCTCCAAGTGTGTACTTGAACAAGCAGAGCAAGAATTCCCACTCACCTGGGAAGCACTGGGAAGAGGCTCTAGTGTGACTGAGGAAGGCTGGTAGGATTGGGTCCCAGACTGCCTCTGAAGGAGAACAGAGAAGAGGTGGGCATATGGAAAGGCAGGAGAAAGGTGGCTGCTAGGGGAGGGTAGAAGAGCACAGCTTTACGTCCTGATTCTGTAGCTTGTTGGCAAGATGAGTCACCAAACTCTTGGGTACTCATGTTCTCATCTCTCAAATGAGGTTCATTCTGCTGAAAAGAGCTCTACAAGACAAGTCTGAGGCTGTTCACTCCTTTAGCATTTTAGGTGGATGAGCAGTAGGAAGAGCCTGTGTTGGAACCAAGAGTGCAGGTGTGAGGTCAGAGGGAAGAGCCATGGCTTTCCCTAGTCCTTAGTCTTGGGACTGAAATGACCTGGAATTAACCAGATAAGACTAAGAAGTAGTGATAGACCAGCTGTGGTGTGCCAGGAGTCATTCTAGACCTTTGAGAATAGAGATAATACACATAATGTGACAGTCCTTTGTGCTGTGCTTTGTTGCTCAGTCGTGTCCTACTCTTTGTGACCCCATGGACTGTAGCCCGCCAGGCTCCTCTGTCCATGGGGATTCTCCAGGCAAGAATACTGGAGTGAATTGAGGATCTTCCCAACCCAGGGATCAAACCCAGGCCTCCCACATTGCAGGTGGATTCTTTTCCATCTGAACCACCAGGGGAGCCCAAGCATACTGGCGTGGGTAGCCTATCCCTTCTCCAGGAGATCTTCCTGACTCATGAATTGAACTGGGGTCTCCTGCATTGCAGGTGGATGTATCAGCTGAGCTACCAGGGAAGCCCATGATAATAAACTATTTGACCTTATTTGATGATAGAAGCTCACACACCTCCAGTAGACAGAATAGTATAAGGAATCCCCATGTGCTCATCACCCAGCTTCAACAGTTATCACCTTGGGGCCAGTCTTGTTTTATGATTATCCTCATTCACCTCTTCTCCTCACTTACTATTTTGAAGCTAATCTCACATATCAAATCATTTCATTAATAAATATCTTCATTTGTATCTCTAAAAGATAATGATTCTCAATAATTATGATCACACATTTTAAAAAACCAATTCTTTTGTATTCTAAAATATCCAGTTGGTGCTCAAATTTCCAATTGTCTCATAAATGTCATACTTTTTTGTTTAATTTGAATCAAGTCCACACATTGCAATTTGTTGGTATATCTCTTAAGCATCTTTTAAAAAGAGATGTAGTAAAATATACATAATGTGAAATTTACCATTTTAACCATTTTTAAATATATAGTTCAGAGGCATTAAGTACATTCACATTGTTCTGCTACCATCATGGCCCTCCATCTCTAGATCTTTTTCATCATCCCAAACTGAAGCCTTATAGGCGTTAAACAGTAATTCCTCATTCCTCCCTTCCTCCAGCCTCTGGGAACCACATTCTGCTTTCTGTATTTATTAATTTGACTACTGCAGGCGCCTCATATTAATGGAATCATACATTATTGGTCTTTTTGTAGAATCATGCAGTATTTATCTGTTTGTGACTGGCTGATTTAACTTAGCATAACGCCTCTTGAGAAACCTGTATGCAGGTCAGGAAGCAACAGTTAGAACTGGACATGGAACAACAGATTGGTTCCAAATAGAAAAAAGAGTACGTCAAGGCTGTATATTGTCACCCTACTTATTTAACTTATATGCAGAGTACATCATGAGAAACGCTGGGCTGGAAGAAACACAAGCTGGAATCAAGATTGCTGGGAGGAATATCAATAACCTCAGATATGCAGATGACACCACCCTTATGGCAGAAAGTGAAGAGGAACTAAAAAGCCTCTTGATGAAAGTGAAAGCAGAGAGTGAAAAAGTTGGCTTAAAGCTCAACATTCAGAAAATGAAGATCATGGCATCTGGTCCCATCACTTCATGGGAAATAGATGGGGAAACAGTGGAAACAGTGTCAGACTTTATTTTTGGGGGCTCCAAAATCACTGCAGGTGGTGACTGCAGCCATGAAATTAAAAGACGCTTACTCCTTGAAAGCAAAGTTATGACCAACCTAGATAGCATATTCAAAAGCAGAGACATTACTTCGCCAACAAATGTCCATCTAGTAAAGGCTATGGTTTTTCCAGTGGTCATGTATGGACGTGAGAGTTGGACTGTGAAGAAAACTGAGCGCTAAAGAACTGATGCTTTTGAACTGTGGTGTTGGAGAAGACTCTTGAGAGTCTCTTGGACTGCAAGGAGATCCAACCAGTCCATTCTGAAGGAGATCAGCCCTGAGATTTCTTTGGAAGGAATGATGCTGAAGCTGAAACTCCAGTACTTTGGCCACCTCATGCGAAGAGTTGACTCATTGGAAAAGACTTTGATGCTGGGAGGGATTTGGGGCTGGAGGAGAAGGGGACAACGGAGGATGAGATGGCTGGATGGCATCACTGACTCGATGGACTTGAGTCTGAGTGAAATCCGGGAGATGGTGATGGACAGGGAGGCCTGGCGTGCTGCGATTCATGGGGTTGCAAAGAGTAGGACACGACTGAGCGACTGAACTGGACTGAACTGAATGTCTAAAGTTTATCCATGTTGCAGTGTGTGTCAGACTTTAATTTCTTTGTAAGGCTGAGTAATATTCTCTATTGTATTTATATACCACACTTTATTTATTCATTCATCTATTGATGGACACTTGGGTTGCCCACATCTTTTGGCTGTTTTGGCTATCGTGAAGAATCCTGCTATGAACATAGGTGTGTGAATATCTCTTCAGTGGCTTTTAACCTGTAGGTACCCCCTTCAACTCTCTCCTTCCTTCCTTTCTCTCACTCTCCTTTTCTCTCCCTTTTTTCTCCTTGCAATTTACTTGTTGATAAAACTGGGTCATTTGTCCTGTAGTGTTCCCCACTATCTGGGATTTTGTTGATGACCTCATTAACTTTTGGGCTGGTGAAGGTATTTTACATTTTGTCATTTATACTGTACTCATTCTGTGCCAGGCACAATTCTCAATACTTAAAAATGTATGAACTGAATTAACCCTATGCAGTAAGTACTGTTCTTTGAACCTCCATTTTAAAGATAGGGAAACAGGTTAAGTGGGGATTGAATGACTCACCCTCGATCACCCAGTTAGCATGTGCAGAGCAGGATTCTGTGCCAGGCCATCAAGTTGGATTATGCTATATACTGCTATTCAAGCTGAGAGGTTAGTCAATCAAAAAGAGATCATGATTTAGATTCCTGGGGAGACAGGACTTAAACATGTGAAAGAAACTTTAAAAACACACATGATTAAAAAAAAAGAGGTGGAAATTCAAGTTAACAGGAAATGTTACCAGACCACACCTAAATTACCTTCCAAATGAGTAAGGTATAGTGTGAGTATCAGTGGCAAGTAATGGAGGAGAAATCTCTTCATAGCTCTCAGAAGTTAATGTAAACACCTGAACCATCTCAAGGTATTTTTTTAATATTTATTTTTATCTATGTATTTGGCTGCACCAGGTCTTCATTGCAGCATACAAGATCTTCAGTTGTAGCATGCAAATTCTTAGTTGCAGCATATGGGACCTAGTTTCTTGACCAGGGATGGAAGGCAGGCCCCCTGCATTGGAAGCGCTGAGTCTTAGTCACTGGACCACCAGGAAGTCCCCAACAGGGTGTTTTGTTAACAGAGCTGTGAATACTTGTTGCTAGAGAGCATATCCAGAATAGACAGGCATGCCACTTAGCAGAAATAAAGCCAGGTGAATGGCTGCCTGTCTTACTGAGAGCCCCTGATGCCCCATTTCCAAGAGCTTTATGTTTTTGTGGTTGTAAACTTTATAAGTACGTTTGCAACAACACAACGCCTTTTTGGAAAGTGGAGAAAATCCTTAATCCCACCACTCCATCAGGTCTGTTTTCCTCAGTCTGTCTGTTCTGGTAGGCGTAAATGTGTACATATTTTTTGGTTGCTGCAGAGCTTTAGAAGTGTCTGAAACCTTAGTCTCTGGGCTTGTGAACTGAAAAGAGAACATTTTCTTTCTTTTGCTGCTGTTTGTATCCCATTGCTCCAATTAGCTTTGGGTAAAAGTAAAACCCATGTGTTGTTGAGGGTTCTTTTGTGGCCTTGGGATTCCCAAAGACTGGGAAACAAGTTGCAGGCAGGGGGCCGTGATGGAAAAGACTCCGGGTGCCCAAAGGTCCGGAGCGCTATCCTCCTCCTCTGGCCCTGCCACAAACGCTCTGTGGGGCCTTACTGGGTCAAGCTGGGTGACTGCTGGGCCTTTCCAGCTTTGACATTTAAAGATGCTTAGATGCTAAGAAATCACAATTTTTTTTAAACAAAAATGAAAGCTACCTTTGTCTCTGAGCTGTAAAGAAGGCTTTAAGGTTATATTTCTGAAAAAGAGAACACCATCTTTTGTAGGAGAAAAATTGGTCAAATTGAGTCTTCCTGACTGGAGAGTTAAATCAGTTAGATTTAAATCAAATCTACCCAGCCTTGCCCTGTCGTCACTGAGAGATGAATCAGGAGAAATCCACCTTTGAAACTGACCTGGATTCTGAGACATCCATCACTTTTTAATGGATCCTTAGGATGTGGACGTTCCTTTGGGCTCTGTGTCTTCTGTGGGTGCCTGCGAATGAGGGAAAATGATAGCCAGCACGACCCATTTAAAAAGAGTCATATTTAGGAAAATGGAAAGCAACTCAGACACTTAAAATGATAACCTAGAAACTGAGGAATGATTAAGATTATCACCAGGTATTAGTTCTGTGGGGTCATCCAAAAGGTAGGATATCAGCCTTGGTTGGATGTAGTCTAGTCCGGCTGGTCTGTGGCGGGATGCCAGACTGGCTGCATCTGAGTGCCCTGGGAGGTGAGGGGTGGGAAATCTTGATGAAAATTCAAATTCCTAGGCCCCACTCTCAAGAGGTTCATTCTGTAGATCCAGGTGAGGTCTGGGAATCTGGGTATTTAAAAGTTCCTCCATTGATTATGATGCTAACCAAGCTGGGTTTGGTAACTGCTGATCTAGTCCAAACTCATCCTTTTCCAGATAAGGAAATGGAGACACAAAGAAGGGGCAGGGGAAGAATTACCTGGAGGGAGAACTGGGTCTGCAGAGGTGCTCTCAGATGCTTACCATTTTATACCCTGAGAAAATAGCACATATGAAGGTGATGTCAAAACATGGAAGTGCTTTTAAAAATGCTCTTAAATGATAGCAGCACACCCTGGATGACTGTTGTTTAGTCACTCAGCTGTGTCCGACTCTGCAACCCCATGGACTGCAGCACATGAGGCTCCTCTGTCTGTGGGATTTCCCAGGCAAGAATACTGAAGTGGGTTGCCATTTCCTACTCCACATATAAATAAGGATAGAATGGGGGAAGGAGATTTAGAGAAATAGTTCTCTATTGGGTATATGACTGTTAGATATCTTCTTTCCTTTTGTTGGGAACTTTTTTGGAGGGAAAAAAATCTAAAAAAATAAATAGCATTTCAAATAAATATCGTTCTTATGTAGGGAAGTTGTACTTGAATAATTAGAATCTTCTTCCCAATGACTGGCCCCCATACCATGGCCAGAATTCATGGTAATGAGGTCAAATATTTTACCACCATTTGGGTAAGAACTTTTACATTTATTTAACTTATGAGCAAAAGATGGGATTAGAGATCTTATTACCCTCTTGTATTGCTTCTCAATGTAATTAACCTAATTCTTCCTCCTGTTGGTGGAGTGAAGAAGGGAAAGTAGGTGGCCTATTCATAAAACTGGCACAGCCAGCACTCCGGGCATCAAGGGGGGTAGGGCACAATCTTATTACATTCCTGCTGGGAAACAGGCATGGCGCCAGGTACGGATTTCATGCAGCCTCCTGGGCCTCTGCTATGCACAGTTGAGGAAGCAGAGTCAGAGGCCTTACAGCACTTGCCAGAATCCCAGAATTACTGCAGGATAGATAGAGCTGAGACCAAACTTGGGGGCCTCTGTTTCCAGAGCCCACTACATCTTCTGAGCTGGTGACCCACACGCTTCCTGGCCTGGGGGAGAATGACTGAGCAGTGAGGAAGAGTTGGAGAAAGAGTATAGCAGGCCTAAGAGATGCTCCTCCGGTATTATCAGGCAAAGTTAACATAACAATTATTCAGTAACGTGACTTGCCAAATCCCAGGTGCTAGATGGTGCTAGAAGGCAGGGATTCCCAACAGGCAGCCCCCCAACCTCTATTTGAGCATTCCTAGCAATGGGGAGCTCAGTTCCTTAAATAAAGCCTTCCCTGGATATGAGCTCTGTAGGACAGGAACTGTGTCTGATTCTTCTTGCCTCCCTAGCACATTGCCTGTGTTTGTTCAATCCATTGAGAGCATATCCTATTACAGGAGGGGTATTGTTCCTTATATTGCGACCAAATAGTCTCCCTGCCCCATTTAATCATTGTGCCTGGGGTAGATCATGAGTGATCCCTGGATGGAAAGTCAGGAGACAGAGGTTCTAGTCTTCAAGAACATTACACAATCATTCAGAGCCTGCATTTCCCTATAGATTAAACAACATTGCTGGTATTACTGTTGGCTGAAGTCTTACCTCTGATGCCCTATGAGGCCAATATGGGTGTGGGGTCCCCTCTTAAAGATAGTACTCTGAGATCCCTGCCAGCCTTGGGACTCTGTGCCAGCCCAGTGCTGGGACAGCCCACTTTAAGGCACCTTGTTATACCAGAGAGAGAGTCTTATGTAATATGTAAGTTGACACCTGAGAAAAATGTCACCCAAGAGCAACTGAGCCAGGACTTTCTATGATGTTCTTACAGGTGATTAGCTTTAAGGATTTTGAGGATGTGTCCGTTATCCAAAATTACCTCTAAGTTCAGTGATTCACTGGGGAGACTCTCAAGACTCATCACACACACAGATATGATGTATTACAGTGAAAGAATATAAAACAGAATCAGCAAAGGGAAAAGGCTCATGAGGCAAAGACCAGGGAAACCAGGTGTGAGCTTCCCAGAGCCTCTCCCAGTGGAGTCACATGGGATGCACTTAATTCCCCAGCAGTGACAACACGCGGGACATGCCATTTACCAGGGAAACTCCCTGGACACGTGTGCCCAGGGTTTTTACTGGGAGCCAGTTGCCTCGGCACCCTCTGCTGAGCATATCCCCTAAATTCTCTAGACTCCCTGAAGATAAGTAGGTGTGCAGCATAAATCATATCTGCATGAAGAATTTTGGGATAATAAGTTGCTCTTACTAGGAAATGGTGGGAACCCTCCTCAAATTCCAAGTTCTCAGGTACCAGCCAAGGACCGCCCTCATGAGCAGGCCTTTCTAAGGATACAATCTCTGGTCTGTCCCACTAACCTTTTGGCCACCGAGGAAGTATTGCACAGTGGTCCTCCCTGGGGAACCTGGAGCCAGGCTGCCTGGGTTCCCATCCTGGCCTGCTGTCTGGGCATTTATACACCTGGAGACCGTTAGAGCCTGAGGGTGGGGTGGAGACTCGGTTACTGTTGGCCTCCTGAGCACAGAGGAATCTGCACTGGAGAAAATTCTCAGGAGGAGGTTGATGGTGATGGGAAAGGCTGAAGGCACAGGGTAGCCCTCCAGCAGTCTGACAGCCGTGATGTGATGAAATTGACCCCTTCCTCCCTATGCGGTGGGAAGAGACCAGCCCAGCTTCTAGTTCTAGCCATTCCACCAGCTTGCTCAGAAACCTCGGGCTGGCCCCTGCCACTCCTTGGGGCTGGACAAGATGTTCCAGAGTCCCCCAGCTCTGACAAACTGTGCTTCTGGGGGCCTCCCTGGAGCTGAATCTGGGTTAATATGCCGGCAAGTTCTGAGGTCTCCGTGTTAGAACCCAGGGGTCCTTTTAGACTGACCCAGGCAACCCAGACACACTTCAGTTCCCGGCCTCCTTTTCCTCATTCACAGTATTGTCCTTTCTGCTGTTTGCTGCCTACGCCTGTGTCTGTAGCTGTCCAGTGCATCTGTTTTTGGAGGCCATGGGTTATGACTGGGTCAGTGACCATGTGTCTATGACTGCAAGCAACCAGGAACTGCAGCGCAAAAGAACCCATGTTTGGGTGGCCCTTGCACCCTTCTGTCTCTCCTGACCGAGTGCCGCATGTAGAGGTCCAGGTGGGTCATGTGCTCTATTCTCAAGGTGACAGTGCAGCGAGGGATATAAGGCAGGCTGCATTAGATGGGATTTGGGGTCACAAGTGACAGAAACTCAGTTCAAACTGACTTCAGGGGAGAGAAGGAATCAGTTGGGTGGGAACGGAATCATTCCAGGAACAGAATCACACAAGGACTTGGTTCTTCTCTCCCCTCCCTTTTTGATTCTGTGTTGGCTGCATTGTCTTGTAGCTTTTCTCCTCTTGGTGGGAAGACAGCAACCAGCAGCTCTCAGCAACACCAGGAAAAAAACAGATTCTTTTTGCTAACAGAGCAGACAGAAGTCCCCAGATTGAGCCTCAGGGGACCTGTTGGGGTCAGCACCCATCTCTGCCCCTGTCACTGAGGTCATGGGGATACAGTTGGCTCACATGAGCTGAGAGCAAAGGAAGGGTGGAAAGCCCATGGAAAATATGGGCTCTGTTTCCAGGAAGAGGAAGGCATGGGCATTGAGCTAATTCTTTCTCTCTCCCTAAGGAGCTCACAGTCTTGTTGGGGGAAGCAGACACAGAAACATCAAGAGAGGTCCCAGCTAAAATAAAGGCAGAATGACATTTTTGCTCTATTAAAATCTTTATATCAGCAAATTTCAAGAACAGAGACAGAGGGAGGAAAGTCTGCGACACATGTGGAACTATGATGCCTGTGTTTGTGTGTGTGTGTGTGTGTGTGTGTGTGTGTGTGTCTATGTGTATGTGATGGGCAGAGCCTAAGTGGGGATTTCCTTGGAAATGACCTTTCTCTGTCACTGTCGCTGTCCCACTGATAGCCTTTGGGCACTCGCCATGCCCCACCGCCATGCTGCACTGACAGCCTGCCAGGATCTTGCAATAGTAGGTGGATGTATATCCCAGCTCCCTTGACCCCAAAGTCCCCAGTGGACTGAGTTCTGTCACCCGAGGCAGGAACCTGCTTGACAGAGTGCTCTGGATTCCAACTCCTCTTCTGTTTCACTTCTGCTTTTCCTTACTGGTGTTTTTTGGGGTCATCTCTCAAATAAATATCCTCATCCCAGAGTCTGCTTCTGGAGAAAGCAGCTAAGACAGCCTGGAAGAATAAGTAAGATGTTTATGCATGCTCAGTTGCCTCAGTCGTGTCTGACTCTTTGTGACCCCATGAACTGTAACCTGCCCGCTCCTCTGTCCATGGGATTCTCCAGGCAAGAATATTGCAGTGGGTTGCCATTTCCTTCTCCCAGGGAATCTTCTTGACCCAGGGATCAAACCCGCCTCTCCTGTGTCTTCTGCACTGGCAGGTGGATTCTTTACCCACTGAGCCACCTGATGGATGGAGGTGATTAGGATGGAGGGAAGGTAGAAACAACGCAGGAATCACGTGAGGGAATGTTTGGAGAGGGAACAGAGTTCACAGAACATAGGAGACAGTGGATTCAGTTTGGCCCAAACAGCACTTTTCAAGTCTTTATGACTGTGATCCATAGTCAGATGTGCATTTTGTAGTGTGATATAGAACATCTACACCTACACACGCACACACACTCATAGACATATCTAAAACAGAATTTTCATGAAGTGAAAGCTTCCTGTGTGCGATGCACTCTGGCATTTCTTATTCTGTTCTATTTTAAGAAAAATTCCTGGTCAGGACCAGCTAGATCAATTTGGTGTCTCACTTATAAAGTGGGATATGCAGTTTAAAAAACACTAGACTAGAGATAATGGGGTAAGAATCAGAGTAGCGGGTGATAAAGGAGACGGTTAGGTTAGACGAGCCCTCAGAAGAGCTTGAATGTCATGCTGAAACATCTGCACTTGATTGGGAGTGCTGGGAGTCACTGTGGGCTTCTCAGTAAGGATGAGCTTCAGGAAGCTTATGATGATGGTGTAGGGAATGGGCTGAAGAATCAAGGAGACCGGTGAGGAGCCTGCCTTGTGGTCCAGCTGAGATGCTCCAGGGTCTGCTTAGAGCTGGGTCAGTGGGTGAAGAGGTGGGAGCCAATGGTGGAGGCACCTGGCTTTAGTGCCTAATTGGGCCTGAAGACCAAGGAAAGTAAGAAAGAGACATTGGGGGCTCCAGGCTGGCTCAGTGGATGAGGGTGGGGCCATCACCTTCCTTGGTTCCTGATGAACTATTTATCAGGGCATGAAAGTTTCATTAATGTTATTCCAGTCTGCGAGTCTGGAAATGTCATAAAGAACTTGTTGACTGGTCAAGCAGCTTGTACTTAATGCATCCAGGAAGCAGAACTGTTCCCAGGGCTGTCGTAAGTGGGAAGTAACTGTGCTGCAGCCGCCTTGCTTCTTGATGGATTTCATTCTACGACTCTTCACAGCACCCCTTTTCTCCCCTTGGGTGAGGCCCTCTGGCTCCCCCCAGCTCATCCACCTACTTACTGCACGATTCAGATGGAGCAGCTTGGAGGGCAGTGGGGTGGTACTGCGTTCTTGCTGTTCATTCACAGAGCACTTACCTGGTCAGGGGCCCACTGGATGCTGAGGATGCTAATTTGGTCCCTCCCCTTAAGGGGCTCATAGTCTTACTGAGGAACCAGACAGAGAAACACAAAGAGGCATATAAAAGTAGCTCAGCTAAAGCGAAGGCAGAATGCAGTGTCTGCCTTATTAAAACTGGTGCAAAAATCTTCAGGAACAAAGACAGAGGAAAGAAGGAGAAATAACTTTTTGAACACCAGTGATGTGGCAAGTGCATGCTTGTTGCTTTGTTTACATTGGATGAGTTGTCTTGCAGGAACTCAGTTGGTGTTGTATGAATCTGTGAGCAGTCCTCCAGTCAAAATTACCTGCGTGTGTAGGGGTATGGTGTATGTGCATGACATGTGGTGTGTGGGAGTGGTGGGCATGGGGTGTGTGTGTGTGTGTGTGTGTGTGTGTGTGTGCATGATGTTTGTGTGTGGGGTAGAATGCATGGTGTTTATGTGTGTGTTATGTGTATTGTATATGGTACGTGTGTATGTCAGTTACAACACAGATCCTTGGGTCCCATCCCAGACCTACTGATTCAGATTCTCTGTGCAGAGGTGGAGGGGTATGGAGGGAGCCCAGGAGCCTGCATTTTACAAGGCCGCCAGGTGATTCCTATGTGTGCTAAGGTATGAGACTCTCAGAGGGAGCAGCTGGCAGGGAGAGGCTGGCACTGAGTGGGCAGCTAGATCTCAGGAAGGGGCTCCTGGGTCCAGGGAGAGGGTGAGTGGGAGGCTCTCCCTGAAGTAGAATGTGGGAAACCAGGATTTTCTTGGCCCATCATAAATGGGCCTTGTCTTTGAAACCTGTTCTTCTGTATATGCATGTGTGAGAGAGATAGTTGATGATTAGATATGAGGCTGAAATTTATGCCAGGTTAATTAAGTTTTATTTGTAGGAAAAGCAAGGCATGCAGTTTTTTCCTGGGGGGTGGGGAGGGTAGCACTGCGTCCTGTCCATCCCAAGGCAATGCCAGGCTTCTGGCAGCTGTCAGGTTCATGGGTGTGGCGGTCCAGGTTACCCCAGTCATACAAAGCAGTGACAAGCATCCATATGCACAGCGGATACTTTGGGCAAATATGACCTGTTTCTGTGGTGGTTGCTGGATGTCTCAGAGCAAGAGGCCCTGCTGGAGAGGATGCTCTCTTGAGATGTCTTAGGCACGGGGCTCCCAGCATTCTCCATCACTGTGCTCCAGGCAGAGCCACACACTCACCTTATCTGCCTGTGGGTCATCACAGAGTCTTTTGGAAGGAAGAAAGGAAGTACGGGCGAGGGGAGAGGAAGAACCAGCCCTGCATGGGAAATGGGGCACTGGTTCCTGCCTACCCCCACCAGCCTCTCTTTTCCCCTGGACAAGTCACTTCCTTCTCCAGGTCTTCTTCTCCAGCTTTAACCTGGAGGGTTTGAACTCGATTATCTCTAAGTGCATGCAACCTCAGACATTTTGAGTCAGTGATTAGAATTAGATAGCAAACATTTCTCATTAATCTAGAACACCCTTTGGATAACTGTAGAGTTATGTATTTTGTTCTGGGTCTCTTTCCAGGTCTTTTCATTTCTTTGTTCCCATTTTGTACTCCTACTTTTAGCTCCTCTTTTTCCCTAACTTTCTTCAAAAAGGATTTGGGAAGACAGACCTGAGTTTGAATCCAGACTGTACCACTTCTGTCTGTGTGATCCCTGGCAGATTCTTTATAGGTTATCTAAGCCTCAGTTTACTCATATGTCAAACAGGAATAGTAATAATATCTATCCTCTGATTGTTTTGCTATTAAATGAGATATTCAGGTATATGACCTAGTTCAGTTCTGTTCAGTCTCTCATTCATGTCTGACTCTTTGTGACCCCATGGACTGCAGCATGCCAGACTTTCCTGTCCATCACCAACTCCCGGAGCTTGCTCAAAATCATGTCCATTAAGTCGGTGATGCCATCCAACCATCTCATCCTCTGTCATCCCCTTTTCATCCTGCCTTCAATCTTTCCCAGCATCAGGGTCTTTTCTAGTGAGTCAGTTCTTCGCATCAGGTGGCCAAAGTGTTGGAGTTTCAGCTTCAGCATCAGTCCTTCCAATGAATATTCAGGATTAATTTCCTTTAGTATGGACTGGTTGGATCTCCTTGCAGTCCAAGAGACTCACAAGAGTCTTCTCCAACACCATAGTTCAAAAGCATCAATTCTTCAGTGCTCAGCTTTCTTTATAGTCCACCTCTCACATCCATACATGACTCCTGGAAAACCCATAGCTTTGACTAGACGGGCCTTTGTCAGCAAAGTAATATCTTTGCTTTTTAATATGCAAAGGTTGGTCATAGCTTTTCTTCCAAGGAGCAAATGTCTTTTAATTTCATGGCTGCAATCACCATCTGCAGTGATTTTGGAACCCAGAAAAATAAAGTCTGTCACTGTTTCCATTGTTTCCCCATCTATTTGCCATGAAATGATAGGACCAGATGCCATGATCTTAGTTTTCTGAATGTTGAATTTTAAGCCAACTTTTTCACTCTCCTCTTTCACTTTCATCAGGAGGCTCTTTAGTTCCTCTTTGCTTTCTGCCATTAAGGGTGGTGTCATCTGCATATCTGAAGTTATTAATATTTCTCCTGGCAGTCTTGATTCCAGCTTGTGCTTCCTCCAGCCCAGCGTTTCTCATGATGTACTCTGCATAGAAGTTAAATAAGCACGGTGACAATATACAGCCTTCACGTATTCCTTTCCCAATTTGGAACCAGTCTGTTGTTCCATGTCTGGTTCTGAATGTTGCTTCTTGATCGGCATACAGGTTTCGAAGGAGGCAGGTAAGGTGGTCTGGTACTTCCATCTCTTGAAGAATTTTCCACAGTTTGCTGTGATCTACACAGTCAAAGGCTTTGGCATAGTCAGTAAAGCAGAAATAGATATTTTTCTGGAACTCTCTTGCTTTTTCAATGGCAACCCACTCTAGTACTCTTGCCTGGCATATCCCATGGACGGAGGAGCCTGGTAGGCTGCAGTCCATGGGGTCACTAGGAGTAGGACATGACTTCACTTTCACTTTCACTTTTCATTTTCATGCATTGGAGAAGGAAATGGCAACCCACTCCAGTGTTCTTGCCTGGAGAATCCCAGGGACAGGGGAGCCTGGTGGGTTGCCGTCTATGGGATCGCACAGAGTCGGACACGACTGAAGTGACTTAGCAGCAGTAGCAGCAGTGGATGTTGGCAATTTGATCTCTGGTTCCTCTGCCTTTTCTAAGACCAGCTTGAACATCTGGAAGTTCATGGTTCATGTATTGCTGAAGCCTGGCTCGGAGAATTTTGAGCGTTACTTTACTAGCGTGTGAGATGAGTGCAGTTGTCTGGTAGTTTGAGCCTTCTTTGACATTGCCTTTCTTAGGGATGGGAATGAAAACTGACCTTTTCCAGTCCTGTGGCCACTGCTGAGTTTTCCAAATTTGCTGACATATTGAGTGCAGCACTTTCACAGCATCATCTTTTAGAATTTGAAATAGCTCAATTGGAATTCCATCACCTCCAGTAGCTTTGTTTGTAGTGATGCTTCCTATCTAGCATATAATAAGTGTATTAGATTTCTGTTATGGCTATTACAAGTTACCACTAATTTGGCTTTTTAACAACACAGATTTATTATCTCACAGTTCTGGGGGTGGGAGATCCAACATGGGTCTTGGTGGGATAAAGTCCAGATGTTGTCAGCAGTGTTGCCTTCAGCAAGATACGGGGGAGAGTCTCATGGAGACTGCAAGCTCTTGCTTGGCTCATGGTCTGTCCTAAGGCCATGATGGGCACTCGAGTCTCACCCTGCATGGGTCTAATGTTCACTTCTCTGCCTTCCTCTCCCACAAAGTGTTAGTCGCTCAGTTGTGTCTGACTCTTTGCAACTCCATGATCTGTCCATGGAATTCTCCAGGCAAGAATACTGAAGTGGGTTGCCATGCCTACATCCCGGGGATCTTCATGACCCAGGGATCAAATCCAGGTCTTCTGCATTACAGGTGGATTCTTTACCATCTGGGTACCAGGGATGCCAGAATGCCCAGTTTTAAGGACCCTTGTAATTACAGTGGGTCCACCCAGGTGACCCAGGATACTCTCCCTGTTTCAAGGTCGGCTGATTAGCAACCTGAATGTCATCTGTTACTTGATTCTCCTTTGTCATGTAACACAGTCACAGATTCTGGATATTAGGATGCACACATTCTTGGGGGACCATTATTTCTGCTGACCGCAGTAAGCCTACGATAATTAGTCATGTTCACGAAAGTCATTACTGTCCCCTTTCCCTTTGGAAATAGGAGTGAGGGGATGCCGGAAAAATGCGGGAGGGGGAAGGCTCTCCAAGCAGCTCAATGCACCTTCCTTTTCCACAGTTGGTGTGTGCAGAACCCCTAGGTTAGCCCTTGTGTGTGAAGTTCGTCTTTCTACCAGGCTGCCTGTGGCAGGGGGATTGAACTTAAACTCAGAGTCATTGCAGAGACCCAAGCTTAGAGGACTTGGCACTGGAGGAAATTTTCAGCTCAGCAATGTCTGATGAAAGTTTTTAATGATCACAGCTCTTCAAAATTGGGATGGGTCTCCCTTAAAGGGAAGGAACTCCCTGTCTATGGAGGTGTGTAAGCGGAGGTCCAGCAAGCTAGATCAATGTTTCCAAACGTCTCTCACCAGCAGCTTCCCAGAGCCTCACTCCAGACCCACTGTACCAGAGTCTCCGGTAGAGGGCCTGGAACTCTAACTTAAAGGAGACATTGACCCAAAGGATCTTTCACCCCTGAGATGCTTTGCTCCTGAAATTCTTTTTTGCTTTTCAAAAAAAAAAAAAAAAGAATTGTCTGTTTAAATCCCCATTGCTCCTTTGTGAGGGACTGACTTCTCTCCAAGGGTGTACTTCAATTTCCTGAAAGATCTTGGGGCTGAACCCTGTGCCCACTGTGAAACAACCTGAGGGCCTCCCTTTACAAGTTACAGGCGGCCCTGAGTGTCACGAGAAGGGTTTGGCAGCCCCACGATTCATTTCTCTGACCACGGAGGTAATTTCTGATAGATTCTTGGCCTTTCGTTTTCGCCAAGTACCTTGATGGAGAATTGAAATTGGTTTTCCCTCCCCAGTGCGTCTTTTCACATGAACTTAAATTGCCGGAATCTCTGGCATAACCTAATATGTTGTCATGCCGCCCACATCATTTGTCACAGTGAAGAAAGGTGGGGAGCACAGGACTGCTTCCTTGGTGAGGTTTGCCACCTCCTCCTTGGAATCATTGCTGGAGCATATTTATGATGCAGACACCCAGGCTCTGGAACACACAGACTCAGCATGAGGGGCATCGTGGAGTGTGCAAGGGAATTGGGGCTAGTGGTGGCGTGGTGGGCATGTGGCGGCGAGGCTGCAGTCTGCACGTTAAGCACACAGGTGATTTCTAATGCATGCTGGAACCTAAGAACCACCACAGATACTCAGCTATTTATTAGATACTCAGCTAATTTTCGGGAGAAAATAGCTAAAGAGAGGAAACCTTTACCCAGTCTGTAGAGACCATCTTTTACTTCCTGTTCCACTTGTCTCCCTCCTGCAAATACTCATGTACCCACTCTGCTCCAGCCACACTAAGTTTGTCTGCATTCCCCGAACATGACCTGAATGTCCACGTTGCCTTGCCTTTGCTTAGGCAGTTTCTTCTGCCTGGTCTGTTGCTTTTAAAAAAAAATTATTTATTTTTGGCTGTGCTGGCTCTTTGTTTCTCTATGAGGCCTTTCTCTAGTTGCGGTGAACAGGGGCTACTCTTTAGTTGCAGTGTGCAGGCTTTGCAGTGCATTGGCTTCTCGTCGCAGCTCATGGGCTCTAGGGCAGGCTCAGCAATTGTGGTACCCGGGCTCAATTGTCCCATGGTGTGTGGAATCATCCCAGACCAGGAATTGAACCCAGGTCCCTTGCATTGGCAGGCGGATTCTTAACCACTGGACCACCAGAGATTTCCCATCCCTTTTATTTTGATTGTCACATTTGACTTAAAGCCTCAACCTACAGATGCCTCCTTCTGGAAGCTCTCCCTGATTCCACCTCAGGAAGCAGTCACACCTCTTGCCTTTGCGTGTGCCTTTTGCTTTGTTTGAGCTAGCTAAAGCATGACAGTTCACTGAGTTGTGTCATGAGTTCCAGATAGTATTTCCGGCTCTGTCTCCCACACTGTTGTTCTGGGAATTAACTGGGTGGCAGTCTCTCTCATTCTCTTCCTCTGCAGGGTCACTCTCTAGATGTGTGTGGAATGGGTCACTCTCTAGATGTGTGCAGGGACCACTCCGCCACTTCTCACCTCCCAAACTTTGTCTGGTGTGCCCTCCCAGCTTCAGTGGCTGTCCCAAAATGCCCTGTGGTTGCTAGAAGCTCTGAACGTGCCATTTCTGTGAATCTTTGATGAAAATAGAGACAGAGAAGTATGCTAATCAGGGAAAGATTGTCTTTATAGAGTACAGCTGATAAGATAATTTCATATTCTGGTTCATTGTTGTATTTCGAGTAAGTTACATTATTCCTTAAAGGAGCTGGGGCCCAATGGCCTCCAGGAAGATTTAGCAGGAGATGTACTCTCAAAAACAGGCTGGGTGTCATAGACCAAGGTTAGACTGAAAGTTAGGGGATCACAGGGAGGCAGATATTTTAGGTCAGTAATAGGAAGGGCTTTGATGGTCAAAGTTGCCAGAAACGAAGAGGCTTCCTCTTGAGATGATAAATTCCCCATCACTTGAGGGGTATTTAAGCAGAAGTTGACTGAACTCTGCTCAGAGGTTTGATAGAGGGTGAGAGGCTTGGCTGTCATACATTCCAGTGTCAGGAGTCACCGATGTCTACACTTTTGATGGGCATAAATTATTAGTTTATTATTATTTTATATTTACTAACAATATTAGTCTATTAGTATTCTAAGGTTGCCATAACAGATGACCACAACCTGGGTGGCCTGAAACAACAGAAACGTGTTTTTTTCACACTTTCAGGGTCTAGAAGTCCAGAATTAAGGTGGCAGCAGAGCCATGCCCTCCCTGAAGGCTCTAGGGGAGAACCCTTCTTTGCCTTTTCTGATGGTTCCTTGTGTTCTTGGGCTTGTGGCAGCATCACGCCAATTTCTGCCTTCACCTTCGCATGGCCTTCTTCCTCGTGTATCTCTCTGTCTTCTCTTAGACATAGAGAGGGACACCAGACACTGGACTTAGGGCCCACTCCCAACCCAGGGTGGTCTCACCTCAAGACCCTTCACTAATTACATCTGCAGAGACCCTATTTCCAAATAAGGCCAGATGCTGAGTTTCCAGATAGATGTGAATTTGGGGGAACACTACTTCACCCACAAAAAATATGTGTGAACCATTCCACCAGGAATGTGCTCACCTTCTAATGCCCTGCCCCAGGAAGAGCCATATTCTTGTTGGCTAGGCCTTCACATGGATAGACTGGCGTAATGGGAAGGATGTTTCTATCAAGGGCCCAGTCAGGGGAAGCCAGCTGGGAGGTGAGCTGAGGCTCTTTGCCCATCTCCTGAACACCCCTGAGGCCATCTGTGTCTCCTTCATGTTGATGCAGTCCCCCCTAAAGGCCCCACTGCCCTTCTCTGGGTCCCTGTCTCTAGGCCGCTCGGCCACACGTGGCAGCTGTGAAAATGCGCCTCAGCCATACCCATGAGTGGCAGACAGATTCACTGCAACTTCAGCCGCTGCCTTCTGAAATCTGCCACCACTTTTGTGTGGAGACCAGGCTTCCCAGGGACCGCTCGCAGCCAGCACTGAGCTGAGCAGGGACTCTAGAACAGGCCCAGTCACGGGAGACACAGGTCTCCTCTGATGACACCGTGGGTTCAAAGACTCCCCATCGGCCTTGCTGAGCTCCCCTAGAACTGCATTGCCATCCAAGACTCTTCCACTGTCCACGCTTCCCGAGTGTTCTCTGTCCTGCTCCTGGGGTCAGACCTACACTGTGGTCTCAGGCTCTCCCAACCCCTTTCTCTCTGAGGCCTTTCCCCTGTGACAGTCTTAAACATCTAATCCTATCCTGGCATCTGCTTCTCCGAGGAGTTAGACCAACACAGGCTGGATGCCTTGGCCTCCTCGTCCTGAGGGCCAGTTTGGAGAAGCATTCCTGCCGGTTCCTCAGTTGCCCACAGCAATGACTGGCTCAGCAACTTGCCCTGCATCCACTTTTTCTTGTCTGTCTTGCCTCTTGGCTCCCTTGCAGGAGGGCTGGCCTCTCTACTCTCAGGCAAGCTCTGCTCTTGGGGAAACTAACCCAAATGCAGATTAGGAGGAACCCTCGATTTCGTACAAGAATATTTAAAACATGGACTCATATGCATTTAGACCTGGACCCAGCCTCCTTTTACAGATGGGACAGTGTTGGCCCTGGGGAGCCTCAGTCACCATCCCTGACATTTTTTTTTTCTTCGGAGGAAGAGGCGAAGGGAGGGATTGCATGTTCTTTGATTTTCTTTGTCTTGCCAGATTCTAGACTCTCCTGTTTTTGTTGAGACTTCCACGGCACCTCTCTTTTCCTTGATCCTCTTCTCCCCCTCCCCCAGGCATTACCTTGGAAAGACCATCTCCTTACTTCTCCTCCTTACAAATCCATTCCCTGTAGTTGGACCCACTGATATTTATTTCCAGGGTCTTTCTTGTTCTAGGATGGTTTTAGGTGAGCTTTAAAACCATCTACCTGCTACCGGCTCCTCTCTCCTCTATAGTTTTCCCCAAACTGCAGTTCTCAGCACTCGCTCTCACTGAGATTTTGACTTTGCTTTTCCACTTCTAGGTCATTTGAGGTCTGGGGAATCTGCATCTTCTGTTTTGTTAAAGGTGCGCATATTATGTGTTCTTGTTGCTTACCGTTCCTTGGAGACCATATTGGGAGTTCAGGACTTAAATGGCCTTCATTACCTCATCCCCAAGCTCTCCTTTGCCCCTAACATTTTTGCTGCCCTTTTGTGGTGGCTTTTCACCCCATACTGAGGTCTTCCGACAATGGCATCTGGAACTGACTTGCACTGGCTCAAAAGAGCTCATGGGAACTTCTTGGGAATGTTTGAAGCTGGATGACTTCAACTTGGTAGCTTGATACAGGCAATGATGGAAGTATTCATAAGGCAGAAATTGTCCACTGCCTCAAGCCAGGCTGTCCGCTACCCTCAGGTGTTTATGAAACGTTGACCAGCACACCACTAGCTGAGCACAGTTGTGTTTCTCCACTGGCCTGTGCACTTTCTGAGACTCTCCAGAGTGCACCGCATTGCTTCATGCATGGAGGCCACAGTGGCGGCTGAGTGAATGAGTGATACTGACTGGGTATTCCAATTGCTTACCACCCAGTGCAAAACATCCCAAACTTGGGGGTGAAACAACCATCCTTCCATCACTTTATTATGCTCAGGGACCTTGTGGGTCAGGAAATCACAGGGATGGCTTGTCCTGCCCTGTGATTTGGGAAGACTTGATGTCTGAGCTTAGCTGAGACTGTCAGAGGCCCAACACACAGTGTCTCCATATGGTTTGGTTTCTTACAGCAAGTGGCTGGGTTTTGAGATGGAGCCTCCTGAGAGCCCAAGAAGAAATCCTGAGTGCATGTTTCAAGAGCAGCAGGTTATAGCTACATGGCCTTTATGGCCCCATCTTAGAGGTCATATAGCATCACTCTTACCATACTTTGTTGACCAGAACAGTCCCAAGTCTTCTCAAATTTGATAGGAGGGGACAGAGACACACACACTTCCTCTAAAGGGAGATATGTCTAAGAGTTTTGAAGCCATGTTTTTAAATGGCCACACTGACATTTAGTACCTACTATATGCCAGATGCTGTATATACATCATCTCTGTTTCACAACTATCTTGAAAGTATTGTTATTATTTCTATTTTGCAGATAAAGAAACAGTTTCAGAGAGGTTAAGCAGCTTGCCTAAAGTTACACAGCGATAAATTTATCACTGTGACCCTTCTACTAAGACTTACTTATTAATTCATTTGTGGAGTGTGCGGCAACTTTTGTCAGGCTGGGGGCGACAAGGATAAATAAGAACCAGCCTTGCTTCAGCGAGCATGAAAACAAGGACGGTGTGGCATATATGCGTCCAGCTGACTGGTTGGATATGAGCAGTCACTTCATTGTGCCTAAAAGTCAGTCAAGGCCACGTGCACAGAAAGTGCTGAGTAATTGCTGTTGTCCAGGCTAATTCAGCTTTGTAACCTCAAGTCTGAAGTCAGTAGTGTGGAGTACTTTAAATTAGCTGTAAAATTTCAATCCAATTGCTAAACTGCTTAAATTATCAAGTTTGCTCATTGCTAGTTGAATGCATGCATAATTAATTTTTTCCTAAAGTCTGGACTAAAAGCTGCTGAAATCAGGTTTTTTTCTTGAATTAGATTC
Source organism: Capra hircus (assembly GCF_001704415.2). Classification (NCBI taxonomy): domain Eukaryota; kingdom Metazoa; phylum Chordata; class Mammalia; order Artiodactyla; family Bovidae; genus Capra; species Capra hircus. The sequence goes on along the minus strand of NC_030815.1, from coordinate 63,342,575 downwards.
AGATGTCATGGGGAAGTCTTTGGTTTTATGATGTAACCCATAGCAGCGCACAAGTTTAAAGAATTTTTAGTTGAGCTCTTTGTTGGGGAGGGAGATAAGTTAGAGGGCCCAATATTTTAAAATCGGAATTACATTCTTACTGCTTGAGAGATGAGTCTTCATCAATGACAATGACATTGACAATGCCAACGCCAATATGAGTCAGAGTACTGCCGTACGATTATCAGGACTGATAGCTCACGTTTGCTAAAATCTGATGTCAGAATGTCATCTCCATGGGGGCAGGGATATCGGTCTAGTCCATTACTTGTTTATCTCCAGTGTGTAGGATAGTTGTTGGCACATAATAGACACAATAAATATTCGTTGAATTCATGTATTAGCTATTGTGATCATAGCAGTACCCCTACACGACAGAAACTATCATTTTTCTCATTTTACACATGAGGAAGCTGAGGCTTAGAAAGGTACGTTGTCTCTTCCAGGGTCGCACAGCCAGGAAGTGAGAGTCAAGGCTTGAATCCAAATTTCTGGATTCCTTGCCCTGTGTTTCTTGTTTCTTACGTATGTAAGCACCAAAGAAGTTCATGAGATATTTGTGAATCCACTCAATTTGATTTTATGACTATCACCGATAGTTTTTATATTATTTATTTATTAAAAATTAGTATGCTCAGTTGTGTCTGACTCTTTGTGGCTGCACGGACTGTGACCCACTAGTCTCCTCTCCTCATGGGATTTTCCAGGCAAGAATGCTGGAGTGCGTTGTCATTTCCTTCCCCAAGGGAATCTTCCCGACCCAGGGATTGAACCCATATCTCTTGTGTCTCCTGCATTAACAGGTTGATTCTTTACCAGTAGCACCACCTGGGAAGCCCAATTTTTATATTAACATAGTATTTAACAATGGTTTATGTACTCTACAGCAGTACTGTACGAAAGAACTTTTTGTGATGATGGAACTGTTGTATATCTGCAGTTTCTAGAATGGTAGCCACTAACCAAATAGGGCTAGTGAGCACTTGAAAAAGGCATACTTTCTCTTTTTCTTTCTCTTTTCTTTAACAAAGGGAGACTTGAGGCCCAAGAGAAAAAAGGACTTCCCAGGGGCTTGCTGTGAGTTAACAGTAGACATGGGCCAGGACCCTAAGGTCCTACTTCCTTCACTGGCTTTTTGCTCTTATTGTGTGGTTCTTGCTGGCTTTAGTTTCCCAATTTAGTTTCCCAATTCCCAATAGTCTCTTGACTTCCCAAATTAATTCCCTTTGTTTCTCTTTCCTCCTTTTGCTGTTTTTGTTTGGATTATTTCTCTGACCCTGTTGCTACTGAGTTAAAGAAGCAAAACACAAAAGGAAGTGGAAATTGAGTCATTCCTGCACTAGCCAGTCACTGAGCCTCTACTCAAACTCCTGCAACCCCTAATAATTCTGCCCATTTAGTTCAGTTCAGTTGCTCAGTCATGTCCGACTCTTTGCACCCCATGAACGACAGCACGCCAGGCCTCCCTGTCCATCACCAACTCCCAGAATCCACCCAAATCCATGTCCATTGAGTCAGTGATGCCATCCAACCATCTCATCCTCTGTCATCCCCTTCTCTTCCTGCCCCTAATCCCTCCCAGCATCAGAGATTTTTCAAATGAGTCAGCTCTTCGCATCAGGTGGCCAAAGTCTTGGAGTTTCAGCTTCAACATTAGTCCTTCCAATGAACACCCAGGACTGATCTCCTTTAGGATGGACTGGTTGGATCTCCTTGCAGTCCAAGGGACTCTCCAGAGTCTTCTCCAACACCACAGTTCAAAAGCATCAGTTCTTTGGTGCTCAGCTTTCTTTATAGTCCAGCTCTTACATCCATACATGACCACTGGAAAAACCATAGCCTTGACTAGACGGACCTTTGTTGGCAAAGTAATGACTTTACTTTTTAATATGCTGTCTAGGTTGGTCATAACTTTCCTGCCAAGGAGTAAGCATCTTTTAATTTCATGGCTGCAGTCACCATCTGCAGTGATTTTGGAGCCCCCCAAAATAAAGTCAGCCACTATTTCCACTGTTTCCCCATCTATTTGCCAGGAAGTGATGGGACCAGATGCCATGATCTTAGTTTTCTGAATGTTGAGCTTTAAGCCAACTTTTTTACTCTCCTCTTTCACTTTCATCAAGAGGCTTTTTAGTTCCTCTTCACTTTCTGCCATTAAGGGTGGTGTCATCTGCATATCTGAGGTTATTGATATTTCTCCCTGCAATCTTGATTCCAGCTTGTGATTCTTCCAGCCCAGAGTTTCTCATGATGTACTCTGCATATAAGTTAAATAAGCAGGGTGACAATATATAGCCTTGATGTACTCCTTTTCCTATTTGGAACCAGTCTGTTGTTCCATGTCCAGTTCTAACTGTTGCTTCCTGACCTGCATACAGATTTCTCAAGAGGCAGGTCAGGTGGTCTGGTATTCCCATCTCCTTCAGAATTTTCCACAGTTTATTCTGATCCACACAGTCAAAGGCTTTAGCATAGTCAATAAAGCAAAAATAGATGTTTTTCTGGAACACTCTTGCTTTTTTGATGATCCATTAGATGTTGGCAATTTGATCTCTGGTTCCTCTGCCTTTTCTAAAACCAGCTTGAACATCAGGAAGTTCATGGTTCACGTATTGCTGAAGCCTGACTTGGAGAATTTTGAGCATTACTTTACTAGTGTGTGAGATGAGTGCAATTGTGCAGTAGTTTGAGCATTCTTTGGCATTGCCTTTCTTTGGGATTGGAATGAAAACTGACCTTTTCCAGTCCTATGGCCACTGCTGAGTTTTCCAAATTTGCTGGCATACTGAGTGCAGCAGTTTCACAGCATCATCTTTTAGGATTTGAAAGAGCTCAACTGGAATTCCATCACTTCCACTAGCTTTGTTCGTAGTGATGCTTCCTAAGGCCCACTTGACTTCACATTCCAGGATGTCTGGCTCTAGGTGAGTGTGAGTGATCACACCATTATGATTATCTGGGTCGTGAAGATATTTTTTGTACAGTTCTCCTGTGTATTCTTGCCACCTCTTCTTAATATCTTCCAGTTCTATGAGGTCCATACCATTTCTGTCCTTTATTGAGCCCATCTTTGCATGAAATGTTCCCTTGGTATCTCTAATTTTCTTCAAGAGATCTCTAGTCTTTCCCATTCTGTTGTTTTCCTCTATTTCTTTGCATTGATCACTGAAGAAGGCTTTCTTATCTCTCCTTGCTATTCTTTGGAACTCTGCATTCAAATGGCTATATCTTTCCTTTTCTCCTTTGCTTTTCACTTCTCTTCTTTTCACAGCTATTTGTAAGGTCTCCTCAGAGAGCCATTGTGCTTTTTTGCATTTCTTTTTCTTGGGGATGGTCTTGATTCCTCTCTCCTGTACAGTGTCCTGAACCCCTGTCTATAGTTCATCAGTTCATAGTTCATCATTGTGCCCATTACCTGTTGCCCAGTGTCTGCAGCCCCACCTGTCATAATGACATAATTTTACAGATGCAAAAATTGAGACCCAGAAAGATGAGTGTTATGGGGATTTAAGCCAACGTCTGATTTCCGATTTGGGCTCGTCCTTTCAATGCTTCTCATCTGGCCATCCTTCATGTCTTTTGTTCCAAGATGTCTGGATGCTCTCAGCTGTCAGTAATAGAAAAGCCAGTCAGAGTGGCATAAACCATAAGGAAATCCATAGGCTCACAGTGAGAAGTCCAGAGTAAGGGGGATATTTGGGGTCAACTCAGCCTGTAACAGAGTCATCTTACCTGTAAGATACAGTAGGCACAATATCTAGGGCCCATGGTACTTTTAAAAGGCCACAAAAATACTTTTTTTTTAAAAAAAATAGGAAGAAAGAACTTGAAGTTAGAGAAAATGCACCGATATGTGATATTAATAATTCATCTTTATACTAGTACATGGGTTTCCCTGCTGACTCTGCGGTAAAGAATCTGCCTGCCAATGCAGGAGATAGACACGGGTTCGGTCCCTGAGTCAGGGAGATCCCTTGGAGAAGGAAATGGCAACCTACTCCAGTATTCTTGCCTGGGAAATCCTGTGGACAGAGGAGCCTGGTGGGCTACAGTCTGTGGAGTTACAGAAGAGTCAGACACAACTTAGTGACTAAACAACAAAAAGCAATACAGTCATAAAATGTAATTTTTAGCACACACACGTTCACATTTGTTTGTTTATTGGAGAAGGGGCCTAGGAAAGCAATACCTAGGCCCATCCTAGTCATGATGGAGTCTAGTTCTGTAACTGCGGGAAACTTTTCTTCATAGTTCACTGGCCCAAATTTTCCAGCCACGTTCCCTCAGGCATTTGTGTGTTCTAACTGGCGACAGCTGCACCAATCACGATCAGGGAAAAGGGGCTAAACCACAATTTGATTCCACTCATGGGCCAGGATCCCACAAGCAGGGAGCAGGCTGTTACACGTGGAGGAGGAGGGAGCCCAAATGAAGATCAGGGTCTATCAGGGAAAAGAAAGATGAATGCTTAGATAGGAAATGCCTACTATATCCACTTGAAAAATTGGAGTACAGAGGATGTTGAAGCTGTTAGGGGTGTAAGGAAAATAATGGCCATTGCTTTCAGGTTTGGTTTATATGATCTAGTCTTGAGGAAAAGAAAATTGCCTATGATTTACAGAGCTTCTCTCAGTAAATGTGCTCACTCAGCTTAATGATTAGAATCAGCTTGGGTATGAATAAGAGCAAGCAGAAATTCTAGGCTCATCATCTGATCACTTCTAGACTTTTCTGTGAAAATTATGATTCTTTATTAAAATAATAGCATAAACTTGAATACTCTCTATTTTCTCTAAGTAAAAGTGCACATAATTTTGGAGCACATTTGGAAAAGTGTAGATATCAAGCACAAATGAATTGCCTCACTCATCAACCTCAACTTCATCTTGGCTTAGATGTACTCTTGGTGTTTAGTACCAGGTGTGTATAGAAATGATCTCTTTCTTTACCCAGAATTTGGGATTTACTCTTGATTTTGACTTAGACTTAGTTTCAGATTTGGCAAACAAGTCAACCATGCTCAAGGGGAGAGGAGCTCAGCCCTGTTCTCACACGATGTGTGTTTTCTTAAGCTGCATGGAGAAGACTGGGAGAGCTGCAGGTAAGAGAAGTTGGCTGGTGGGGGACCCATACTCTGTCATGCAGCAAATCCTTGCCCTTTTGTCTCAGGGAAAGCATCTTGAGGAGTAGTTGGCAGGAAGTATTGGAGGCAGGGCTATGTGCAAAGGCAAGTTCCACTTTCAGGGCAGTTTGGGTCACACAGAGCAGAGAGTGAGGTGTGATTGCTCAGAGGAAAAGTCAAGTACAGTGGTGTAGCTAATAGAAACACTTTGAAATAGCATTACATGTACTTCTTATATAAAGGAGAAAAAAAGAGAGGTGTTACCACCAAAAGTGGGCAATTTCACAGCAAGCTCAAGTGTTTTGCAGCCCAGAGGTGCCCTGGAGCTGGCCAAACTCCAGCGAATGCTCAGAGAAGGCTCTGGCCTCAGCAAGTGTGATTCAGGGGGAGATTATAGCCAGCAGGCAGCCCAGATAATTAGCTCCCCTTCCTTTGAAAATTTGTGTATCTCTTTATAACATGTCACTTTAGGATACCTGGGTAGTAGCAAAAGTCCTAGGTTTGAAGTCAGCCTGTGCTTCTAGTTCTTTCTTCTCGCAAGCTTCCTGGTCTTCAACCTCCTCATCTGTAAAATCGGGCTAAAATTGAAAGTTTATTCTTGGATTCAAGTGGGATCATTTTAAACACATGTAAGTCATTATTCTTGTATCTCTCATCGTATAACTTTTCAAAGCATTTATTCTGATTGCTGTTTGTTAATGGTACTGAGGGAAAGCTATATTTTTCGAAAATTCTCTGTGTTTGAGAAGCATCCTCATCTGATTAAAAGCCATTTGGCTATGATTCATGGAAACAAAAAGTCTTGAAACAGTTTTTTAGCAGAAAAGTTGGGCTGCCAATGCCCAACTTCAGGCCCGATTGAAGAGGCCAATTTTAAGACTTCAGGCTCTGCCCGAAGAGCTGAGTGACCTTGGGCAAGTTAACTTCTCAGCTGCAAAGTCAGTTTTTTCCTTGGTGAAATAGAGGGGCTGAACCAGATGGTCTCTGAGGTCGCTTCCAGCTCACTCAGTTTGTGATTTTGTAGCTGACTGAGCCTCAGGTTGAAGTACTGCCGAGAGTCTCAGAAACCAAGGAGGATGGCCGTGGGGATTCACAGATGGTCAGCCAGCATCTGCATCCCCTTCAAAACATCCTTGATGGGTGCTTACCTGTCATCTGCCCCATGTGGATGTCATCTCCCTGTGACAGGGAGGATACTACTTCATGAAACAGCTTTCCCCTCCTGCCACTCCAGTTGTTAGTAAGGTATTCACAATGAAACTAACAGACCCACTGTTGGGCACAACTTCCAAAGACCTCTGGAATGCAATAATCCACGTGATTGTTCTAGATGATTCCAGCAGTAGCCAGAACAGAGGATAAGAGATTGGGGAATAACTTATTCCAACTCTGTCTCATTCATAGCACCTAGACTTGATGGACGCGAGTCTGAGTGAACTCCGGGAGTTGGTGATGGACAGGGAGCCCTGGCGTGCTGCGATTCATGAGGTCGCAAAGAGTCGGACATGACTGAGCGACTGAACTGAACTGAACTGAATCCCTTGAGAGGGCCGCCTGTTTCTTGGGTGCCGTGTGACTGTTCTTCCCAGTGTCTCTGTCTGGGTCCCAGAGGCTGACTTCATTCATGTGGTCCAGGTATCCTTCCCAAGGAGGAGTGAGGCTGCTAAGGAAGATGCTGCAGCTTGTTGGCTGCTTGACCTCCAGTGTTCAACAGTGTATTCAAGGAGGAAGCCCGGAATCAGCATGGGCTGGAAGCATCATGGGCACATCTGAAATCGGGGCCACTGACAAACTGGCTGAAGAGGGGCTGAGCTAACCTGCCTGAAGCCAGATGCCACATCTGCCTCATCTCATTTGAGAAAGGGGATTTCAGACTGAGGCACGTTCATGTTTCAGGTCCTCCTTGTCCCCAAGGCAAGATGATCTCAGTGGTGTCTTAAAATTCACTTCCTTGTAACTTCTCTGCTGGCTCAGCTCTCCAGGGGAAACCGGAAAAGTTCCAGTCAGAAGCAAAAATGAATGTTTGTTGACTGAATGCTTGTTTCTCTTCCTTCAGATTTTAAGTCCCTTCATGATAGCTAGAACAGAGTAGGCAGCTTTGTACAAACAATATGCAAATTGGACTAAAGGCCCTCATGCTTGGTATTTCTTCAGGTAATAAAAATAGCAACAAGTAATTGTCTAGACATTATAATGAGTGAGGCCTTTCTAAGAACAGGTATTTACATTATTTAAACATTATTTAAACCTCATAATCCTAAGATGTATTATTGCCTCAGTTGTATGCCTAGGGAAACACAGACATAGAAAGCTTAAGTAACTTGTTCAACATCACTCAGGTAGCAAGTAGAGCAGGATTTGAAGCCAGGCTTTTAACTACCTCGCTAAGACTTCACCTTGAGCTAAACCAGAGGTCAGACCCACTTCCATATCCTTTTTAAAAATAATAACTTTATTGAGAGAGATTTCACACACTATATAATTCACCCATTTAAAGCATATAATTCAGTGATTATTAGCACATTCACAGGGTTGAACAGCCATTACCATAATCAATTTAAGAATATTTTCATCATCCTAAAAAGAAATACTGTACTCATTGGCAGTCACTCCCTATTTCCCTCCCACCCTCAATTCCCTTAGCCCCTGTCAATTACTAGTCTGCTTTCCCTCTGCACGGATTTTCCTATTCTGGATGGTCCCTATAAATGGAATTACCTTGTATGTGCCCTGTTGTAAATGAGCTCTTTTTATTTAGCATCATTTTCCAGGTTCATTTCCAGGGCTTGGCTGGGCTGCTCCCACTGCCTGCAGTGGCCCTGCCCTGGTTGGCAGTGATGCTCCCTCCACTGTCCTCTCTGAGCCCTGGCTTCCCTGGGTATGGCACGTCCCTGCTCAGGCATGAGATGAAGGTGGACTTGGTGTGAATGTCAAGCACTACGTATCGTGTACTCTTTGGCAAGCCGCTGAAACCTCTCTGAGCCGTAGTTTCTTCATTTGTGAAATGGGTGTAAACCAGTCTCTGCCTCTTGAGTTTGTGGTGAGGATTGAAGGAGATGGTTGCATATATACATTCCTCCAGAATGATGGGCCATGGGGCCAGTGGAGTATGGATTTGATTGGTCTTGGGCCTGTCTGAGACATTCAGAGGCTCTGAGCCCATAACTGTGCATGAGTCATTGAAGAGGAATGATCCTAACCATCTCTGCCTCTGTGTAGAGCGTTCCAGTGCGCAGGACCCTCCTTACTGAGCCCGCATTCTCTCTGCCTCATGGTCTCTCAGCACAGCGCCTTGGGGCCTGGGCCACTTGGGGTCTGAGGACACATTGGGAGGAGGCAGAGGAATCACAGGAGGTGGTGTGGGCATTTGTGGGGTGGTATCTCCCAGACAATCTAGAGTCCTGAGCTGGTGTTGATGGTCTGGGGTTTCTTTGCCTGAGTTAGGTGAGTGGAGTGGAATGTGGAGGTGGGTGCAGGGGAGGGGTGGTGCGTGCAGAGAGCACAGGTATACTTTTGGATGTGGGTATGCAACATGGCAACTAGGATGCAGGCTAGGCTTCAGCACCTTCTGCAGGGACCTCAGCTGAGGCTTTTGCGTTACCTGACAGTGCGTGCTAATTCAGGTATAGGCTCCCAACAACGTCCTGGTTCCAGCAAGGGTATTCTTCCTGGGTGGGGAGGCAACCAGCAAAGCCTCAGGAGGCTGGAGGAGGGGTTCTGGGGGCTCTGCCAGCCAGACAACAGGAGAGAGTTTGGGTGTTGCAGAAAACCCCACAAAACATCAGGCTGACCCCTTGTCTCTCATAGCCTCTGATACACATTAGGCAATGGAGGCCCAGAGGGAGAGCCATTCTTGTCAAGGCCCTACAGGAAGTCAGCTCAAGCTGCCTGCCTGTCTGCCCTTGACTCGGGCTCCTAGTCTGGTTGGCCCTTCACCCTCTGTGCATTTGCTCAGGCCCACCCCTCCCCAGCCCGGGCACTGCTGCCATCCGCCATTCTCCTCTGCAGCTGCCCGGCAGCTCCTCATGCCTCCTGTCCCTCCCCCACCAGTGACTCTCTCACTCCACACCCTCTGCCTCCTGCCCTAATTCTGTCTTTGTTGCAGCCACCCACCCACTTTTTGTTTAACATTTCATTTCTTTTCTCCTAGAAGACAGTGTTTGAACAGTTAGGATAATTGAAGTTTTTCTCTTTCACAATTCTGACCAAAATATATCAACCTTTCATGGAACGGGGGCAGGATACCAGTGTCCCAGTGGGGATAAAGTTCAAGTTCCCTCTGGACCATCGCAGGCTGAGACAATCAAGGTGAAGGTATCTTTTACTTCCTTTGCTCTGCCTGCACCCTTGTGGTGAGTGCACGTCTGCTGAGACCTGTAGGTACCTGCCTTGCTGCTGCCAGCCTGTCCTTCACACACACCCATGCTGTTTGCGAGTGAGGCCACACCCTATTGGGGCTCCCCACTTCCCAAGGGATAAAGTCCAGCTCCTCCTTAGTTCACAAGTCTTTTGCCATCTCACCTGCCCTGCTGTGACTACATTAGCTCTTGCTATTCCCCCATCATCCCTGACTCTCCAGCCATGGGGAGTTACTTGCAGATCTGTGTGCCAGCTGAGCTGTCTCATGGAGTCAGGGGGTGGGCATGGCCTCTGCAAGTCAGACTGTGCTTTGAATCCTGGCTCAGCCACTTTCCCCAAGAAGCCTGGGAAGTTATAGAACCACTTAGAGCCTCAGGGTCCCCATCTGAAAACTGCATGAGGACTGTGGTAGGCAGAGTCATGGTCCCGTAGGATGTCTCTGTTCTAATCTCAGACCTGTGAATATGTCACCTTATATGGCAGAAGAGGCTTGGCAGATGTGAGTAAGTTGAGGATCTGGAGATGGAGAGATTATCTTGAATTATTTGGGTGGGTTGGGTATCATCACAAGGGTCCTTTTAAGGGAGACTAGAAAGTTCAAGTAGAGAAGGAAGAGAAGTGGAAGTCAGAGAGAGATCCAAAGATGCTGTGCTGCTAGTGTTGAAGATGGAGGAAGGGGCCGTGAGCAAAGGAGAGCAGGCAGCCTCTAGAAGAAGAGAGGGCAAAGGGATAGATTCTCTCCTTTGAGAGCCTCCAGAAGGGAAGTAGCTCTGCCAGTGCCTTGGTTTTAGCCCAGTGAGACTTATTTTGGATTTCTGACCTCCAGAACAGTGAGAGAATTGTTGTATTATTTTGAACTACTAAACTTGTGGTAATCTGTTATACCAGCAATAGGAAACTAACAGAAGGACCTGCTTTCTAGGTTATTAAGGTTCAGGGAGTTAAGACAGGTGCTTAGAAGAATGTCTGGCACATAAATACTCAGGAGACATCAGTAGTTATTATTGTTGTTGTCATTGTTCCGATCTCTTTTAGAATACTGCTGGTCCACCTGGAGTAGCCCCCTCTGCTCTCCCCTTCTCACCCAGCCTTAGCACTTGATTATTTCATTCACTCTTCCTGATTCTGCTCACATAACACCTCCTCCAGGAAGCCACCACTGACGCTTCTCTCAGCAGGTTGGAGCCTGACCACTGCCTTCTCTTTATCCCCATAGCCTCCTATGCTGTGCCCTACAGACCCCATCACCTTATGTTGTAATTTCAAGTTCCCACTACGGGGGAAACATTTCACAAAATGCATGAAAATCTCTGCCCACCTTGAGTTTACATTCTGTTCTAGCAAGGAGAGAGAGAGAAGCAAATCAGTAAATTATACAGGCAGAAGATAAGTAACATGGAAGAAAAGAAGGCAGAGAGTGTTGTGGTGATGGGGGTGTTGCAGTTTTACACAGTATAAACAGGAAAGGCTCACTGAGATGGCTGTATTTCAGTGAAGACTTGGAGTAGATGAAGAAATGAACCATGTTGCTCCCTGGGGTAAGAGCTTTCAACACGGAGAGCATAGCAAGTGCAAAGGCCCTGGGGCTTGGTATGCATTGTGGGTTAAATTGTGTCCCCTCAAAAGATATGTTGACATCCTCATCCCCAGTGTCTGTGAATGTGACCTTATTTGGAAGTGTGGTTGTTGCAGATACAATTAATTAAGATGGCACCATACGAGGCTGTGCTCTTAATCCAATGTGACTGGTGTCCTTAGAAGAAGAGGAAAGAAGACACAGGGAGACAGAGACATACGGAGGCGGGGGTGCCATGTGATGACAGAGGCAGGAACTGAAATGATATGTCTATAAGCCAAGACATGCCAAGGATTGCCAGCTGTCACCAGCAGCTAAGAGAATGGCATTGAACGGATTCTCCCTAGAGCCTTGAAAGAATGTGGCCCTGATAATGGTTTGATTTGGGACTTCCATCTTCTAGTCCTGTGAGGGAATATATTTCTCTTGTCTTAACCCCCTCAAGTGTGGTAATTTGTTAGAGCAGCCCTGGGAAGCATGTAGGAACAGTGAGGAGGCCAGCATGGCTGAAGAGTAAAGGAGGTGACATGAGTGTGGATGTAGCTACAAGCAGGTCACATGAGGTGGGGGGCACTATAGGGCCTTGACTCCAAGAGAAATGGGGTGCCACGAGAAGATCTGGGGCCAGAGAGCGCTACGGTCTGACATATGATCGAGCCTGAGCATCCTTGCTTCTCCAGCACCTCGCACAGACCATGGCACGTAGCCAGCACCTAACAAACGTTTATTCCTTCCTTCCTGTCATAGCCATAGGATCTGGTTTTAGTGGTTATAAAATATATGTGCTGTGGGTGGGGTGAAGGTGGAGTGACTAGGTTCTTGGAATATGGAGCTTGCTTTGATAATGATAATATTTAGGTTGAGAGAAGAATACATTTAAAAAAAAAACAAACCTGGGATGCTTGCAGGCATTTTTTTTCAATGGCAAGACATAGTTTTTGTCTTAAAACCTTATAGTCTGTTGTTTTGTATTTTGATTAAGGTTGTGCATTTTTAATGTAAGTCCATATGGTATTGATCTTCAGATTCTTGTTGTGGCTGATATATCCTATAGATAAGCCTCTATCCCTTCTCTATGAGGCTTTCTGCCCCGGATCTCTTGTAAGCACGTTATTATGGGGAAGCATTGATTTTTGCCTAGTACAGTCTGCCTTCTCTTGGAGGAAATGAAAAAATCATGACAAATGAAAAGCCATTTTTCAAAATGACTTTGTTTCTTGTAGTTTATGATTCAAAAATGAGGACTGGGCTAATTATTTGGCTCCACATGTAAAGGAGTGCATTTCTAAGGAAGGAGTCCTTAGTAGGCCCACAGAGTCTGATGATAACAGTGGTTGTTCCAGGTTTGATGCATGAGACAGGCTGCTCGGGGCTGGTGGACTGGGATGACCCAGAGGGATGGGATGAGGAAGGAGGTGGGAGGCGGTTCAGGATGGGGAACACGTGTACACCTGTGGCAGATTCATGTCAGTGTATGGCAAAACCACTACAATATTGTAAAGTAATTAGCCTCTAATTAAAATAAGTTTATATTAAAAAAATAAAATAAAAATAAAAATCATTCTCTAAAATGCTCAGCATTTCACAGCATGAGTCTCTGCTTTGCATTTTAGACCCCTCGCAGCTTGCTGGGGCAACGGGTTCATATCCATCCCACAGACGGGAGGACTGAGGCTCAAAGAAGCAGAGTCTCTTTCCTGTGGTCACACAGTAGGATGCAAGTGGTGTCCACATGTGACTGGATATTGAAAGGACTGAAGTTAAATCCACGTCTATGCCCCAACCAGTAACACTGAAGAAGCTGAAGTTGAATGGTTCTATGAAGACCTACAGGACCTTTTAGAACTAACACCAACAAACGATGTCCTTTTCATTCTAGGGGACTGGAATGCAAAAGTAGGAAGTCAAGAAACACCTGGAGTAACAGGCAAATTTGGCCTTGGAATACGGAATGAAGCAGGGCAAAGACTAATAGAGTTTTGCCAAGAAAATGCACTGGTCATAGCAAACACCCTCTTCCAACAACACAAGAGAAGACTCTACACATGGACATCACCAGATGGTCAACACCAAAATCAGATTGATTATATTCTTTGCAGCCAAAGATGGAGAAGCTCTATACAGTCAACAAAAACAAGACCAGGAGCTGACTGTGGCTCAGATCATGAACTCCTTATTGCAAAATTCAGACTCAAACTGAAGAAAGTAGGGAAAACCACTAGACCATTCAGGTATGACCTAAATCAAATCCCTTATTATTATACAGTGGAAGTGAGAAATAGATTTAAGGGACTAGATCTGATAGATAGAGTGCCTGATGAACTATGGACAGAGGTTCGTGACATTATACAGGAGACAGGGATCAAGACCATCCCCATGGAAAAGAAATGCAAAAAAGCAAAATGGCTGTCTGAGGAGTCCTTACAAATAGCTGTGAAAAGAAGAGAAGTGAAAAACAAAGGAGAAAAGGAAAGATACAAGCATCTGAATGCAGAATTCCAAAGAATAGCAAGAAGAGATAAGAAAGCCTTCTTCAGCGATCAATGCAAAGAATAGAGGAAAACAACAGAATGGGAAAGACTAGAGATCTCTTGAAGAAAATTAGAGACACCGAGGGAACATTTCATGCAAAGATGGGCTTGATAAAGGACAGAAATGGTATGGACCTAACAGAAGCAGAAGATATTAAGAAGAGGTGGCAAGAATACACAGAACTATACAAAAAAGATCTTCATGACCAAGATAATCACGATGGTGTGATCACTCACCTAGAGCCAGACATCCTGGAATGTGAAGTCAAGTGGGCCTTAGAAAGCATCACTACAAACAAAGCTAGTGGAGGTGATAGAATTCCAGTAGAGCTATTTCAAATCCTGAAAGATGATGCTGTGAAAGTGCTGCACTCAATATGCCAGCAAATTTGGAAAACTCAGCAGTGGCCACAGGACTGGAAAAGATCAGTTTTCATTCCAATCCCAAAGAAAGGCAATGCCAAAGAATGCTCAAACTACCACACAATTGCACTCATCTCACACGCTAGTAAGGTAATGCTCAAAATTCTCCAAGCCAGGCTTCAGCAATACATGAACCGTGAACTTCCAGATGTTCAAGCTGGTTTTAGAAAAGGCAGAGGAACCAGAGATCAAATTGCCAATATCAGCTGGATCATGGAAAAAGTAAGAGAGTTCCAGGAAAACATCTATTTCTGCTTTATTGACTATGCCAAAGCCTTTGACTGTGTGGATCACAATAAACTGTGGAAAATTCTGAAAGAGATGGCAATACCAGACCACCTAACCTGCCTCTTGAGAAACCTATATGCAGGTCAGGAAGCAACAGTTAGAACTGGACATGGAACAGCAGACTGGTTCCAAATAGGAAAAGGAGTACGTCGAGGCTGTATATTGTCACCCTATTGATTTAACTTATATGCAGGGTACATCATGAGAAACGCTGGGCTGGAAGAATCACAAGCTGGAATCAAGATTGCCGGGAGAAATATCAATAATCTCAGATATGCAGATGACACCACCCTTAATGGCAGAAAGTGAAGAGGAACTAAAAAGCCTCTTGATGAAAGTGAAAGAGGAGAGTGAAAAGGTTGACTTAAAGCTCAACATTCAGAAAATGAAGATCATGGCATCTGGTCCCATCACTTCATGGGAAATAGATGGAGAAACAGTGGAAACAGTGTCAGACTTTATTTTTTGGGGCTCCAAAATCACTGCAGATGGTGACTGCACCCATGAAATTAAAAGATGCTTACTCCTTGGAAGAAAAGTTATGACCAACCTAGATAGCATATTCAAAAACAGAGACATTACTTTGCCAACAAATGTCCATCTAGTCAAGGCTATGGTTTTTCCTGTGGTCATGTATGGATGTGAGAGTTGGACTGTGAAGAAAGCTGAGCACCGAAGAATTGATGCTTTTGAACTGTGGTGTTGGAGAAGACTCTTGAGAGTCCCTTGGACTGCAAGGAGATCCAACCAATTCATTCTGAAGGAGATCTGTCCTGGGATTTCTTTGGAAGGAATGATGCTGAAGCTGAAACTCCAGTACTTTGGCCACCTCATGCGAAGAGTTGACTCATTGGAAAAATCTCTGATGCTGGGGGGGATTGGGGGCAGGAGGAGAAAGGGACGACAGAGGATGAGATGGCTGGATGGCATCACTGACTCGATGGACGTGAGTCTGAGTGAACTCTGGGAGTTGGTGATGGACAGGGAGGCCTGGTGTGCTGCGATTCATGGGGTCACAAAGAGTCGGACACAACTGAGCGACTGAACTGAACTGAACTGAAGTTAGATAAGATGAGTACTCTCAAGGCAGAAATGGCTGGAGAAACACATAAAGCTGATGCCATGGTAACAAAATAAGAGCTCAGAACTAGAGGGCAGGATGAGGGTGGGGCCCCTGTGAGTCCTGGTTCCCCCTGTAACCAGCTGGGTAAACTCAGCCAACCCACTCAACCTCTCTGAGCCTCCAGGTTTCCTTTCTGAAGTGGGGGAAATTGTCCCCATGCTGCCATCTCTCCAGACTGCATTCCAGGAGATAATAGGGAAAGTGCTTTATAAATTGTCAAGGGCTCTTCATAAGCCAGAGGTAATTGCTGTGCAGATAAGAGCTTTGATTGAAGTGTCCATAATATCCTAATATTAATAATAATAACAGCTTTTCTTCCTTTTACTGAGCCATTACTTTGTGCCCACCACTGTGCTTAGTGCTTCACATGAATTACGACATGTAATTCTAATTATAGTCCTGTAAAGTGGGCAGTAATATTAGCACACCTGTTTTGCAGGCCAGGAAACTGAGTCTCAGAGCCATAAGATATTTGAAGCTAATGCTGAGAGTCACACTGCTAGTGAAGTAGAATTTAAACTGGGCTCTGGAGGACTTCAAAAGCTTGTGAACCTCAGCTCCCTGTTTTTGAGGGAAAATGGGTCCTAAGAGAAAGTGGTGCAAGCCATCAATTACAGATGATGAAAACATCTGTAAGAAGGAAGCATTTGGCCCTAGGTCACCCAGAGCCAGTGGCTCAGACAGGATTTGAACTCAATTCTTGCCTCTTCTGCTATTAAGTTAAAATCTGCTCTTTTGCCCCTGCTTGCCCAGAAGAATATCTCTTTTCTCATATCATTTAAAAATTAAGGGCAGACTGGCAAAGAAAAATTGATGACCAAGTATATAATGTGTGACTTTTTTTTTTTTTTTAAATTAACCACATGACTTGCAGGATCCTAGTTCCCTGACCAGGGATAGAACCTGTGCCCCTGCAGTGGAAGTGCGTAGTCAACCACTGGACCACCAGGGAAGTCCCATGTGTGATTTTAAAATTTTTTAAAATTCATTTAATTTTATACTGGAGTATAGTTGATTGTCAATGTTGTGTTAGTTTCAGGTATATAGCAAAGTGATTCAGTTATGCATACACTTACATCTATTCTTTTTCAAATTCATTTCCCATTTAGGTTGTTACAGAATGTTGAGCAGAATTTGGAATTAAAGAAAATCACAAAATGCAAATTTTATTTTAAACAATATTATTTTATGAATATTACTTTTTAAGGTGTACAGTAGGAATGCTGTTATATGGGAGAGGTTCTTCATTTTTCTGAGATACATCACAAAGTGTTAGAGATAAAGTGGCGTTTTGTTTGCAGTCTACACTCAAATAATTCAGGGGGAAAAGCAGAAAAAGAGAGAAGCAAATGTGAAAGGATATTAACAGTTGGTGAATGGACAAAGGCATATTAATGTGTTAATTGTATTATTCTTACAATTTTTCTGTAATTTGAAATTTTTTCAATAAAATACAGCAGTGGAGGGAAAATAATTCAAGGGGTGGAGGGAGCATCATTTGCTGAATGCCTTTTGTGGGCCTGGCACTGGCATGGGCTGTCTCACTTGTTTCTCACAGCCTGTCTATGAAATAGCTATTCTTATCCGCATTTGGCAAACAACCCATCAAAGCTCAGAGAAGTTGAGTGACCTTCCCAAGGTCACACAGCAGGTGAATGGTGAGCCACAGGTCTGCATGAAGCCTTTGAAGCATTTAACCAGACCCAAAATGAACCCTCCACCTTCTTCCACTCTTTGTCCTTCCTCCTCTGGCTTTTATACGATGGACATTCACAGGGAAGTTACTTTTCATATCCCAACAGGAACCTAAGGCTCAGGAAAACACCCTACACTATTCAGCAGGGTCCTCCATCAGAAGCAAGAAAATAGGAACTCCAAGTATCGAAAGCTTCATTCACTGACCAAAGTCCCCGCAGGAAGGAGAGTTCTGGAAAAATAAATGTTGACATTTGACACCACAGAGCACCAATTTAAAAAGGCACTTTAAACCAAAATTGACTTCAGAAAAATCAATATTGAAAAATCAGACTTGGATTCCGATGAAATATCAGTCTCTTGATGTTTATTGACTTGGGTAAATGTTGGCATTCTACAGCTCAGAATTAAAATAATGGAATTTTAGAGCTAGACAAGAGTTCAGGGATCATCCTGTTATCTGCTAATATCTCTTTCTAGACTCTGCTTAGCTGGACAATATTTTTATTATGTTTAATTACCCCATTTTAAACTGTATTTACTGTTATAAATCTTCCCCAAATCTTGGTTCCACAGGCACACATTCTAATAAATATTTTACTTTCCAAGAGGAGAGCCAGGATAGGCTTAAACTGAAGACATCACTTTGCAGAGGAGGAGTCTGGCCTGGGAGTGAGAGGCATGAGGTCCGAACTGGGACTGGAGCTGAGGTTGGAAGGCCGGGCACTCACCCCTGCACCACACTTCCTCCCCTGTCCGTTTGTATTCTGAATTCCATCAGGCAGGTCACACATAAGGGAGTGAGGAATGGTTAGCAACGGTTTATTCACCAAAACATCATGGGGAGGTGGGAACCAGGTTAGCTGGATTTCAACTGGAGAAAGAGAGAGAGAGAGGGAGGAGATGAAGAGAGAGAAAGAAATGAGAGGGAGGGAGGGAGAAGTTCTTTTCTTTGAATGGAAGCGTCTTTTGTCATGGTTCTAGGATAAGATGCAAAACAGGCCATTAAATTAGAGATACTATTGTTTCATTCTAACATGCTTTCATCTGCTTAATTAAATACTGCACACAAACCCCAACTATTGTGATCAAACAATCCCCACAAAGTCAAGATAACAAAGAGGGCACAAGAGCAGTAATTATGTTGAGTCTGGCTCCCCTTCTGAGGGCCCCTATTATTAAGCCGTTTAGACGGATCTTGTGGAGCAAAGGTGGATGCCTTTTTCGAGGCTGACACCAGAGAACTGGGGTCACAGGATCAGTTCTCCCCAAGGCCTGACTGCAGTGGGGACAAGGTCTCTGACATGAATAAAAAACACATTTCTGAATGATGGCAAGAACTTTTCAGGAACACTTTGTATATCCCAGGCACGGGGCTAATTAAGACTTTTATGTACCTTTTTTTTCCTTTTAGTCCTCATAGACAACCCACTAGGATGGATATCATCCCATTTTATAGGTGAGGAAACCAAGGCTCAAACCACTGAAGGTCATACGGTCTGTAGCTAGTGGAGCCAAACTGGCCAAGTCTCTCTGGCTGTAAGTCCAGGTCTCACGGGGAAATCAGTACTTCAGGGAGGCAGTCAGCACCTCTCAGCCTCTCCCCTTCCAACCCGGCACTTGGCCTGCAGGCTCACGATTTGCTAAGTGTGTTCAGCCCTTAAATGCCTTCTCTCCCTTGTGAGGCTGGTCTCTCAGCCTGGACTCCCAACCAAGCCCTCACCCAGGAGCCTAGACAGGGACCCCCATGAGTGATGCTGCTTCCCCGCCAAGCCTACCCTCATTATGACGTGGGTGCTCAGTTTCCTGAAACTTCTTTGGATAGCAGATGATCTGGGTCTCCCATATGCACCAGAAGTAGGGATATCAAAGTGATCTGATCAGAGAATGAAGGCCAAAGAAATCCATTTGGGAACCCGGGGTATCTAATTGTGCATGTAAGCCAAAGAATCGGTCTCCTTTATCTCTCCTCCCGCTGAATCTTGGTATTTCGCATGAACCACAGCAGTGTGTAATGTACATGCTTTCAGCAAACACAGGGATGTAACTGTGAAATCAGAGAACTTAGAGGGCCATGGGGCCACAAAGCAAGCCGTGTCCCCAGCTCTCCCAAACTTTATTTGCACCCCCTCCTCCAGGCATCCTTAGCCTCTCAATAGAACTTCTCACACTGCCTTTTACTTCCCTGTGCCCGGCCCCACCTCACCCTCTGGACTCTCACCTTCTTCAGGGTGCGACCTGGGTCTTGCTTACCTTGGTTCCCCTGGGACCTAGCCCAGAGCTGTGGCCGCACATGTGCTTGGTTTTCAGCATAATTTAGTATTAACACACGCACATGCCTGACAGAAATTTGTGGCCAATCATCATAAAGAGAGTTACGGTGCTGAGCTGGGAAGATATTTAAATGCCGCACAGCACCTCCTGATGCTTCTAGATTTTGGTGGTACCTAGGGGAGCCTGAAATGCTTGTGTGTGAAGTGAAATACCCTGTCAGAGTGACGGTGATTTGCAGCTCCGTCTTGTGAGAGCAGAGAAATTGAAAAATGCCTAACGTAGAAACTATTTTTTTTAGTATGTGAATATGCTTGGTCATTTGTTTATTCTTTCAGCCACTATGTCAAGGATCAATTTTTAAAATTTTAGTTGTGTGGTAAAGGTCAATATACACATTATCATGTAGTAATCTTTTGTAAAATTTTAGAAAGTACACTTTTTTCACAATTTTCAGTGATTTCTCAGGATTATTGTTTAACAATATTGTTACTTCCTGAATAAAAGGCTTGGAAGAATTAGAATTGTTCTATAAAAGACTAAGTGACCAAATACTTAAGCAGCATCTTCCATAAATGTAATCTGTAGCTAAGTTGGCCAAGAAGACATCTATAATGTGACCCTTGGTATTTATCACGTCCTTTCCAAAGCTTAAAATCATATAGAGTAGCAAAAAAAAAAAAAAAACAAAACAGAAGAGGCAAATCAGAAACTTTAGTTTTAAAATATGGGAACATGAGATGGTTAGATAGCATCATCGACTCAATGGACATGAATTTGAGCAAACTCTGGGAGATGGTGGAGGACAGAAGAGCCTGGCGTGCTGCAGTCCAAAGAGGTCGCAAAGAGTCAGACATAACATAGCAACTGAACCACAACATTCATGTGTCAGTAACTCACTTATCCATGGAGCATGAGCCTAGCACCTCAGTTCTCCAGAACGCAGCCTGGAATCTGTTAATATCTGCAGGTCTCTTAAAAGCTAGAAAATAAGACTTTTGTTAGACTCACTCAGTTTATGGACAGGAACTCTGCTTAAGGCTTCACTCCATGCCTACTTATATTTGTTTTGTGCACTGTTCTCTCCAGCAAGTTATATTTGGTTTCTAGTCTATAGCAAATCAACCTGTTGAGAGCGGATGACAGGTTGATGGAGGTGGGGAACTGGCAGCAAAAAGTGACAGCTTACCTCCTGACTCAGAGGGTGAGAGAGGGAGACATGTCAGAGAAGGACGAACGGACTGAAAAACACCGGGGGAAATGAAGTTGTAGGGCAGAGTTACACTCACCTCCCGTGTCTTCCGGGAGGAGGGCAGCTTCCTGCTCTCCTGGCAGGTTCACGTGTGATTTCATAATCACATGTTGGATTTGGTAAGTGACATAGCCTTTCTGAGCCTCCGTTTCCTTAGCTGTAAAGTGGAAATCGTCATTTATTGGGTTCCTGTGTGTTCTTCTCTCTTTACCTGTGTCAGTTTATTCAGTTCTCACAGCTGATCATGAAGTGTGCACTGTTTATTAACACTGAGACATGAAAGCACAGATGTAAAGCTGCCCAAGCCCACAGAGCTTGTAAATGACAGAACCAGATTCCAAGCCAGGCAGCCAGGCTCCGTGTCACATTTGTGTCCAGGCTGGTTTTCTGGGAGCAGTAATCATGCGTCCCTCACAGAGCCGTGTAGAGGGTTAGCTTAAACCTGCATGATGGTGCCTAGTTTTCACACACATGCCAAGTGGTCTGAATAAGGGATTCAGGCTGTGTACCACACCAGTTGTTTAGGAGAGCAGGGGTCAACAATGATCATACCTGGAGGGCGAGACTGGAGGCAAGGGGAGAGGGTCAGTTCAGTCGCACAGTCATGTCTGACTCTGTGACCCCATGAACCGCAGCATGCCAGGCTTCCCTGTCAGTCACAAACTCCCAAAGCTTACTTAAACTCATGTCCATCAAGTCGGTGATGCCATCCAACCATCTCATCCTCTGTCGTCCTCTTCTTCTCCCACCTTCAATCTTTCCCAGCATCAGGGTCTTTTCTAGTGAGTCAGTTCTTCGCATCAGGTGGCCAAAGTATTGGAGTTTCAGCTTCAGCATCAGTCCTTCCAATGAATATTCAGGATTGATTTCCTTCAGGATTGACTGGTTGGATCTCCTTGCAATCCAAGAGACTCTCAAGAGTCTTCTCCAACACCACAGTTCAAAAGCATCAATTCTTCAGTGCTCAGCTTTCTTTATAGTCCAGCTCTCACATCCATACATGACTACTGGAAAAACCATAGCTTTGACTAGACGGACCTTTGTTAGTAATGTCTTTGCTTTTTAATATGCTGTCTAGGTTGAGGGTAAGAGCTCAATATGCTGTCTAAGGAGAGAGTAGGAGCTCATATCAAGTAATTTCTACTTGATACATTACTGTATTGTTGGAATTTTCTACAAGCATGTATTACCTTAGCAATTTAACACAGGCTCATGGCGGGAGGAGCCTGGTAGTCCATCGGGTCGTGAAGAGTCGGACACGACTGAGCAATTTCACTTTCACTTTTCACTTCATGCATTGGAGAAGGAAATGGCAACCCACTCCAGTGTTCTTGCCTGGAGAATCCCAGGGACGGGGGAGCCTGGTGGGCTGCCGTCTCTGGGGTCGCACAGAATCGTACACGACTGAAGCGACTTAGCAGCAGCAGCAGCAGCAGCATGGGGGGAAAGAGAATGAGTTGTAAGTGATAAGAACATATTTAAAACCTGCAGGTGAGTCTAAACGTGTGTACATTTAAAAAATGAATCTATCAAAAAATACTTGAAACTTTGGACATGTAAAGACATACACTCCCATGAAAGAGTCACTGTGGCCCCATGGTCCCACTGCGGATGTTGCCTGTTGCTGTGCTGTGGGCTTGCGGTCGCTCCTTGTTTCTCAGAATGCTCACTCCCAGGGCAGCTCTCCGTGCCTCTGAGGGCTGTCACTATTGTCCCGTTCATTTGCAGCACAGGTGTGGTGCGCTTCGCTCTGCTTGTGCCTGCTCTGGGCTGGCGACCCAGAGGTGAATGGAACAGCTCAGCCTCAGGAGCCCATCAAGGGGGGGTTACAGAGGTGGGCCAGCCAGGTTTGGGCTGAATTGAGGGATGAGCCTGGGGGTAAAATTCCTTCTGCGGAGAGATCAGGAAGGAATCCTTGGAGCCCAGAAGGAGAAGGTTTTGATAGAAGAGGCTGCAGGGCAGAGAAACTCTTCAGGGCTGAGAGAACCACAGAGACCAAAAAGCAGTTTTATTTACCCTGAAAGTCTATTTCTGGGCAATAAAATAACTGAGAGCTGGGTTAAAAAGAGTTTACAGTTCTCAGTTTCTGGTCAAGTTCTAGGACTGATCTTTCCTCTCTCCCTCCCATCTTTTTTTTCTTTTCCTATTTTTAGGGTACTGGGGATTTGTTTTAACCAGGTATAGTGGGACAGGCAAACAAGGAGATGACTGTCATGAAGTTAATCCTTGCAGCCCCCTAGAAACAGGAAGCACAGCACTTCCTACATAGCAAAGCACCGTGGTTGGTCAGGAGGCAAAGGCGTGAGGGGAAAACGTAGGCTGGAGCCTTTATTGTGGTTTGCTCTGGGAGGAATAGGCCAGGCAGGATAAACGGCTTGGGACTGAATAACTGCAGAGGCTCTGGGGCTTAGGGCTGTACCTAACTGTCTAGTACCTGTCCCTGATGTGCCGAAGGCAGGGGTACAGTGCCCAGAGCCCAGGAAAGTGGTTGGGAATATGGGCTCTGAACTTCTTGTGTGTTAAAGGTTCCCAGTCTAGTTACACACTTTCTCTAGGAATTGGCACGTGTTGGGAGGGGCAGACCCTCCAGAGTCAGCCAGGCCCCGGATGTCAAAGCGTCGGAGTACAAAACACAAAAGAGATGGTTAATCCTGCTTCCTTTCCTTCCTTAGTTCTTTCCTGCTCCCTTCCAACTTTAAAACATATCACAGAATATCTCAAACATACAGAAAAAAATATAGCTACTTATAGCTTATTCCTATAATTCAGTTTTGAAAATGTGACTATTTTCCCTCCAGATCTCACTTGCAAAGAACTAAAGCATTGCCAGCACAGCCCGAGTCACCTCTTTTACCCTCCCCCGTTCCCACTTCCCTCCCCTCTTCCTTCCACAGAAAAACAACTGTCTGGAAGTTGGTTGTATTTTTTCCATCTCTATTTTTATATTTTACTACAGATTTACATGTCCATAAACAATATATAGTATTTTTAAAGCTTTATATAAACACCATACTGTAAATAACATTTTGTTATCTCATTTTGTTACGCTCATTTTAGTTTGTCTTTTAATAGGTGATCTTAATTGGTTTATATCTATTGTGATTGCTGCCATATTTCTACCATCTTATTTTGGGTGTTCCTTCTGCCATCCCTTTTTTCCCTCTGCCGACTGTGATTATACCGTTAACATTTCAGCATACATTCTGAATTGTATTTCTTTTTTCTCCTAAAATATAAAGCTACTCAGTATCTTTCTCTTCTACTGAATCAGACAAAAATTGTAACCATGTCGGACAAACCCCCTAATACCTGCTCTATATTTCTTATTGTTTCAAAGAATGTTGGGTCTACTAATTTAAAAAAAAATTAGTTATTATTTTTGTTTTTTAGTTAATAATTTAACTTGCCCACACAGTTTGCCAACATCTTTGCTAACCATTGTTTTCTATGTTTTGCATCCCGTTCCTTTTTCTGGGTCCATGTTTCTTCTTGGCAAGTTCATTCTTAAAAGTAGTCAGTACCTTTGTTGGGTGTCAAGGGTGGTCAACTCTCTTAACATTTGGATGTCTTAAAAAGTCTGTTTTCTTTTCACTCTTGGGTCATAGTTTAGCACAGCAGAGAATCCTTGGTAAACCATTGTTTACCTTCAGAACTTTGTCTTTTAGATCTGTTGTTGGTGAGAAGTTTGCTGTCTATCTGGTTACCGATTATAAACTCTCATTTCCTGGTAGCTCTTGAGGCCTATGCGTAGGACCAGCTTACTGTCACTTCCATTGTATTCTACCGGCCAAATCAAATCACAAGCCCAGCCCAAATTCAAGAGGTGGGAAGGTAATTTCCATCTTTTGATGGGAGGAACTGCAAAGTCATTTTACAGAGGCCGGAGGTGTAGGAATGACTGAATGATTATGGCCGTTTTTGCATTCAGTCCATCACTTGTGTCTGCGTCTTTGCCTTGCCCCCTGAGCACCCAGCTTCATGTGGCGGGTGGTGCCTCCAGCAGCAGAGCTTTGTTGCTGTTTTTCTCGTGAGTAGAGGAGGCTGTCCTCTACCTGCTTTGCTTCCAATAGTGAGCTTGACTCTGGTCCCCCTCGACGCTGAATGTGGCTCTGCCCCTGCCTTTTCTGGGAATGCTATGAGTCTCTGTTGTCCTGGGGAATCCACACTGCCACGTTCCTTTGGCCGTTTCACATTCAGAGCCCATCAAGCTTGCATCTTCATCTCCACCTACCACACTGTGGTCTTCTTTTTTTCTAGTTGAGAATTTTATCTTATTTTTTAATAATGTTACATCTCTAAATTTTCTATTTTTGTATTTCAGCTATCACTGCTCTGGGCTTTGTGTGGTGGGGAGGAGGGAACCTCAGAATATGAATTTAATTTGTGATACACCTTGGCTGGGATTCCTATGTTTACTTTCTTCATAAAATTGTGCTTGTCACTTTCTGCAGGAAACAGATGAGGATGTGACAGCCACATTAGAATGTACATAATTGTGATAGTAAGGACAAAATCTCAGACTCTCAAGGTTAGAAGGAACATTCTTTGCTTTAACCCCTCTAATGCCTGCACCACAGGTGGGCCTCTAGTGCCTGGGTGACTGGTCGTCGCCTCTTCGTCCTGTCTCTGAATAGCTTTGGTTTTTTAAAAAGTTGTTCTTTTTTAGCTGATATTTGCCTCTTTATAACTTCTCTACCCAAGCCCCCTCCTCTAATTCTGGTTCTGTTTTCTCCCTCTGGAATCAAATAAACCACATCTGTGTGTTCTCTTTTTGAGAATGCATCAGAGTGTGGAGGCCATAACTGGGCCTCTTCTTGTCCAGGCTGAACAGCTCCAGGATTTGCAGCCTGAACTCGTTGGGTATGATGGCCCATCCTCTCCCCACATGGCTGTCTCCACAGACACTCTGCCCATTGCCCCCGTCTCTCATAGGCAGGGTCTGGACTGAGCCTCAAAGGTGGGTTTAGATGGATCAACCAGAAACCGAGAAACTCTGTTCCCCCATCTCCATAATCTGGGACCTTTTCTCTTCATGTGCATCCGTGAGCTGCCTCAGGAGGTGGACTCCCACGACCCCTTGGTCAGCCATCATTCATCCATTCCTTGGGTGCAGCAGGGATGCAGTGGTGATCAAGACTGCCATGGAGCTTGGAGTCTGGTATGGGAGACAGATGTTGTGTGATCAGGCTGCAGGAGCTAGGTACATGGTGTGCAGGACCCAACCAGGCTTGAAGAGATTTCCCTTAAGGAACTGATGTCTTTGTTTTCTTAACATTTCCAAATCTAGATTCTCAAGAGAGGAAATCTCTGCCTGGCCAGCTCGTTGCTCCATCACCTCCAAGGTTATAGGTCAGTGGGAGCTTATAGGTTGGGACTGTATACCTTGTCCAATTAGCTATGCCTGGGTTGTTGAGAACCTTTGTAGATCATTCATTCATTCATTCATTTATTCATCTGTCCACCCATCCATTGATCCACTCCTTGAGGGCACTCAGGATGTAGTCTGCATAGTCTCAAATCCAGATTATATAGGTCAGGGATGAGGTAGGGTTGACTGGATGAGGCGGCCTTGTGGCTGGAGGGAACATGGCTCATAAGAGGGACTGTGACTAGAATCTTGGGCAGGAGGGCAAGAATGGGGCAAGGTAGCAGAGGCAGTGGCAGTGGCCAGAGCATACAGGATCTTGTAGGCTGTGGGCGAGATTTTGATCTTGATTGCAATATTTAACCTGGATTGGTATGGGAGGGGCATGAGAAAGATCACTGTGGCTGCTGGGTAGAGAGTAGCTGGGAGGAATTTGCTGGAGACCCAGTGGTTAGGACTCCTTTCTCTCACCCCAGGTTCAGTCCCTGGTTGGGGAAATAAGATTCTGCAAGCCTCTCCGTGCAGCAAAAAAATAAAAATGAAAGAAAACAGATGGGGATGGGAATAACCTTGTAGGGAGCAGCGGGGACTGTGTTGATACTGGAGAAGGTGGAGAGGAATGACTAATTTCAGGGAGACTTGAGAATGGTGGGAAGGTGTGAGAGAGGCTGATGTCAAGGATGTACCTGCATTCGTTTCCTAGGGCTGCTGTACACATCAGTGGCTTGACACAGCAGAACATATTCTCTCCGTTTCAGAGGCCAGACGACCAAAATCAAGGGCCATGTGAAAGCTCTAGGGGAAGAGTCATTTCTTCTTGCCTTCCTCGCTCTTCTGGCCCTGGGGACTGTTTGACCCCACATCTGCATTGCTCTAATCTCTGCCTATGTGGTCACATTGCTGCCTCCTCTCTGTCTCATCTCCCTCTGCCTCATTCATGAGATGTAGGGCCCACCCAGATACTCAAGGATAAGCATCTCCTTGCAAATCCTTAACTTTTCACATCCTTTGCCATATGAGGTAATATTCACTCCTTTACCTTGTAAGGTAACATTCACAGGTTCGACTTAGGACATCTTTTTGCAGCCATCATGCAGCTCATTATATGGTGCTGAAAAATAATGACTAAGTGAACACCTCCGTAGTACTGACTGTGGACCAGGCACTGTAGCCTAATTACTTCAGACGTAGCAGCTCCTTTAGGCCACGCCACTGCCCTTAATAAGTACTGTTGTCATTCCCTCTTTCTGGATGAAGACACTGAGGCTCAGAGGTTTTGTAAGAAATGATGCTGTTTCAGTCACAGAGATTCTCTGCTGGTGCGTGTGCAGCCTACACTGGGCCCTGGGCTCCCCATTTCTGGACAGTGCCCCTGTTTGTGCCAAGAGAGGTGCTTTCCCTGGCCTTCCTGTTCTGGGGCTCATGGCAGTGCAGGTAGATGTGACTCAGGAACTGGTCCACCCCCAGCATCAGCGTGAGGGATGGCATGTTGCGGGTACTCAATGTTATCTATTGGATCAGGAAGGATTGGTTGCCTCTTGAGAGTCAGGAGGTCTAGATTGAGCACTGTTCCTGTAACCAACTAGCTGTAGGGCCTCGGGAAAGTCACTTAATCTGTTTAAGCCTTGGTTTTCCATTTGTAGAGTGGGTTTGACCATGTTTGTCCTGGCAGTGTTGCAGGTGACTGTGAGAGTCAAAGGGAAAGTGTGACCTATCTTTGGTGAGTTGGAAAGGGCTTTGTATCAGGAATATCACTAGCATCTTTATTACTGTTGTTGTCAGTACTAATATTTAGTTCAATAATACATGTGTATTCAAGGACTGGCCTTCCACTGAGGGGTTCCAGTCCATGGAGGAGGTGTTTCCAAGTGATGGGCAATCGACAGGCAATTTCTCAGGACCTGTCCCATGCCCAGCCTTCTGCACATTGCCACTGGAGGAATGAAGCTATGAAAACACAGTCTTCTGTAACAAAAGTAAACAATAGGAGCTTAAAGTGAACTAGTGACCATCGCAGAAAGGGTAAGGAGAATGTTCGACTGCAGACCAAAACCGTGATAACTTTGGAGTCTACGATCTTTGAATCTCATAGAGCCCCAGCCCCAGATGTCCTGTCCTGCGGAAATAGTTGCTCAGTAAAATACGAAGAATAAATATATATATGGGGTGGGGAGGAGCTGAGGTGGGGGGCGAAAGGTGGGGGGTGGACAGAAAAATTAGTTGGCATTTCAGACTTTAGTGTGCATCTATATTATCAGGGATGTTAATTAAAAACAGACCAGCCCTAGTGATCTGGAATAGGTGGTCTGGAATAGAACTTGACCAGTGGCATTTTAACGAGCCCCTTGCCTGGTTCTGACACAGTTGTCCACTGCCCTGTGCCTGAAGTGGACCTCTGTGCCCCAGCTTCCATTGTCAAAACCCAGCCAAACAGAGCTCCTTAGAAATGCACAGAACGCAATGGGATAGCACAAATCTGAACACGAGGTGGTATTTTCAAACAGAACAGGATGTTATTTTTGTGCGTGTCAGTAGGAAGGTTCTTGGGGTTTAGTGAATTCAAGTTGAGTCTGTTGCTCCATACTGCTCTAATTATGGTCCCGGCAGCTCTCAGTGGGAAGTAAAAACCAGAATATTTTTTCTGAAGATCTTGCGTGCTATCCTGGAAGGTCTGTTTTGCAAAATTAATCATCTTTGGGCCAGTTTCTTAACCTGAACCATTTGGGATTTCTGACCTGCAGCTAGAGAAAACATGGGTAGGGGAAATAATTTCTTCTTCTGGTCTTTGTTCCCAGTGCGTTGGCTTGTTTAGCTCCACTGTGTGCTGAGGGCAGGGCTGGAATCCGCAACTCGCAGACATGATCTTTGCCCTTGAGGGAGGACCAAAAAAGCAAAGACATAGCTGGAATATGAAGAGGAAAAGAAGTGTAGTTGGGAGGCTTAGTAAGGGTCATGAGAGAATAATACCAACCAAGAGGAAACCAGATGAAAAATCAATTAAAAAATTTCCAGGAATAAACTACTCCCTACAAAGTAATTAGAAATATTAAATTCCTTCTCTCTCCTGTGTGAATGAAATGCTGACTATTGAGGAAACACAGTGGAAAAGTTGTTCCAGACCAAATTCTTTGCTTGAGAAGGTCCACTTGGGTCTTGGTTGCAGCAGGCAAGGAGGAAGTTGCTGCAAGAATTATTTATAGCCTTCAGGGATCTTGTTTATCTCCCTGAAACAGGGAATGCCTTGGCCAATGAAATGAGGTGCACTGTCCTAGACAGGCCAGAGAGAGCAGGCTATTTATGTACACACGACCCATTTCTTTCTTAGCCTACACTTGTTAGCAGTCTTATTAGCAACAACAATAACAATAATTCTGGCAGCAGTCCCATGCATTTGCTCAGTCCTGGAGTTTCCTGTGTTTCACCTTAGTCCTTCCCTACAGCTTTAGGAGGCAAGTCGAAAAGGAATCACTGCACTGCATCAGTGAGGATGCTGAGTCCCAGAGAGGCCACCCGGCTGTACCCAGGACCATATCTGCATACTGTGCCCCCCCTACTTTGTGGAATTCAATGGCTCTTTGGGGGTGTTTAAGAAGGGTAGAAATGGCAGCAGGTACAAGGTAGTTTGCTAAAAAAGAAAAGAAACCGTGCATTTCTATAAAAGATTCAGTTCCCTTTCCTCCATGTTTTCCCTCGCCCATTGAATTAATTAACAGTTGAGAATTGTTCCCAAGTGCCTGGACAGGTTTGTTTGTGTTTTATTATTATTGCAAGGAGTGTTTCCTAAATGATATTAGAAAGAGCAGTTGATTAGTAAAATCTTTCTAAAACCAACTCGGCAGCCCAGCTGGGGGCCACTCCCTGTAGCTGGATGGGCTTGTGATGGTGTGTTATGGGCAAACACTTTCCACGTAGTGGGGGAGGGGGAGACCCTGACACTCACAGCCCTGGGCAGATGTGCCTGGGTGTTTGTCCATCCATGAACACACTGGGCATCTCCCGGCTCAGCCTTGGGCCTGGGGACTCCCAGTCCCCAAGGGAGATGTGGACCATCCAGGAAATGCTCACAATGACCAGCCCTTGACCCATACTGGCCTTGACAGAGCTTTCACTGATGTATCAACATGAGGAAAATAAAGATGAGCTCATGCTGTTATTTTAAAGACCATTCTTTACTTTGAAATGGTGCTCTTCCTTTTCTCCTCCTCCTTCCTTGTTAACACATCCTTTAAAAAATTAAATCGTGGTGATAGATGTTAAGATTTGTTTGCTCATTTTGTTTTGTTCTTTTATTCCTCACTTGAGAAAATAAAATTTGACAACCTCCATTGGCATTCTGATTTGGGGAGTGGTGAACAGAGGAACTGTGTGTTTTATGATAACCAGGAGTCTAGGCACTGCTAGTATTGAAGTGTATGAGGTTCGTGGGACACAGGGAGGAAGTGGTGTGTCTGGTTGCTGGGATCAGGAAGGTTTGGGGGCAGAAAGGGACATCTGAGCTGCACCTTAGAAAACAAGGCGAGAAGGTGCTCATCAGGGAAGGGGCATTGCAGGAGGAGGTGCTGGTGAGCAAAGGCAGGCAGAACTGAGAGGCTCCTGAGAATGCTGCCTGCCAGTTTGAAAGAGAAGTTCAGGCAGGGAGAGCTAGAGAGCAGAGAGACCAGAGAAGGCCAGCTTGGGAGTGTTGAGGGCTGATGTGGGAGGCGGGTGAAGAGCTTGGACTAAGTGCTTTTGGCCATTGACAGCCATGAAATCCTTTGAGCAGAGAGTGAAATGAGCACCTTGTCATATAGGGAGATCATATAGGGAGGTCATATAGGGAGAGGGAAGGTGAGCAGCAGAGGGGAGGGAGCAGGCCTGAAAGCAGCGGGGCCTGCCTGCGGTCAGGGGAAAGATGATGAGGCTGGACAGGAGCACACAGTGTTGGGGGCAGAGAGGCTGGTGCGGTGGTGCAGCCAGTAAACCCTTCAGGACTTGGCGGCTGGCTGGGTGCAAGGGGGTCATGAGAAGCTGGTGGGCGGGGGACCTGTAGAGGGGAGGATTCATGTTAATTCAGACGCAAATCTCAACAGTAATAGTTACTGAGCTCTTCTGTGTATGGAGCACCTGCTGAGCGCTTTACCTATAAGGAAGGCTTCCAGAGAGAAAGCAGTCTTCTCAGGGTCTGAGTCTCTAGCCTGTCTCTTACCTGTCACACCTGCATTCCACCTTCTGGGACATTGGCTGGGTTTGAGGGGAAGGTGTTGAGTGCAGGTTTGGACCTGTGGGTCACGCAGGTGAAGACAGGGTCAGGGGCTGAGGGCAGGCAGCAAGGGTGGAGGTCAGGGTTTAGGGTCATCAGTTTCAGGAGGTGGTTGATGCAGTGGGACGGTGGGGGAGATCGCCTGGCAGAGAGAAGTGGGGGCTATCCTGCCACGCAGCCCTCTATGCCTCTCTTCTGAGCTGACTTGGGCATTTGGTTGTGTATTTCCGTAGGAGTCCCTGGAATCACTGAAATGAGAAAAGGGACAATTTTGGGGTCTGCTTGGCCCTCTCTTTTTCTTTTGTTTTTTCCTTGAACTTTTTATCATGGATGATTTCAGAAAAATAGTGGTAGAAAGAGGAGGGCAAACAGCCTCTGTGATGCCATCATCCAGTTTCAGCAACTAGCAAGCATGTGCCTGCTCCCTTCCCGATCACTCTCCTAGTGTTCAGGCGCCCGCATTCACGGCCACTTCGGGCCTTTGTCTCTGTCCACCTCCCTGTGGTCTGTGTGAGCCAGACTGCACTGTCGGATCTTCAGCATGCCTCTGCCCATTCTTGTCTCGGCCTTTTGCTGTCCTGCCTCATCTTCTACTCCAGAACACCCTCCTGTTTCCCTTCTTCCTCCCTTCAGAAAATCTTCCTGGTGCCAACCTGGGGTGGAGTCACACGGATTGGTTTGCACCCTGCATTTGCGTCTGAGCCTCCTGGGCTGGCCATCACATGTCTGCGTAGCCTGTATGGACCCACCAGCACCCAGTTTGTACTGTGTGTTAGGGGTCTGGGCCCACAGGCTCCACAGGACAGAGGTGATGCCCATCAGCCTGGCATTCAAGGTGTTACAACTGAATATTTGTGTACCCCCCCACCCCCAACCAAGATCTATATGTTGAAACCTAATCCCTGATGTGATGGTATTTGGGGGTGGACCTTCAGGAGCTGATTATGTCATGAGGACGGAGCCCTCATGATGGGATTGCTGCTGCTGCTAAGTCGCTTCAGTCGTGTCCGACTCTGTGCGACCCCATAGACGGCAGCCCACCAGGCTCCCCCGTCCCTGGGATTCTCCAGGCAAGAACACTGGAGTGGGGTGCCATTTCCTTCTCCAATGCATGAAAGTGAAAAGTGAAAGTGAAGTCGCTCAGTCGTGTCCGACTCTTCGCGACGCTATGAACTGCAGCCCACCAGGCTCCTCTGTCCATGGGATTTTCCAGGCAAGAGTACTGGAGTGGGGTGCCATGCCCTTATAAAAGAGACTCTATATCTCCCTTGCCTTTTTGGCCATAGGAAGACACAGTGAGAAGCCTACAGTCTATGAGCCAGGAAGCAGGTTCTCACCAGATACCGAAACTGCTGGTGCCTTGATCTTGGACTTTCCAGCCTCCAGAACTGTGAGAGATAAATAGAAATAAATATGTGTTGTCTAAGCCACTCAGTCAGTGGTATTTGTTATCGTACCATGGATGGACTATGATACAGGTCATTTGTAATTCAGCCCCAGTCAGGTCAAAAGAAAGCCCTGGCAATAGGCAGAAGGGAACTTTCCTGATTAAATGGCAAGGTGAGAACCCAGAGCCTTCCCAGTGGGGTCCCATCAGGTTAGTGCTTTGAGGGGACTCCTGAAGAACTGAGTTTGGAATCCCCAGGTTGGAGTCCTCACCCTCAAGGCCACCAAAGACCCCATTCAGGAGCAACAGCCTCCACATCTCTCATCACTGACCTGACGCCCGAGGGTGCCCATCTCGTCTCATGCCCAGTTTGGCAGCCTGGCACGGAGCTCCAGTTCAGTACCAGCCTCAGGAGACACGGCCTGGACGTGGTTCTAACCTTCAGGTATGCCGAGTCCCCGGGGCGGCAGAGCCTGCTGTGGCAACTACAGGCTTTTAATAAAAGACAGTGAAATCCGCAGAGGACACGCAGGTGTGCTGTGACCCAACAGAAAATCCTGTCCATCCTGCATGGCCTGGGGCGGGCTCTGAGGCTGAGGAGGTATGTGTGCGTCCATGAGCAGTGGATGAGTTTTTAGGTCCATGCCTCCCCCAGCCATGTGGAAAAACACTCAAGGCACTTGGTGAACATCTGCTGGGCCACGCCCCTGGCTGTCCCTGCCACGACAGCTGAAAACAACAGTCCACCCTGCTTACCCCAAGGTAGACATTCCACAGAGACCTGTGGTGCACAGGCTTGGGAATTTTTTTTCCTTCTTGCACATGTGAAGTCTTAGTTTTTCAGCAAACACTAATTAAAACTAACATACACAAAGGGGAAAACAATACCATGTTTTAGTGTATTCATTTCAGCTGACTGCATCAGCCAGCCTCCTAGTGAAATTCCTTTGCTGTCTCCTGTTGTGCACCGTGTTAACAATCCATCTCCCTGTGGAATTTTACATTCATTCTGTTTCTAGAGACTGTGGAGAGTGTCGTGTAGGTGTGGTGTCAAGATGGAATACTTTGTACCGCAAAGTAGGTGATGCGTTTCCTAAGCTGTGGAGAATTCAGACAGGCCTGTCTTCCTTCCAATTTGAAAGCCTCCTCCTCCAAGAAGCCTCTTCCAGTCTCTTTAGTCCTGGTCAACTGACCTTCCCCCATCCCCACCTAAGAAGCCTTTAAGCAAGGTAGACAGATGGTATAATCAAAAGTACTAGTTCAGTGCCTGCTTCTTGGAACTATTTATAAATGAATATTCCTCTCCACTCTCCCCCGGTCATTCTTCATTTATCTGAGCATTTTTCTGGAAGTTTCCTTGTCTATGCTATCACCCTAGGTGGCTCAAGGTTACTTGCTGCCCCTTCTCCGTTAGTACTCCCTTCCCTCTCCCCCAACCCCTGGCCTCAAGGGGTCATGGGTAACTGCATAGACCAGCTTCTCTTATTGTTATTTAAACTCTGAGCTTCTGTTCCCAGATCTGTAAAATGGGCTTGCTATGAACATTCGGCTGCTTGAGATGTTTGTGAAGACATTAGGATTTTACCTGGCATGTAGTGAGCCTCAGGGGTTGAGAGCTTTTATTATTATTTCTTTTGCTGTTACTGCCGCCCTGTGGGGCACTCAGTCTGTGTGTCTTGTCCTTCGTGTATTATGGTCTCAAGGTTCCCCATTTAGAATTAAAATTTAATATGCTCTGTAGTTATACAGAAGAATCCTGCACATTCTTTTGTATATTTTAGAGCAGTGTAAATAGAATCTTGACAGGGTACAGGGAATCCGGGGCCAGCAGGAGGTGGGGTGCACTTTGTGATCTCAAACAAACCATACTCCTTGGGTTCCCCAACAGTAGAAAGCAGAGCTCAACTCAGAGGACTTCCTGCCGTTCCCTAAAGTGTGAGGACCTGCAGACTGAGAACTGCATGGGGTGGGTCCCTCTCCACTCCTGATTGAGGATTTCCTGGAAAGCTTGGAGAGGGGGTCCACTTCTCCCTCTGTGCCTCCTTAAGCCCTACTTTGGGACTCTGGGGAGCAGAGATGCCAGTTTTACTTCCATCATGGGTGGGGATGCCTGGTATGATGTCTCAAACTCGCTGCTGTGTGGGTAAAGGGCTCCAACCAGCCAGGCAGCCAGTGAAGGATGTTTTTGGCAGAACCCAAGGATGGAGACTGGGCATCAGGGTCAGGAAGCCTGGTTGTTATGTCAACAGATTGGCCCAAAGTAGAGAGGGGTGGGTCTCCATATGGTGCCTGTCGTGATCATACCACCCGCTCCTTCCACAGCAGGACTGGGGCTAGGTCAGGCTGGTAGAGGAATTAGATGGTGGGTTGAGGGGCTTGTGAGGGCCTGGAAGGGGCAGGCACTTCCTGGGGTCTCCATTGCTGTTTAATGTGAAGCTTGAGAAGGAAACTCACAAGCCAGGGCCCACCTCCAAGGCTGCGTGACTCCTTTCATTGCCCAGCATGGCTCAGCAAATGTTCCCAGAACTCCTGCGTGTGCCATGCATGCCAGGGCTGGCAGGCTCCTGAGGAGAGTACACAGAACAGCTAACACTTATCAGGCATTCAGCAGGTAGCAGGCACTCTTCCAAGGGCTTTGAATTCGCCAGTTTAACCCTCACAACATCTGTATGCAGTAGACATGTTATCCCCATTTACAGGGGAGGAAATGGATGCCCAGAGAGACTAAAGAATCGGTTCAAGGTCAGTAGGCTATTAAATGGGAGATTTGAACCTGGGTACCTCATTCCAGGGCTGGACGCTTGACCATTATGCTGCAGAGGTGTAGGAGCAGCCCCACCCTTAGAAAGCCACACTTCAGGGGCTGCCCTAGGCTGTTCCACCCCAGAGGATGCTGGGTCAACCCATGGGAAGGGTGTCTCACCCAGCGAAGGCTTCTGGGAGGAAGCAAGATGTGCTGGGCGTGGCCAGGCGCAGAGAGCGTGGACCCGGCTGTCATGGCAGAAGCCGCGTGCAGCTGAGGAGCTGGGGTCTGCTGCCAGCTGAGGAGAGCATGGGGTCTGAGAGGGGGGTCTGGCCCATGTCGCTCAGTGGCTCGCTGTGAGCCCTGGGCAACTTCCTTCACCCCACTCTGCTTCCCTTATGGAGAGAAGGTGGAGGGGAGCCGGGTACGGAGGCCTCCAGGCTCTGAGAGCTTGTGAGTCTGCCCTCTAGACACGAGGTCGTTTTGTGCTTCTGGCTAGTCATTATTTCGGTGCATTTTGACTTCTCTTTAGGTTCTTTGTAAAGTATCATTTGAAAAAGGGGTGGTGGCTTCTCTCTATCCTGAGGCTCAGAGAGTAGGGAGGAGTGGATTTCTCTTCCATTTCACAGATTAGGAAATTGAGGCCCAGTGAGGCCATGAGACCTGTCCTAGGGAAGATATTATTTATCTTCCTGCTTATTTTTTTTAAAAATCGTGGTAAAATATACATAACATCAAATTTACCATTTTCACTGGTTTTCAGGTGTCCGTTTAGTGGCATTAAGTACGTTCACTGTGCAGCCATCGACACCATCTATCTTCAGAACTTCTCCATCTTCCCGAATGGAAACTCCATGTACATTTAACAGTAATTCCACTTTCCTCCCTCCCTGAGCTCCAGAAAACCACTATTCTACTTTTCCCTTGCTGTGAAGTTGACTCTCTGTGCTGGTGTTCAGTCGCTTCAGGTGTATCCAACTCTTTGTGACCCTATGGACTGCAGCCTGCCAGGCTCCCCGTCCATGGGATTCTCCAGGCAAGAATGCTGGAGTGGGTTGCTTCATCCTTCCCCAGGGGATCTTCCCGACCCAAGGCTTGAACCCCGGTCTCTTATGTCTCCTGCATTGTCAAGTAGTTTTTTGTTTGCTTGTTTGTTTGTTTTTTGTCACTAGTGCCATTGCTATGCTGACTGCTCTAGGTACCTCATCTAAGTGAATCACGTAATATTTGTCCTTTTTTTGTCTGGTTTATTTCTCATCCTGCTTGTTTTTTAAAATTTTTGAGAAAACTCCTTTAAATAATTTTTCAAGGCTCAGGAAGGATCTGTTAAAGAAAACAAAGTAAGAATTTCACAGCAAGGCTGCTACTCTGGGAAAAAATAATTATAATTTTTTTCTGCCTGAGAATGAATAAGCCCTGAGAAATCCTCCTATTCTGTTTGCAGGATTTATGAAAGTAATTTTTCTCTGCCCTCGACCTGGGAAAGGGCCCAGGAGGCTGTGACAGGTGTGTGTGGAGCAGTCCTGAGGAGGGGGTGGAGTGCAGGCCACGAGCAACTTTGCCTTACTCTGTATCGGGTGGGAATCTCGCCATGGTTAGAACTTGGCCCAGTTTTGGAGGGTGGTTCTGGCAGGACTCACTCTAGAGATAACAAACTACTGTATATAAGAAACCTCACAGAACCTTGGAGCTCAGAGAGGCCAGAGGCTGTCCTGGGATGAGGATCTTGAAGCCAAGAGACAGGAGGGACCCAACCCAAGGTCACCCAGCAAATGGCAAACCAACAAGAGCTCAGTCTTCAGTCTGGGACAGGCTCTGCCCTTGGGTCTGGGTATGAGTAGCAACAGGGGCCCTTCAACATGCATATGCTTCCAGGGACCACAGGTGCTGTCCAGCCTGACCGGGCCTCTGCCACGTGAAGGCGGGAGGCTCACCAGACCTGTTTTATAAGAAGCGAAGGAGGGTTGAGACTTGCCCAATGGTCCCCACCTACAAGTTGGACTAGAGGGTGGGGGCTGGGCCAACCAGAGGCACCGCTCCCAGTGCGCTGCGTCTTCCAGCTCAGCGCTTCTCCCACCTGTGTTCCCATCGCCTCTGTGCTGCTCCGT
Source organism: Capra hircus (assembly GCF_001704415.2). Taxonomy (NCBI): domain Eukaryota; kingdom Metazoa; phylum Chordata; class Mammalia; order Artiodactyla; family Bovidae; genus Capra; species Capra hircus. The sequence goes on along the minus strand of NC_030815.1, from coordinate 63,305,054 downwards.
ACCTGGCAGGTCACACCAGACTGGGGTGTGGCCATATAGGGAATTCTCAGCCCCTCAGGTTCTGAGATTCTGAGTGGCTGTTTTCATTGGCAAGGTTTGGATTCTTCTGAAGTTCGGAGGGGCGTTTTTCCCAAATCATTACAGTTCTTAGTTGCTTTGACCTTCAGATGTACATCAGGGAACGATAGCCAATGGCTGTGGTTTAATGATAATCATGATTTCTATTAGTGATTCTCCACGGTGCTCTCCGGGGTCAGCTCTCTGCTCTCTTCTCCCGGACAGCTGCCCTCCCAGGTGTCTCCCACACTCCTTCACTGCCTCTCCATTCTCTGCCTCCCTGTGCCCTGTTTTGGGTGTCAATCATTGCCGAAAGCTCCTAGTTTTCCCACCACCACCCCAAACAGTCTTTTCCCCACTGTGTTTTTCCTTTTAACACTCATCATAGACAGCGCATTTTGCTTATCACTTTACTCTATAAATTTTGCTAGCCTTTTACTTACCCTACTCATTATTCCCCTCTTCCCACACTGGAATGGAGGCTCTCCAGGCGGGGGGCTTCTGCTCCCTGCTGTGTCTTTGCCCTATCACAGTGCCTGACACGTAGTGACTGCTCAAATAATTAGGATCCTCTATGACCCACCTCCCAGAGTAATGGAAATAAAAGCAAAAATAAACAAAGGGGACCTAATTAAACTTAAAAGCTTCTGCACAATGAAGTAAACTATAAGCAAGGTGAAAAGACAGCCTTCAGAATGGGAGAAAATAATAGCAAATGAAGCAACTGACAAAGAATTAATCTCAAAAATATACTAACAGCTCATGTAGCTCAATACCAGAAATATAAACGACCCAGTCAAACAATGGGCCAAAGAACTAAACAGACATTTCTCCAAAGAAGACATACAGTTAGCTAACAAACACATGAAAAGATGCTCAACATCACTCATTATCAGAGAAATGCAAATCAAAATCACAATGAGGTACCATCTCATACCGGTCAGAATGGCTGCTATCAAAAAGTCTACAAACAATAAATACTGGAGAGGGTGCAGAGAAAAGGGAATCCTCTTATACTGTTGGTGGGAATGAAAACTAGTACAGCCACTATGGAGAACAGTGTGAAGATGCCTTAAAAAACTGGAAATAGAACTGCCATACGACCCAGCAATCCCACTTCTGGGTGGGTATACACACTGAGGAAACCAGAATTGAAAGAGACGCATGTACCCCAGTGTTCATCGCAGCACTGTTTATAATAGCCAGGACATGGAAGCAACCTAGATGTCCATCAGCAGATGAATGGATAAGAAAGCTGTGGTACATAAACACGATGGAATATTACTCAGCTATTAAAAAGAATGCATTTGAATCAATTCTAATGAGGTGGATGAAACTGGTGCCTATTATACAGAGTGAAGTAAGTCAGAAAGAAAAACACCAATACAACATATTAACACATATATATGGAATTTAGAAAGATGGTAATGATGACCCTATATGCGAGACTGCAAAAGAGACACAGATATAAAAAACTGACTTTTGGACTCTGTGGGAGAAGGTGAGGGTGGGATGACTTGAGAGAATAGCATTGAGACATGTATATTACCATATGTGAAATAGGTCACCAGTCCAAGTTTGAGGCATGAAACTGGGCACTCAAAGCCAGTGCACTGGGACCACCCTGAGGGGTGGGATGGGGAGGGAGGTGGGAGGGGGTTCAGGATGAGGGACAAATGTACACCCATGGCTGATTCATGTCAGTGTATGGCAAAAACCACTACAATGTTGTAAAGTAATTAGCCTCTTATTAAAATAAATAAATTAATTTTTTTAAAAAGGTAAATATTCTTGTAGAATGAATGAGTGAATGTTCCTGTCACCGTAGGCCACTCTCTTCTACCCTCTCTGTCTAGCTAATTTCTTCTTATGTACAGAGGCTCAGCATAAGTGCTTCCTCCTGCACGAAGCCTACCCTGATTGCTGGTGCTGGATTCAATGGCCTTTCCTAGGCCCCGCACTGTCTGCTGTCCCTTTCATGGTGTCATTTCCCAGCCTGTACTCCTTCGCTCCTCTCTCGTCTCCCCTAGCCAGTGAACTCATTGAGGATGTGTTCTAACTGGCTTCCTTTGCCCAGAGCCTGAGCACAGAGCTTGGCTCGTGGAAGGTGCTCAGCAAACGCCTAGTGCATCAGACTGAATCAGAACAGCATTGATGGCTATCCAAGGGCTCTCAGGCATTCGTCCTGTTTAGCACTGGAAGGGCCCTAGGGTTAGGCCTTCCAGCATCACTTCCCTGTTTTACAAAGAAGAGAGGTGTAGGGATGTGAGGATTGGGCCAGGTTGCCCTCTGAGGGTCTGCACCTCCCCTTGGCCTTCCCAAGGCTGCTGCTCTTGGAGCTTTGCCAGCTCCCCAGGCAAGGGGTCCTGTGAAGGGTCTCCCTCAGAGCGGATTGTACTCTGAAGTACACTGCACTCAGCTGCCCCAAGAGCCACAGGAGACCCCGCCCCCACCAGGCGGCCTCCTCCTGGAGCCTCCCTGCTCCCCTCTCAACACTCAGAGGCATCTGTTTTGGGGTCTGTCTCTCTAACTAGACTTCAAGTGACACCACACTGCCAGTCTCTAGGCAGGTGGCGCATCCCACCCCTCGGGGTCTGGGGCAGCGCTATGCAAAGCCACCTGGGTGGGCAGTGCTGTGATGGGCTTTGGGGACCACTTAGCAGAAGCTCAGCCATGGGGGCAGGGAGCAGCACTGGGTTCTGGGGATAGAGACCCGGAAAGGTGTAAGAGGTGGGGCCTGAGAACAGGCTTTTGGGACGGGGAGGGCCGTGGTTGCTCGTCAGCAAGGCCCCCCGAAGTCAGCTTCCAAGTGAGGTCAGCCTGTGCCAGGGGTCAGGTGGAGGAGGGGATGGGAGCTGGGGGAGCAGGCCCGAGTAGTGGGCTCTTGGGAAAGTTGCTTCTCAAAAAGGTTTCTGAAGTCGGGTGCTCACAGGAGCCCGCATGGCAGGGAGGTGGAAGGATTTGTGACAGGGCTGAGGGATTGGAAGTTCCCTTGCGTTGGGCCCCCTGGCTGTGATGATATGTGGCAGAGACCATCCCTCATCCATCGGGGGAGGGAGTGACCTCCGTGTCCCCAGCTGGAGGACAAGAGAGGCACGTAACTAACTCCAGGGGAGCTGCCGCTGGCGCGGGCCGGCTGCCTTGAGGAGTGAGTGTGGCAGCAGCGACGGGAGTGACAAGCCCACCCCTCCTGCAGTCGCCCTCCATTTCCATTCCGGCACCTGGTGAGCGTCTGAGTATAATCAGGGTCCATGTCAGGCTGCAGACCTCTGAGGAGCCATAGGGACAGCGCTGGCTCTTGTCCCAGGAAGGACTGTCCAGTCTGGGGATGTGCCTCCCCTGGGAAAGACGGTGGAGCCCGCTGCCAGCCAGTGGCTCCCCTGGGTCCAGTCCAGCGCAAGACTCAGTGGTGGCCCCTTCCTCGCTCCTCTGCCCCAGTGTTTGGTGGCCCAGGACTCCCAGGGCCCCTGGGGAAAACTAGGACTCCCCTTTCCCTCTGCGGTTTCCCTTCTTGTAATTCCAAATCTGACCACCTGCCTCTGCGCCTCTGGCTGCTTTGTCTTTGGTTCCTGCCATTTCCACCTGGACCCCTGTGCTGGTTTCATCACCCAGCCCCTTGTCCAGCCTCGCTTCCCTCCAATAAGGTCCTTCAAATGGCAATCAGGGTTGTCCTGTCCACCTGAGGGTGTCATCACCATCTCAGCTCTGAAGATGTCATTATCAAGTTTTAAGCCTTTTAAGAACTCCCTGGGGTCTAATAAGTACAATTTTTCTGTTTGGGAGGATGAAGAAGTTCTGGAGATAGATAGTGGTTATGCTTATACAACATAGTGAGTACACTTAATGCCATAGAGTTGTCACTTGAAAAATGATTAAAATCATTAAACAACCAAACCAAAAGAAAAACTCCCCAGAGTCCGGCTCAAGGCCCACCATGGCTACCCCAGCCTCCCTTTCCAATTCCACCTCTCCTTTTTTTCATCTACAGAGTGCTCCGACTCAGAATGCCACTTGTTGTTCCCAAGACTTACCCCCACTTCTCCTGTTTCCTTGCCTCTCCTCTTGAAAATCCAGGACTGGATCTATTCCTTTACTCAGTGAAATTACCTTTTCTTGAACATCCTTCTGCAGGCCTCTGTCAGCATGCCCCCAGTGACAGGCAACCCAGTGCTTTATGAGACATTTTACCCCATCTCTGGACAGCTCAGATTGTAAGAGATGAGAGTTAGGGTTTGGAGAGTGATTCTCTGGATTTGAGTTTTGGCTTCATGATTTACTAGTAGTGTGACATTGAGCTTGTCAGTTAAGCTCCCAGAACCTCTGTTTTCACCTCTGTTAATTGGGGACAATATAGGCAGACCTTGGAAATATTGTATATTTGATTTGAGGACACCATAATAAAGCAAATGTCACAATAAAGCAAATCACACAAATTTTTTTGTTTCCCGATGTGTATAAAAGTGATGTTTACACTATACCAGAGTCTATTAAGTGTTCAGTAGCCTTGTGTCTAAAAAAAAATCACATATCTTAATTTAAATATACTTAATTGCTAAAAAAATGCTAACCTTCATCTGAGCTTTCAGTGGGTCAAATCTTTTTGTTGGTAGAGTGTTTGCAATGTCATGAGAATTATCAGAATGTGGCACAGAGACCTGATGTGGGCAAATGTTGTTAGAAAAATGGCACTGATAGATTTCTCAACACAGAGTTGCCACAAACTTTGAATTTGATAAAAACACATACACACACACACAACATCTGCGAAGCACAATAAATCGAAGCTCAATAAAGCAAGGTATGTCTGAAATGGTATCCATCTCCTAGAGGCATTGCAAATATTAAATGAGATACATTATAAAAAGAAAAGGAGATGATGGATATGCAGAATCTAGCATAGTGCCCAATACGTAGGTCAGTGCTAAAGAAATGTTAGCTTGATATGTATACACCGAATGAAGATCTGTTGCATAAACCAAAACACAGACAGTTAGGGCAGGGAGGAACCTGCGAGATTGACTGTGGCAGCCGCTTGTAGATCCCTAACAGCTAGTTCCCCTCCTCTGCTGGCCAAGTTGCGCCTCGTGTTCCTTGTACTTGGATGGGGCCAAGTCTGGCCAGTGAGTTCCGTTGAATTGCTGGTTGATGCTCTCCAAAGTTTTCCTTTTCCTTCTCTCTTGGCAACAAGCAGCATTGAAGACGGCAGTTGTTCCATAAACTTGGGCCCCTGAGTGACTAGGGTGTGTCAAGCTCCCCCTTGCTAAGAAAGAAACCAAATTTTTCCTGGGATGCTCCATTGAGATTTGGGGGTATTTGTTGCTACAGCAGAGCCTAGCCTCTCCCGACTGATAAACCTGCTCACCCAACCTTCTTATTTTATAAGTGATGCCCAAGTGAAGAGGTGGTCACAGGGGCCTGGGGCCCTCATCTAGCCCACATCCAGTGCCTAACATGCCTGGGTTTATTCTCTCTTGGGTGTCTTTCCTCATTGGTCTTCCCCATTACTGAGCCTCCCATTAAGGAGGCAATTAAGGTGACCTGTTTGACCAAGTCCCATTGACATCATGTACTTGTCAAACCCAAGCCTCCAGTCCCCTTAGTTAATGGGCCTCTGGGAGGTGAACCCCCCTGTGGACTCATGTCCTTTCCAGAGTGTGGGGCCAAGTTGCTCATCAAGCCTCACACCTTGACCATCGCTCCCACCTGCCAGCTGGTCACCTTCTTCCCCGTCAGTGCTTTCCCTTCTATCCCAGCTGCCAGAGTCATCTGAGTACAGCACAGCCTCCATCCTGGCATTCCCCTGTTTAAACTTCTGCAGTGACTGCCGCTGCCTGGAGAAGAGAGAGACTGCACCCTGCCTGGTGTTCACGGCTCCCCAGGGACCAGCCGGACTGACCCCACTCATGCATCTGACCCACATGTCTCCTGCCACCTCCCTTCTCCACCCTGTGCTCCCACCCCAGAAGTGAGTACTCACTTCTGTATGCGTTCCCCACTCTGAGACTTCGCTTATGCTGGCACCTAGGCCCGGGGTGCCCTCCCACCACCTCACTCTCTTCCTAATCGTCCAAGGCTCAGCTCAAATGCCACCTCCTCCAAGAAGCCTTGGTGGAATATCTCAGTGTAATTCAACTGTTCCCTTCTTTTTGCATGACTTGTGTCTCTACCATAGTTCCCACTTTTATCCTGCCTTGTGTTGTGGCCTTTTGTTTCGGTCTTCTCTCCCCAGTGAAGCGAGAGCTCCATCAAGGCCAAGACTATGTAACCTTTCCTGTGTCCCCATCACCTGTCACAGGATCTGGCTCTAAATCATTATCCCATGAGTGTGAATGGGACGAATGAGTGTTCGAAACCTCCACTGCACCTCTTACGACATTCTGTGAAGTTATTCCCATACCTCCTCTAGATGCTAAGTCCCCTGAGGACAGGGACCATGTCTTACCCTGTATCTAGCTCAGGCCCTCAGCAAATACTGGAGCAGTTCACCCCTCAGAAGAGCACGCTGCAGAGGTGTATGTCGGGTAGAAAGGGGTGGAGAAGGCTTGGCAGCACATAGCTGGAGTGTGGTCCCTCTTCAACAGGTGACCAGCAGGGGCTGACAACGCGTGACATTTGTGCATACCTGCAGCGGGAGCACCCCCCGCCCTCCTGACGAGCAGCCCGCATATGCTTTGTGTTCTTGACCCTGACTTTTTAAAATGTCACACCTGTGTTTGTGGGAGTGGGGGGTACTTATTGACAGCTAATTAGAAAACAGAACTGGTATCTACCAGTCTTTGAAAAATATTTTGTAAATTGGGTAATTGGCTTTCCCAGTGCAGAGGAGAGATGTGTGCTGTGACTCCATCATCCTCAAATAACACAGTCTGCAGCCAGCCAGGAATTCTGAGTGACAGCTTCAGGGAGAATACAGAAATGTCAGTATTTCTCAGTATCCAAGATGGACAGTCTGGCTCTCTGGAGACTTATAGAAGCAGATGGTCTGTCCATCACCCTGGGGAAGGAGTGTGAAAAACTCAAGATGGCTGGAGTTAATAAGCTCTTTGGGACAGAGCTACGGCTATGGTTACTTTTATTTCAGGCTGTATCCACCAGCAGGGCTTGTATCCGCCATGCAACAGTAATTTTGTCCAGCCAGTACATACTAAACACCTGTCTGGAGCCAGGCCCTTTGTGGGCACAGGAGGGACAGAGGGGATGAAGACCGCCCAGTGCAGCAAATCTGAGTTATATCTGGTCATGTCCCTTGAATTCTGGATTGACGTCAGTGTCCTGAATGATAGCGCACAAATTTTAACTGCACAGCATAACTTCTTTCTACCTTTTCCCCTAATAATTTTTTTTTGTCTCCAAATTCTTTTTGCCTTGCTGTAATAATTTCCCAGGTGTGTTGATTTCCTTGCATTTCATCCTTCTTCTAGCAGGTGGTTAAGAATGTTACTGGTCAATGCAGTCTAACTGCAGTACAAAACACCCCTGAATTCCAGCGGTTAATGTCGTAAGGTGATTTCTTGCTCATATTATAGTCAAGTGCAGGTCAGAGGGTGTATTGGTTGGGTCCTCTGGGAAGCAGACGCCCAGAGTTAGAGGTGCTTTGGGAGGAATGCTCGTGAAAGAAAGAGGGGGAGAGCAAGGAAAGGCCAAGCAAGCCTTCAGAGTGTGGGCAGGTCTGCCATCTCTGAAAGGAGAAGGGGAAGGAAGGAGAGGTGGTTATAAAGAGACTCAGGCAATGGTGCAGCTCTGAGGAAGTCTCAGCCAGACCAAAGGGGCTCAAAATTGCCCATGGCTGAGTCTTGGGCTGATCCAGAAATGATGGTGAGCATCTGTTCGGCTGCTGTGGGTTGGGATTACCTGCGAAGAGTGAGTCGTGTGCTGCAGGCACTGCTCCCACAGCCTGTCACCTGGGAGGCTGCCCGCCCTGTGATGGTTTCTGTGGCAGCCGTGGTGCCCCTCCATGGTGGGCATAAGGATTTGGGGTTGGGAGGTCTAGGTCCTTGGTGTCTTCCCCACTCACACTGTGGATGGAAAGAGAGCACAGAGCACCCGTGGGAAGGTTTTCTATGCCAATCCTGGGCATAGCACGCATCCCCTTTGCTCACATCCCATTGCCCAAAACTCAGTGGTCACATCTAGTTGCAAGGGAGACTGGGGAGTGGACTGTTGCTGTGCGTCCAGGGAGGACAGAATCCCAGCTCTGCTTCTTACTCCCTGTGTAAAGCTTTGGACAAATTACTTACCTCTCTGACCCTTAGTTTCTTCATCTATTAAAATATGGAAAATAACAGGACACGCTTCAAAGTGTTGTTAGGGAGGATTGAGTTAATAAATATTAAAAAATTATAATAATGTCTGGAACAAAAATGCTTTATAGAGATTGCTGTGCTATTATTACCATTCTTATTTCCAGATTTAATATTTCAGTAAATGTTTCTTGAGTAACTACTCTATTCAAGGAATTAAATGTCACAGGGACTTACTTGCTTCTCTTAGCACTTAGTGGATGCTCAGGAAATGTTTGAATGAATTAATTCAATTAAAAAATAATACAGTGTTTTGGATTCTAGTTGGCCATGGTGCTGGACTAATTTTTAAACATGGTTTAACAATAATAAATGTTAATTCCTGTGCTTTGGCTCAGAAAGTCAATCACAGAAGAACAGAAAGAGATGAACTCAAATGATTGAGAAAGCATCTTGGAGTGTGAACAGCCTACCAGTTTAAAAATGAGTTTCTGTCTATAAAAATAATATGTGCTTTCAAAATTCAAGTAAAACAAGTACAAAGAGGAGAATTTCTAAAAACTCACTCACCATCTTTAACTTGAGATGACTTCTAGTCCAGACATCTCTCCATGCAGATGTTATAGCAGAAAGATGGACAGAGCGCTTTTATAAAAAGATCATTATTACATGTTATGTGAAGTTACTGTTAAATTTTATTCATCTGAATTTAATAAGAAAATAAGGAAGCGTAAAGCAGAAGGAATTGCTCAACATTAAACAATTTTTCTTCACTATAGAAATTATTTGTTTTTAAAATATATGAGTGTAATAAAAGATTATGAGGAGCAGTGAGGTTAGTCTTGGCTTTTAAACTGGAGTTTTCTGCCTTAGATGGTACCCATTAAAGTCCTTATATGGAAGAAGAGGAAATTAGCAATCTCATCACTTCTTTTCCCTCCTCCACATTCTGAATTTTATGTTACATTATTATCTTTACATTGTTTCATGTTAAATGGGTCCATCACTCACAGTCACTCCTTTTTATCACAAGCCCTCCTTTCCTGAGATCTATACTTTGATTCTTTTTGTAGGTGGCTGGATTTTTAACATCAAGTAGTTCCTTCCTTCCTTCCTCCTATTTTTTTGTTTTTTCTTTCTAAGAATGGTTCATAGGTGTTTTCTTACCAAGATTACGCATGCTGATTTAGTGATTTTCACTGATAGCAAATGCTGTGTGAAATAGGGCCTGTGGTCTGAGGCTGTATTAATAGAAATCTGTGCTCAGAATGTGGGAGGACACCATTTCATTTGTTTTAGTAATTGTGGCTAGGTATCCTCTAATCAAATCAATAAGGAAAAGACAAGCAATCCAACAGAAAAGTAGGCAAAGTCACCAGTCCAAAGAGGAAGTAGAAACACAAACATATGAAAAAGTGACTTATCCTCTTCAATAATCAGGAACATACGCATTGAAAAGACATATCAAATACCCATAGGACTGGCAAAAACTAAAGTCAGTGAGGATGTGGAGCAATGAGATATCTCAAATACTGCTGGTGGAGGTGTAAATGGATAAAAACACATTGACAAAATGTGGGAAATACTGTGAACAAGTGATTCCATTTCTGGGTTTATACCCTAGAGAAGCTCTACATATGTGTGGCAGGAGACACAGAAATATTTAGCTGTCTTGTTTACAACAGCAACTAAATAAAACTCTGGAAACAACCCAAGTATCCATCAACAAGGAAATTAACAAATAAACCATGGCATGGTCACACAATGGAATACTACACAGCTGTCAAAATGAATGAACTTCAGCTTTATTCCACAATAGCAATCTCACAAATGTGAGGTGACGCTATAAAAGCATGTTTCAGGCATGATTCATTTACATATAGACTTAAAACAAGTGAAATTAAATAATACAGTGTTTGGGAAACGTACATATGATAATAAAGAAAACCAAGGAAGGATAAACACAAAATTCAGACTAGGGGTTCTTCCTTGTGAAGAGGAATATGGGCAGGGTAGGCACCAGGGGCTTCAGCATAAGCTGGGTGTTGGGCATACTGTATGTTCACATCACTATTTTTCATGCTTTGTATAAGTTATATGTGTATATATATTCTTTCCTATGAGTGAAATATTTCATAATAAATTCTTGTTTAAAATAAAACAGGGCTCTGAAATGACACTGCCGGCTGCAGTCCATGGGGTTGCTGGGAGTCGGACACGACTGAGCGACTTCATTTTCACTTTTCACTTTCAAGCATTGGAGAAGGAAATGGCACCCCACTCCAGTATTCTTGCCTGGAGAATCCCAGGGACGGGGGAGCCTGGTGGGCTGCCGTCTATGGGGTCGCGCAGAGTCGGACACGACTGAAGAGACTTAGCAGCAGCAGAGCTGTAATTCTTACCATTTTTGACCTGGGGCAAATTTTTAAACTCCTCTGAACCTCCATTTCCTTCTATATGAGATGGGAATAATAATAGTACCTACTTTACATAATACTGTGAGGAATGAATAGGATAATTTATATAAAGTTCTTATTACCATGCTTGACACAGAGTGAGTACACAATACACATTAGCTCATGTTGCTTTCCTGCGCAGGGCAGATGGAGGTATTTGGGGTGCTCCCCTAGAAATATCTGTCCTCTGAAGGCATTCCTGAGGATGTGCATAGACGAGAAGGATGTGAAATCATATCATTCAGAGATGTTTAGAAGAGCTAAGGGTCTACAGCCATATCACCCTGAACACACCCGATCTCATCTGATCTCGGAAGCCAAGCAGGGTTGGGCCTGATTATTACTTGGATGGGAGAAGAGCTTAGAGTCATTTGGCCTGAAAGCATCTCCTGGAGGCAAGCTGGCTGAGTTTAATTATCTGAAGGGCTCTCGTGGGGGTGGAGGACTGCACATGTTCTGTGAGATTCTAGAGCAGGGGTAAGCAAACTGCAGTCAGTGGTCCAAATCCACCTGCTTCCTGTTTTGTAAATAAAAATTTATGGGATTGCACCTGTGTTCATTCATTTACATATTGTCTGTGGCTGCTTTCCTGCTCCAAAGGGTCAAGAAGTTGCAACAGAGACTGTGTAGCCCACAGAGCCGAAAAATTGCCTGGCCACTTAAGGAAAAGTTTGCTGACCTTTGCTCTAGATTGAGAGGCTGGAATGGGGGATGCAAAAGCAGGGTGATTTCAAGACTAGCATAAGAACGTATAAGGAGAGGAGCTGCCCTAAGGCAAAGTAGCTCCCTGGTGAGGTAGTGAGACCCCTGGTACTGGAGGAATGTAAGCAGATGCTGACCACTCCAGGAGCAGGAAGCACAGAGGACGACTTTGTACCAGGGGCATGAGCTGGACACATTAGCTTTTACATTAACTCTGAAATTCTGTGCAGAGTAATTCCCAGTTTCAAATTGGTCGTTATTAACTCTGACATTTTCTTGGCGTTTCTACATTTTAACTCTCAGCAACATTTCTTTGAAATTTTTCAGTCAAAAAAGTATTTTAATTCTTTAAAAATGAGATTTAAATGAAAATGGATTTTATTCTAGAGTTCTACTTTTTCATTAAAAAAAAATGATTTTCATGGCTTTTGGATCTATTCCCACTTATAGGTGCTGAATTTTAAGAGCTTGTACATGTCCATTATGATTTTTCTGTGACAAGTCCATCTTGGCAGGGGAGGAGAACCCTTTGGAAGTGAAACGGGAAAGGAGTTTGGAGGTAGTGACTATGAGCTCCTGGAGATTTGCAGTCAGTGGAAGGCAAGGGGGTGGAAATCCTGACAGAAAGAAGGGAGGGAGGGAGTGGGATGAGGTTGAGGACCTCCCATGTGCCAGAGCCCGTGTCCAAGAGGCAAGACTGAAGATCACAGGCTGTAGCTGGTCATTTAGCTTTAAACTATTGCAAGAGAACGTGAAGTCTGGTGGGCTTAGCTACCGGTCAGGTGTGCCTGTGCCTGTGCTGACTGTCAGAATACCCTGCAGAGGGGAGTGATGGGGAAGGAGGGGGAGGGGAGGGGCGAGGGGAGGGATCCCTAGTAGGAGAGGAGGGGAAAGTAAGAGAACATGATAAAGTCTGTAGCTTTCTTAGAGGACACAAGAACCCCCTTACAGGGGCTCTGAGAGCAATTCTTCAAAAGCCAGATTGCTCAAAGACAACATGCCATAAATAATTTCTCAGAATGATGGTTTTGCCCAGTGACCAGCTCACTAAAAGCCATCTGACAGACACCTTAAGTGGGGAATAGAAAAGCTTCGGCGTTTTTCCTGGCTCATGGAGGGGGAGGTCTGGACCCTGCAAGAAGAGGACAGTAATATACAGGCATTAGGGGAACATCTCCAAGCACAGCATTTAGGAAGAACTGAAATGTGAAATACAGTTGAAATTGACTTTCACTTGTGCCTCAAGGACAATCCTTGTGAAATAGCCATGTGAAGTGTCTGCAAGGAATCCCTTGAGAAACTCAAGTTTAGAGAAATCCCCCAGTGGTTTGGCGAATTGATCATCGGGCAAACTGATGTGCAGTGGATGAACTTTCAGTGAGAGGCTTGTAGTGTGTGCTCAAGTACAGGCTCATCCAGGCTCGCCTGCAGGGCACCCGCCCGCACTTCCCTGAGCCAGAGACATACACAGGCAAGGACCTCTGGGGTCATCTCCTTTGGCGTTTTCAAACCTCTTTTTGCGGCTCTGCATGAAATCCTCTTTTCAAATTTAAGTATTATATGGCCCCTTGATGCTGTATATAGAACAGATAATGGAAAACTGCTGGTTGAAGTGAACGTGAGGCCCCCAGAGCCTCTCTCACTGGCCCCCAAACATCTCTGCTGAATCACAGGCCCCTGATGTTCTGAATGTGAAAACCTCCACACTGGTCCAGCCACAGAGACTCAGCTTTGGTCAGCTGGAGAGCCCATCTATTGGGGGCACTAACCATGCCAGCTCGGAAGAGACAATATTAGAAATGAGGGGGAGTGACATTAGCCATCAAATGGGACAGGTAGACGCATGTGATTTGTACGTTGTTACTCACTGTGGACGTGCTCTCTCAGGGAGCTGGAGAAGTGCCCGTCTTCCTTCCTTCCCATCTTTCTCTCCTTTTCTTTCTTACTTGGTGCCCAGTAGGGTATTTCTCCCACCTCAGGTCAAGTGTGCTGATCAGGAAGAGGCTTGGGCTCCTAGCACTGCCCTGAGGGGAGTGGTCCTTTCTAGAATGCTGCTGACTTCCCTTCCCTTCACCCACCGAGCTTGAGTTCTTGTCTATTGAGAAAGCTCTGAACTAGGGGTCCTGAAATATCTCCCGTAATCCTGAAAGGACAGTGGGCGAGTCTCTTCACCGCTCTAGTCCTCATTGTCTGTATCTGACAATGAGGGTGTTGTGTTGGCAATGCCTCCACATTTGGATCTTGCACTCCAGTAAAGGCTAAAGAGACTGGGTCCCAGGGGAGCATGCAACAGAAATGTGCATAGGTTAGAAAATATGTTATTTTGCCACATTAGGAAATTAAAAACAAAATCCTGCTACTATCTGCAGTTTTATAACAGAAACACATTTCAACACTATACAAACCACAAAGGATCTTTAAACTAAGGATAGTGGTCTAAATGGAGTACATTTAACATTAAGGAATATCTTGCTATATTATTCTTATTTTTCTCATTTTACCTCACTACATTAGTTTTCTACTGATGCTTCAACAAATGTCCACAAATTTAAACACCACAACCACACATTGTCTCACAGTCCATGGTCCATAAGTCCCGGCCTGCATGACTCTGCTGAGCCCTCTGCTCAGAGCTTCCCAAGGCCAAATCAAGGTGTTAGCTGGGCTGGGTTCTGGAGGCCCGACTATTCAGGTTATTGGCAGAATTCAACTTCAAGCCAACAACAGCATGTCAAGTACATCTCATGCTTTGAATCTCTGATTATCCCTCTGCTGTCAGCCAAAATACATCTCTGCTTTTCAGGGCTTGTATGGATACACTGGGCCACCTGGGTAACACTTTAGGGTCAGCTGATCAGTAACCTTAATCACATCTTCAAAGTCCCATTTGCCACGAAACATAACAGATTCCTGAGAGTAAGACCGTGGATGTCATGGGAGCCAGAATTCTGCCCTCCACACAGCTTGGTGAAAACTGAGTCAGATAAACCTTTGCAGCTCGAATACCTGTGGCCAAATACGCTCAGATTTTTGAGTTGACGTATTCAGAAGGTATCTGTTTGTGAGAAGCCAGGACATCATTATTAATGAAGCGTCTTGCAGGGACTTGGTACTGGGGAAACGTTTGCTGAACAAACAGGTATTAATAAGTTCATTGTTGCTAATATTATTTTAATGCAACTTTGATTATAAATCTTGTGGTACTGTATCATCATTGTCATTAGTACAGATTAGAAAGCAAGCTAAAGTCATTATAGGAATGTATTAAAATGGAAAATGATTCAGTAAATCATGTTAGAAACAATTAAAACATGAACTTTTCTGTTATATCTGCTTGCGCTCTGCCCACGAAGGGAAGTGTTGCTTTCAATCAAGGAACAGGAACAATTATTAGAGGGCCCCAAGAAACAACAAGAATTTCATCTTTCTGCCTCCTGATCTCCCTCCTTCCTTCTTCCTTCCTTCCCATCTTTCTCTCCTTCTCTCTTTCTTGGCAAAAAGAAAAATTAGCTTGGCTAATTTTATGCCTGCTAAGCCACTTCAGTCGTGGCCAACCCTTTGCGACCCTATGGACTGTAGCCTGCCAGGCTCCTCTGTCCATGGGACTCTCCAGGCAAGAATACTGGAGTGGGTTGCCATGCCCTCCTCCAGGGGATCTTCCCATCCAGGGATCTAACCCACATCTCTTAAGTCTTCTGCATTGGCAGGCAGGTTCTTTACCACTAGTGCCACCTAGGAAGCCAGGTAGCTAAAAAAATTTAATTAAATTAAAATTTTCAAATTTAATCATTTCCTGAACCTTTCCAGAGTACTGTCCATACTCTAGGCTGATGTTCAGAGTGCTCTTTAACCTTAGCCTAGGCCGCTTTGTCCTCATCCTAGGTCTTAAGCACCCAGCCCCCGGAGCCCACTCAGGCACTCCCCCATATGCCTCTGCCCCAGCACTGAGCCCTGTCCACCCCCTACTGGGGCCACCCGTACCCTTATCTCACTGGACAGTGAGATCTCTGAGGCCAGGAACCACGTTAGACTCATGTTTCTATCCCTGTTGACACCCACTGTGGATCTCAGTCCAGTCTCTCAAACAGACGAGGAGAGAGCAACAGATACTACCCCACGCTGGTCCCACTTTACGGTCCCACTTTGAGGGGAAGGCGGGGCAGCGAAGGGAAGAAGGAAGACACAGAATGGACAAGAAGACAACACTAGGGAGAGATATGTGGAAGTAGAAAGAAGGGGAGGAAACGGATGCAGGGAGGAAGTCATTGGGCCCCTCAGGCATCCAGCAGACCCTTCCTGGGTCTTTAGGGAGGCCCCTGGGTAAATCCTGGGGAGACAGAACTGGAAACAGTGACCAAAAGCCTTGTCCTCAGGTGGCTTCTTTTTAATTAAAGGACAGTGAATATACAGACAAACAAAAGTAGAAATGATGACTTCAGATAATTTTAGGAACTACATCATAGCATTAAATAGGATGGCATGTTGGAGAGTGACTGGAGGTGGGGACTATTTCCGGTAAGACAACAGTGGAGACTTCCTTGAGGAGGTGACGGCTAAGCTGAGACTTGAATGATGAGGAGTGAGCCATGCTGAGAACCAAGCAAATATTATTCTCGTCAAAGTAAAAAGCAAGTGCCAAGGCCCAGAGGCAGGAAGAAATTGCTTTTCCTTTCCAGGATCAAGAAGGAGGCTGGTGAGGCTGTACTTGGTGAGCAAGGGAGAGAGTGGAGGGAAATCAGGTCAGAGTGGGAGGCAGGGCTAGGTCTTGTGGCTTCTTGCATCCATTATGTTAAGGAGGGTGAAGAATATCATACCAAACTATAGTCAGTAATACAAAATAGTTATTATATAACCCAGTTAGAGCATTTTCTAACAGCCCTGCTTTAGGGTTATCTGATGGGGAGGAGAGTGAAATTTAAGGCCCAGACATCTTACAATTCTCTAAAACTGGTAAGATGTGCTGGTTTTCAATAATTTCTTTTTCTGTCCCTAAAAGTGATAGCTTTATTGCCCCATGGGACATTAACCAGTTTAGTATCTAATTTAGCAATCTAATTTCTTGTTTTTCCATTCCCTATAAAAAATCCCTCTCTCAAATTTTCTTTTGAATCCACTTTGTTGTCCAGCAGATTCCCTTTATTAATGAGTTAAATAAAAGGTTGGTGTGTACCCACTATTGATTTTCATGAGAATTATGTTTTTAACCTTTTTGAGAATTACATTCTGATAGGAGTTTGGGTTTTAAGTGCACAGAAAGCAGCAGAGTAAAAAGGACTAATTTATGTTTGACAAAGAAGCCTCAGACTGTGAGGTGATGAACAGGCTTAACTAGGTGTCAAGGGAGCAAGACACCCAGTCCGTAGCCAATCCCTCTGTCCAGGGAGAGACAGCCACTCGACTGGACGAGAGAGGAGGAGGTGGAGAGGAGGGAGGTGGGCTGTGATTGACTCCCAACATCTGACGACATTTGTCCTTGTTCATTTCCATAGCGGGTCACCAGGATCTGCTTTCCTCTCTTACATGTGAGCTCCTTGGCAGGGGCTGTGTCCAAGTTTCTCTGCTTGTTCCGCCCCTAGCCCTGGGCTGAACACAGAGTGGTGCTTGGCAAGTATCTGCTGAATGAATTCTTCCACGTAGATTCACCTCATGCTCTTCCTCCTTTTTTTTATTTTGATAAAATATATATAACATTAAAAAAATGCCACTTTATTTTTAGGTGTACAGTTCAGTGACATCAAGCATATTCACGCTGTTGTGCAGCTATCAGCCCCCATCCATTTCTAGAATGTTTCCATCATCCCAAACTGAAACGGAACTCATTAAACACTACCCTCCCCATTTCCCCCTCCTCTAGCCCCTGGTAACTATCTTTGTGAATTTGACTATTACAGTTACCTCATCTAAGAGGAGTCTTACATTTGCCCAGTTGTGTCTGGCTTATTTCACTTAGCATAATGCCTTCAAGTTTCATCCACGTTTTAGCATGTGTCAGAATTCCCTTCCTTTTTTAAGACGGAAGAATACTCCATTGTTTGTGTAAATCACAGTTTGTTCATCCATTCATCTCTTGATGAATATTTGGGTTGTTTACACTTTTCAGCTACTGTAAACAATGCTGCTGTGAACATGGATATACAAATATCTCTTTGAGTCCCTGCTTTCAGTTCTTAGGGGTATATACCCAGCAGCAGAACGCTGGATCCTGTAATAATTCTGTTGAATTCTGTTTTGGAGAACTGCAGTATTGTTTTCTGTGGGAGCTGCACCATTTTATATTCCTACCAGCAATGCACAAAGATTTCAGTTTCTCCACATCCTTGCCAATATTTATTGTTTTCTGCTTTTTTGATAATAGCCATCCTGGTGGGTGTGGATTTAGCTTCTTTTAAAATACAGAGGACTGTGATGGGAGAGGCCCAGGCTGAGGAGTTCTGGGGCCCTTTCCTCAGTGTGGTCTGAAGGGAGATAGCTAGGAGCCTAAGGTCCTAGATTTGGAGGGTGCTCGGAGGGAGAAGCAGGAAGAGGGGTACTGAGACCACACCTCATTGTGTTCACAGTGTGGGCTCAAGACTGGCTTCAAGAGAGGCCTCACAGCGGGAGAACTGATACCCCGGTTTCCCATGAGGGAGTTCTGTTTGTGTGAATGCACCATAGGGCCCCTGTCCCTGGGGAAAGCTGTTTCTAATTTTGGCTTCTCTTTCTGTGTGTTGCTCCCCAGTGTGACAATGCAAAAGGGTTGAAAGCCTTCTACGATGCAATAAAATACGGGCCAAACCACTTGATGGTGTTTGGAGGAGTCTGTCCGTCTGTTACGTCCATCATCGCAGAGTCCCTCCAAGGCTGGAATCTGGTACAGGTAAGGTCTGGGCCACCTTTGGTGGGGGAGCTGTCTTTGACTGGTCACTAGTCTTTCTCAGGGATGGTTCCTTGCCCAAGATGGTTCCTAAATTGCCAGGTTCAGGCCTCCCCTGCTCTTTTCTGGATGATTGCACAGCCTCCCACTGTCCTCACCTCCTGGCCTGATTCTCTGTCCTGTCCTGGCCAACACAGTGGGTCTTCCAAGGGTAGCCCTGACACCATCACTGTGTGTTTGAGATATATCAGTGACTCCCTAGCACGACTTTCAGGGGCATTGACATCCAGCTAGTCCTCCTATCCAATCTCATCTTCTATCCCTGCCACTCACTCCATGTACAACCCACCTTTCCTTAAGTACACCCAAGACCTTCAGGCCTCAGAGTCCTGCTCTAGCTATTTCCTTAACCAGGTGATCCAGACCTCCTTCTCCCACTGAAATTATTTGGTCTGCTAAGGCTGCCTTTCTCCTTGGTTAAGCCTTTCCTGGCGGTTTTGGCTGTTACTTACTCTTTACACTGGCAAATGTTATACAGACAGATGTTCCACCAGTGAGTATATGGTCTGTTGCAGGTGAAAATCACCGGTGCTAACTCTTATTTGGAATGTGAGAGAAAAATATAAAAAATGCGAACCTAGGATGAGTGGTGGCCCAGGCACATGTTTTATTTCTCTGCTTCATCCATCCATCCACCATCCATTCCTCCATGCAACAAATATAACACAACTTACTATGTGCCTGGAATTTGGGTAGACACTGGGGATATAGTGTTGGATAGGACAGGCATGGTTCCTACCCTTTCAGAGCTTGCATTCTAGGAGGGAGGCAGGCAGTAAGAAAATAAACAAGTAAGTAGTAATAATACTAAGAGCAATACTTGTATAGTATGTATGTTGGACTTGCAACGTATCAGACACCGTTCTGAGCCTGTATTTTCATTAACTCATTTACTCACTAAAACTGCTCTATGCTGTCGGTACTATTAGTATTCCATTTTATGGATAAGGAGACCGAGGCACACAGAGGCTAGATAACTTGCCCAAGGACCCACGACTCATAGGTAATACAGTCAAGATTTAAACTCAGGCAGTTTGACCCTTGAAATAAGATTGGGGTAAGGAAACGGCTAGAATAGAGTTAAACAGGGTGAGGGGATAAACAGTGGCTGTTTCCTCCACAGGAAAGGCCCCTCGGAGGAGCTTAGACTTGAAGGGCGAGAAGGGATTGGTTGGATGAGGTCAGGATGTAATAGCAAATGCAGACAGCCTGTGAGGGGAACGAACCTGGCTTGTTGGGGGAACAGCCAAGAGGTCACTGGGGCTGGAGTGTGGGAGTGGTGGGTGGGGAGTCAGGGTGGTGAGAATGAGAATGAAGGGGTGGGCAGGAGCCAATCCCCAGGGAAGCCTGGTTTCATTCTGTTCATGGGGATTAAAGTCCTCTGTGAGTCCAGCCCGGGGTGTATGGGGTGCTGAGGGTAGAGCCCCACGCTGGTGGCCCAGAGGGGAGGGAGGCAGCAGTGGCAGAACTGTGACAAGGGAAGGGCGGGTTCCCAAGGGAGAGCCACCCACTCAGCCAGCCCTGGGTTCAGGAGGGCTTCTCAGGGGAGGTGACGTGGAACTGGCTGTGAGGGAGGAGAGGGCGTTGAACAGCTGGAGACGTGGAGGAGAGCGCTGCTGGCAGAGGAAACTGGGCAGGCAAAAGCGGGAGGTGGGAAGGAACGTGGGCTCGGGGAGCAGTGAGTCATTCACTGTGGCCGGAGCAGGCCACGCTGAATGTGGGCGGATGCAAGCGTGGCTGAGGCCGGGAAAGCAGCTCAGCGTGCTTTGGTGCAAACCTAGCCACATGATGGGACCCAGCGCGGTTCAAGTGTGCCGAGGGCCCCTGGCTTCCCGGGGGGCACCTGTCTGTGGTGCTGCAGACAGCCTTGAGACCTTAGTGGAGTCAAGAACCTTCTCTGTCCTTGAGCAGGCTCTCCCCAGCTCCCAGGAGCACGCCGGACTCCTGCTGGTTGTGCCAGGTGCTGCCTCTCTGAACCTCAGCCTTCCCCGTGTACAGCAGGGCAGTAAGAAGATGGGCCTCACAGGGCTGCTGTGTGGGCCAAACTATTAAACAGGGATTAGAACTGTGCCCCGGCATGTCCTCAGCAATAAGGGTTTCTTGCTTTATTGTTGTCGACACTCCTGCCCCGCCTTCTGCTGCTCCCAGAGTTGAATATCCACTTGAATACCCTCACTTCATAGTGTTCCTTGTCTTTCCTGAAACGTTGTTCCCACCACCTGAAATATCCCATTCTCCCGTGACCTATATGCCAAGACCGATCCAGTCTCAGAGATCCAGATTAAATGCTGCCTCTTCTAGAAAGCCTTTCCTTATTGCACTATCTAAAGTAGCCATGCTGGAAATTCTTTTCCTCCTTTCCCCTGTTTATTTCTAGCAGAGCATGTACACCGCCCACCCCACCCCAAGCCCCTCTGCCTTCCCTCCTCTTAGAACTTTGCAGATATGGGGACATATTTAGTTGGGCTGTGAATTCCTTGAGGACAGAAAACGGGCCTGCGTTACTCCTGTTTCTTCTGGTGCCTCTCACTTCACAGACCTTATTAGGTGTCTGTTGAATAGAGGGAGCGAGGCTGGGAGGGATGGAAGGATCTGCAGATGGATGTTTTGCCTCGACATGAGAGACCAAGTTCCCTGGAAAAGCCTCATCCAGAGAGGAATCCAGGAGCTTCCTGGCCTTCTCATAGCCTCACTTGGAACTGTCTGCCCCTCAGAATTCTCTAGGAGCTGCAGGAGCAACCACAGTGTTGCACACTCCTGGCTTGGCAGCTAGTAGCTCTGCGGCCTTAGCATGCACAAGAGGGCCTCTGGCCTAGAGAAGCTAACAAGACAAGAAGTGGGTTATGAGGTGGGGGCTGTGTTATTTATTGCTTCCCTGATGGCTCAGTGGGTAAAGAATCTGCCTGCAATGCAGGAGACACAGGAAACGCTGATTCGATCCCTGGGTCAGGAAGATCCTCTAGAGGAGGAAATGGCAACCCACTCCAGTATTCTCGCCTGAAAAATCTCATGGACAGAGGAGCCTGGTGGGTCCATAGGGTTGCAAGGAATCGGATAAGACTGAAGCGACTTAGCACTCATACATACAATGCAGAAACAGTATATCTGTGGTATCACAATTTCATGAGTGTGGTGGAACTGGGAAAATTACAGGTTTCTTAGGAGAATGATAATGAAAAAAAGATTGAGGAATGTATATGGTTCTACATCACTTCCATATCACATACCGTGTTCCATTAATAAATGAATTACACTGTGTGGAGAATAGTCTATCCTGTATCCAGGTGTTTCCTACTAGACTATAAGCTTCTTGGGGGCAGAGGACTCTTGTTTTCTTCATCTCCTAGTTACCAGTGCCTAGCACAAGGCCTGCCTGGTACCAAGTAGGTCCTCACAGAGTGCTAAACTGAACTAAGTGCGGGGAATAGGCTGAGGAGTCTGAAACCCTCCACGGCAAGTTTCTCACAATGTGGACTTGACCATGAAGAGGCCAAGGACTTGGGAGAACAGTGCAGATCCTCGGCCTCCAGCTCAGCAGAAGCCCTCTGCATTGTCCACAGGGTGATTCTCGTCCTCCATCCCCCGCTGCCCTAGGCATCTGCTACCAGACTCTGGGGCAGATCCAGGGCTCCAGCTGTGCATGGGTGAGGGACACCAAGGGGCTAAGAACTGGGTAGTGCCCAGCAATTTGGAGAGTTCCAGGGACCTGAATCACAGGGTGAGCTCAGAATAGACTTCTCCCAGCCTGAGAAGCCAGGCAAGAAGGAGGTAGGAACAAAGATGTGGGTCCCGATGGAGAGTAGCTCTGGAGGATTTCTGCACCCGCTGCTCTTGGAGAACACAGCCCCATTTGCTGTGGATTGGATTCTGGGGCCGCCTGCCCCCTCCCCCGCCCCGAGGCTGAGTTTGAAAAGATGGTGGGTGAGTGAGTCTGCTGTCGCTCAAGGGATTTGATCAATCCCTTAACTTATTCAAAACTGGGCTCTGAAACAGAGTTTCACAAATGGGAAAATGCATGTAATTTGTGTAATTGAAAAGGAGCTCTGACTGCCCTTTGGGGGAACAATGCTTGCTGGACAGAGACAGTCTGGAATGCACAATCAGTTGTTTCTGTTTCCTGGTGCTACAAAAATAGAGATTTGCGCCACAAAGGGGTGAAAATTCACCCTGGTGCTAAAATCAGTCAAATTTAACTTTTGCCTTTTGCTGGGCTTCTTGATTCATGGTTGCTGCATCGAGAGGCTAATAGTGTTTAAGTCCTGATGTGAGTCACTGGGAGCATCAGCTCCTCCAGCTAGAGGGGAGGATCTTCGTGGAGTCCAGGGCAGGCAATGCGGGCTCTGTCCCTGTCCTCCTGGTCAGATCCCACTCAGGGTGTGGGCTCACATCTGGGCCTCAATTCAGTGGAAACCCTCCAGTGCATAGCCTTAGGGGCATCTGGGGAGGGTAGAGTTCTGGCTGTTGGAGAACAGCACGTTCAGACTGGATAGCCTGCAGGGCGCTGGGGAGGACAGAGGAGTCCTAGTCGCTCGAGCTGCATGGCTCTTTGAGAGACTTTGCCGGGTTTCTGAGATGTGGGTGGGGAGATGCAGGGGCATGGCTGAAGTGAGAGGGAAGCAGGGCTTCCCTGCAGTCATGCCCTTGCTGCTGGAGGCCTCGGGCATGGAGCAGGCTTCCTGGCTGTGAAGTAGTGAGTTCCCTCTTGCCCAGTTTCCCCGAACATTCTGCTCTCATCCAGTCCTACTGTTAGGGAGATTTAATACCCAGAGTAGGCATACACCAGGTTGCTGCTGTCACACTATATGGTGAGCATCGTTTATGAGGGCCAAGGATGTGCTCGTGTTAATGCAAATTTCCAGGCTCCACGCTGAGCAGGTCCAGGTTAAGGGATTCATCACATCCTTCAAGGACTGTGGACCCCACTCTTCATCCCCACTGTCATTTCAGGTGATACAGATGCAGTTGGTTTCTGAGAACTTGCTAGGCCAGGTGATCTCTAAGTCCTGCTTGTTTCCCAAACCTCAGAACACTGACGAGTGCTGCTGGTTCACACAAGTTTAATTTACACAGCCCCGGTTGGAAAGAGGACATGGAGGAGACAGCAGGGGCTGCTGCTGGGGCCAACATCCCAGGACAAAGCCCACAGCCCATGGCGTGGCAAGAAGTTCTCCTTCATCTCGCCCCTCTGTTTGTCACCCACCTGCTCCTTCATCCAGCGGCCACTTGGTCCCTCCGCCTGGCAGAGCTTGCTCATTCTTCCAGATGCAGTTTGGCTGCTTCTTCCTCTGTGAAGCTTCCTGTTCCTTCCCCTGTGCTCCCTTACCTGCATAGTCTTCCCTTGGCATTTGCTGCCTTGTGGCTGCACCTCCCTCCACCCCCTGCCTCAAGCAGCCGGAGGGCAGGGCCTGGTGTGGTCCTGACTCAGATCTTGAGTGGTCCCTGGAGCTGGATGCCTGACTTCTGCACCTTAGGCTCATCCCTAATGATGAGGGCAGACTTGGACTCAGACTCAGAGGGACCTGAGGGCTTTCCAGCTGCAGCCCTTTGGTAAAAGGATGTGAAGGGACATCTGAAATGATCTCTGGCTTGGCTTTAGCCCATATCTCCCATTTCTGGCCCTGATGCTCTGTAACTGATATGCTTCCTTTGAAAATGTTTTCAGACCTGCTCAGAATCCTTTCCTTGGAGATCTGAAGGTGGCTAGCTTCTGACTCTGCCTTGCACAGTTTTGGAGACATTCTATAAACCTCCCCCCCAGTGTAGTCTGTCCCCCTGAAAGCACGGAGCCTGGGGATGAGTGGGAGGATTTGGAGCTGGGTGGGAAAGATGGAGGCAGGGTAGCTTGAACAAGAGATGGAAGCAAAGCCAGCAAAAATGCAAGAGATGTGGCCAGAGAGGGTTCACACCCTGAGACCAGGACAAAATTCTTTCTAGGGAGTGAGATGATAGTTGCCTCAGCTTGCAGACAGAAATAGTCTCGCTGATGAAAATACAGTCAGGTTCCTGAAGGGATAAAGGGCTGCTCGCTGGAAAACGCAAACACTCTTTCGTCAAGAACCGTATCCCGCAGAGCCTGTCCTTTAAAAGGCAGCTGGAGCAGATTATTAAATTGTAGATGCGTTTCTCCTGGCACTGTCCCAAGCCTCCCCTCAGCAGGCAGCCCACCCTGCCCCTTGGACGGCCCCAACACTCCCTCGAGAACCTTCCTGGGCAGGACCATTTCAGTTTGTGTGATGGGGCGGTCTCCTTGGCAGAGCTCTCGTGAGGGAGTGGAGGTGAGGAGGGCATGTGAACCGGAGAACCCCGACTGTGTAAATGTTGGCACATTTAGGACTTGATTTCTGAAAAATCTGAATCATGCTTGGTTTTGACATTAAAAAAACAAATCTGTGAAAACTCTAAATCAGGCCCTTTGCTATTTACTGAATTCTAGCATAGCTCTAAACTGTTGGTCAATGCCATTTCTGTTAGAGGAACAGCAAATTTGTCATCTGACTTGATTTTCTCATGTGATTATCTTATGAAAGCTGTTGGTTGCCTGAGAAATCAAGAGATTGTTTCTTACTTAGCTGTGGTTTGTGGACTTTGATATGTATTCATAGAAAGGCATCAGGTTTTAGCAATCACTGGGTCCAGTCTCCCCACTGTATAGACTGGGAACAGAGGCCCACAGTGGGTAGGATCTTAACCAAGTTTTCACAGCAAAGCTAGATCCCATGGCTCATTCTCTAGAGCTTTGTAATTACCCCCTGGTCTTATTTTCTCTTTCTCAGCCTCACTTTTCTCTCTCATGTAAAATGGAAATAGCAAAGTAGCCTCATATGTTCTGTACAGCTGTGAGAATCAATGAAGGTGTTTCCTTTTTTAGCTGAAAGCACCTTTAGAGATTGCGAAACAGTTGCTGCTCTTATGATGTCATGATGTGACAATGTCACAGTGTGAGGGACTCCTCCCAGAAGCAGACCTCTGATGATAGCCCCCATTTTGCGTCAACAGCAAAGGTTATTTACTCTGGCACTGCAGACCCGAAACAAAGGCATAGCGGGCAGGATAGGGGTTCTTCAGCAAGACACTCAAGGTGCACATGACTCTGCTTCTCAGCCCCCTAGGGTCAAAATCCAACAGGCCGGAATCCTGCCACTGCCCAGCCCACGTGACTGCCACGCCCTTGCCATGGAGTGGGCAATGGGAACTGTGGACCTGATTGAAAACCACTTAGGAGCCATGGCGTGCTTAGGCATGGCTAGGAACTTTGCTGCTGCTGCATGGCTCTCTAAGAAAGAGAATGGAGGCCAATAATCCAGGGCGGGTTGGAGCCATTTCTTGGCGCTGGTCTCCAGAGGGGCCATTTAGCACATTAATAATCTATGAGATGCTTCCACCTTCTGGATTCATTAAACAAAAGAAAGAAAGAAAGGTGGGGGAGGAGAAAGAGAAGAAATATTAAAAGCGTGCACTATGGGCTGTGTGGAGGGGGGCGGGGAAACCCTGAGGACTGGAGATTACGGATGGCCCTTCATGGCAGTGACATCGGAGGCCTGGTGCAGTAAAGAAAGGTTCTGAGAGCACGTAGAGGGTCGTTTATGAGGGGAGCGAAGGTTTCCAGCTCTTGGTTTACATGCAGATGGGTGGGAGGAAGTATGAGCCCTCAGCCAGGATCCTGGCAGAGCCCATTGATAGTCTGTGGGGAAAGGAAAGTGCTCTGTTTCCATTCATTCATGCTCATATTTACTTATTCATTCCTTTATTTAACAAGTGCAGCGCCTGCTGTGCACTCTCCCAGACTAGGGCAAATTCCACTGCTCAATGCAGCTACCCCAGGACAGGTGGTATTGGCAGAAGAGCAGTTAGGCTTGGTAGCCAGAACAGAGGCCAGGAATCTAGAAGCTCTGGGTCTTTGTCCCTCCTATGTCTCTCACTGACAGTAGGCTTGGGCAAATCGGCAGGCTCCTAGAACTCATCTGTGAAATGGGCTAACTAAACCTGCCCTTCTGGGGCCACTGAGAGCATCAGGTAGGACAGGGAAGGTGGAGCAGGTGATGGCCCTTTTCAGACTGCAGCCCCTATAGATGAAGATTCATGTTACCATTACTGATGCTTTGGCATCTGAAATGCCAGCCAGGCCCCAGGCAAGGAGGAACTCCTTGAGAAACTGTGTCTCCATTTGTCTCCAGGTTAAAAGTTTTGTGGGTGAAATGAACTATCACAAACCGGGAAGGTGATTCAGAACAGTGAGATTAAAACAGAGACCCTGCAGGAGAGGCCAAACAAGCCCAAGGCATCTGTAAGCAATGTGCATACCCTCTTTCCTGGTTGAGTTTTCAGAGAAGCAGAAGTGAAGAGCACGATGTTATCGAATGCATGGCGGTTTCCAGTCTATTCCTGCCAACGACCCAACCCATATCTTTCTTGTCCATCTGCTAAAAGATTCAATTCAGGGTTCTGACCCCCATTTTTAATTCAAGACCACGGTATCTAAAGTAATATCAGTTCCCAGCGTGTAACTCCAATGGCTTCATTGTTGATGCGTCTCTCACCGCCTGGAAATATGCTGGGTGTAAATAATTCATTCTAAATAAATAAATTACTCGCACTGCTTATGGTACGGCTGATGCTGCTAGGAAGCAGCACAACTGCACATTATGTTGAGCCGAGTCTGGAATTACAAGTTGAATCTGGAAAGAACTGGAAAGGGAATCATAAAAGGAAGTCCCTCCAGGAGGACCAGCATGTAAAACAGGGTGACAGGACAAAGCACATGTGTGCTCCATCGTGTCCGACTCTTTGTGACCCCATGGACTGTAGCCCACTAGGTTCTTCTGTCCAGGGGACTCTCCAGGCAAGAACGCTGGAGTGGGTTGCCATTTCCTTCTCCAACGCATGAAAGTGAAAAGTGAAAAGGAAGTTGCTCAGTTGTGTCCAACTCTTCGCGACCCCATGGACTGCAGCCTTCCAGGCTCCTCCATCCATGGGATTTTCCAGGCAAGAGTACTGGAGTGGGGTGCCATTGCCTTCTCCGGATTCAGGCTGAGGATCCGCTTTTGGAATGTCAGAGCGGAAATGCAGTTGCAGTAGCGTTCTCAGCTCCTCTGGACATCCCTGCAGTCAGCATCAGGGACCACAGGGCTCTTGTCAAACTGTGCTGCTCGAGCCTTAGTGTGACAGGCTGACCTGGGAGGCTCTTTCAGCCATGGTGGCCAGGAGCCCAGAGGGGACCTGTGGTTCCACACAGGGAACAAAGGAGAGGGCACTGGCTCAACACAAGGACTCCTGGCTGGCCATCCTGGGCCTGCCGTCTTCAGCTGGATGGCTTTATGCAAACCACCTCCCCTTGCTGGAGCCTGAGCATCCTATCTGTGATTGTCTGCTTTCCTCCCAGGACGGTAGTGACACTCATGTGGGGCAAAGCCTAGAATGCTTGGTTGCTCTGAGGCCAAAAAAAACAGGGTTTGTGTTACAGTGTGGCACTGACGGCCCCTTCCTAGTCCTGTTTGATAAGATGGGCTTGTGCCCATTTGTACAGATGAGGATACGGAGGCCCAGAGGGGCTGACGTGCTTGGTCAACTCTTAATAATAGTGGTGTTTTTCTTGGGCTTTGGTCACATGGGCTGGGATTCCCATCCAGGCCCTGGCACTTGTTAGCAGGTGGTCATGGACAGAGAACCCTGGCGTGCTGCAGTCTATGGGGTTGTAAAGAGTCAGACACGACCAAGCGACTGAACTGAGCTGTTTGGCAGATAATTTAGCCTTTCCCATGCTCGGCTCCTCGTTCGAGACCTCGGTGTGCTGAGCTGGCTGGTTGTAAGATGACCTGACATGATCCATGCTCATACTCCTTCAAGGACCAGGGCACCCACACGGCCTCCTGCTCTGACTCCCAGCTAGGGGCAGGGCTGTGGGGTCTGGGCCGGCTCCCTCCTCAGTGCATCCGTTTCTGGGCCCCTATCATCAACAGAGAGGGGTGGGCCAGCTGATGGGCCAGATAACCTTGGTAATGTTGTGTCCTGATTCTCTGTATCTCCTGTGGCTCAGAGCCATCAGCACCTGCCTTCACTCTGGTAGCTTCCCTCCTGGGCCCTGCATGCAATTCCCTCCCCCAGGGGCTCACAGCCTGGGGCCTGGTTCCCCTGCCATTTCTAAGCAGCTTACCACTTAGGTGTGGCAGCGTGCCCCAGAGCTCTCCAGGCAGAGAACCCTGCACTACAAGGGGAAGGGAGTGACCCCAGAGAGGTGAGACAGCCTGCATGAGGTCACACCACAAATGGTGACAGAGCTGCGGGGCCAGCATTCTGTTGGGTCTCCCTCTCTTCCTTCCCCGCATGCTGAGGGATAGAACCTGCTCTCTGCAGCTCCCAGGCCCTTGCCTACGCTGTGTCCACTGCTCATGCCCTCTCGATTCCCCTCTGCACCTGGCAGAGTCCTCTGCATTTTCTGATATTTAGTTCAAGTGCCGTCTCCTTGCAGATCTCTGATCTTCCCCAACCTGCTCCAGCTGCAGGAGCTCCTTGCCACCTCTCTTTGCCTTTTCTTCACTTATTTCATCTCTGCCATTTCTTCAGTAGGTCGCAGTTCTCTGATGAGGACTGCGTGTTACCCACCGCACTGTGAACTCCTTCTGTGAACTCCTTGAGTCCTGGCTGTACCCAAAGGACCTTGCATAGGACCTGGCACTTAGTCGGTACTCAGAAAGCATGAGTGAACACATCTGGGTGGCATGTTACAAAATCAATTTGCAGTACCACTGGTCTACATTTCAATGGCCTTGGCTATGGGGCAGGCACAGTTCTAAACACTGTTCATAAATGAGCTCATTTTCTCCACACACCAACCCCACGAGCTGGACACACTCTCCTCATTTCACAGATGAAGAGACAGAGGCACAGAGAGCTTGAGTGTCTTGCCAAGGGATTGCCGGCATGAAGTAGCTGTGAGCCTGTGCTGGCATCCACTGGTGCACTGCCTCTCACAACTTCATCCAGTCCTCAGGGCAACACTGTGGGGAGGGAAGAACGGGTGTCATCCTAGTGAGGCAGAATGAGGAAAATGAGATGCAAAGAGAAAGACTTTCCCTGCTTCCTGCTGCGAGCAGACCTCTGGGTATAGGAGTAGGGGCTCCCTCCATGTCTCTGGGGTTCCTCCTCAGCCCAACTTGCCTGTCAGCAGATGACGACCCAGGCTGGTGTGAGTCTCTGTGCAGACCTGTGTTCTCCTTGTAAATCATTCATGATGTGCACACACACACACACACACTTTTAGACCTATTACTCATCCAGTAACTTGTTGTATATAAAAAATGAATGGTTCCTTTGAACTCAGAAAATAGATGGACTGGTTGTCATAAAAATCAATAACATGCTAAGTATTTCAAGCATATAGTACTTAGAGCTCTACTCTTGGTGGTTTTGTAATGAATGGCTTGATTTTTTTTTTAAATAGAGCATAGCCTACTTTCATTTTGAATTATACAGAAGGCTTTTGCCTTGAATCTGTTTACTAAGAAGATTAAATAATTGATTATTTCCCTGATGCCGAGGTTGAGCCTTATTCAGTAGGAAGCACTCAACTTAAGGAAAACAATCTGAGGTCAGGTGATTATTGAGACATTATGCCCAGATGCAGATATAGGCATCATTTTCTCAAACTTCCCCCAGCTTCCCACACAAACTGTTACATGGCTTTGCATAACCAAAAGACAGCTCCCTTCTTGTCCTGGGTTTCTTCAAAAACCCCAGGTGCCTTGCTAGAGTAATGGGTGCCCAGACCTTCAGCACAGCAAAGCAGCCCCAGCTTGACCCTGCACCCACACTAGCAAGAAGGGATCTTTGCTCAGTTCTCAGTTTCAACACCACTTCTCTGCAAAGCCTTTCTAGGCAGATCACAGCCTCCAATAGACACGTCCATGGCACCTGCCTCTCCCAGCCCTGCAACATCATCGCAGGTTCAGTTCCTGGTTCAGTGTTGAGCCTGCCTGAGTGCTGTCAGCTCCCTTCATGAGGGTGAGGTCACATCTCCTTTGCTGGCACTCCTGGAATCCCAGAGCCAGCATGTGGCCTGGAATACAGGAAAACCTCCAAGGACTCCTTGTTTGTTTTTGTTTGGGAGTTCCTTCTTTCTTAATCTCTCACTTTTAGGAAAGTAACATTGTGAATTCATGGATTTTTAAAAATATATTAAATGGACTGTATTCCAATCAGTTGCAGACATTTTTTTAATAGAGACATTAAAGCCGTTTTCCTTCTCTATTTATGTTTCTGATTTTCCTCCAAATTTTCTTTCCAGCTTTTTATTTTGAAAAAGTTCAAACCCATCAAAAAAGTTAAAAGCGAGTACAGTGAGCCTCATACACCCTTCATGTAGATTCT
This sequence comes from Capra hircus, assembly GCF_001704415.2. NCBI lineage: Eukaryota > Metazoa > Chordata > Mammalia > Artiodactyla > Bovidae > Capra > Capra hircus. The sequence goes on along the minus strand of NC_030815.1, from coordinate 63,274,323 downwards.
CCAGTTGTTTGCATTTTGCCTTATGCATTTCCCTATCCCTCTCTCTCCCTCTGCCTGACCCTGCCACTACTCTCTTATTTTTCATTAAAGCACTTGATGATACTTTGCAGAGGCAATATTTCATCCCCAAATATGTCAGCATGAATTTCCTAAGAGCAATTATATTCTCTTATTTAACAATAGTATAATTATCACATCTAAAAAACTAACAGTGATACAATAATGCTACCTAATTTATGGTCTGTATTCAAATTATCCAACTTGTCCCCAAAATGTCCCTTTTGCCATTTATTTGTCAAGGTAGGTGGGAAGGGATCAAGGGTCCAGCTGGGAGGATGTGTTATGTTATGTGCTTAGTCTCTTTAACCTAGAACATTCCTCCTACTTTGGTGGGAGTTGCGGTGGGGGATGCTTTTGGGATATTGACCTTCTTGAAAATCCCAAGCTAGTTATTTTATAAAATGTCCCACAAGACCAGAATCTGAATTTGTTTCTTCACAATTAGATTCTTTTTTTTTTTATTTTAAAATCTTTAATTCTTACATGCGTTCCCAAACATGAACCCCCCTCCCACCTCCCTCCCCATAACATCTCTCTGGGTCATCCCCATGCACCAGCTCCAAGCATGCTGTATCCTGCATCAGACATAGACTGGCAATTCAATTCTTACATGATAGTATACATGTTAGAATGTCATTCTCCCAAATCACCCCACCCTCTCCCTCTCCCTCTGAGTCCAAAAGTCCATTATACACATCTGTGTCTCTTTCCCTGTCTTGCATACAGGGTCGTCATTGCCATCTTCCTAAATTCCATATATATGTGTTAGTATACTGTATTGGTGTTTTTCTTTCTGGCTTACTTCACTCTGTATAATCGGCTCCAGTTTCATCCATCTCATCAGAACTGATTCAAATGAATTCTTTTTAACGGCTGAGTAATACTCCATTGTGTATATGTACCACAGCTTTCTTATCCATTCATCTGCTGATGGATATCTAGGTTGTTTCCATGTCCTAGCTATTATAAACAGTGCTGCGATGAACATTGGGGTACATGTGTCTCTTTCAATTCTGGTTTCCTCGGTGTGTATGCCCAGCAGTGGGATTGCTGGGTCATAAGGTAGTTCTATTTGCAATTTTTTAAGGAATCTCCACACTGTTCTCCATAGTGGCTGTACTAGTTTGCATTCCCACCAACAGTGTAGGAGGGTTCCCTTTTCTCCACACCCTCTCCAGCATTTATTGCTTGCAGATTTTTGGATCGCAGCCATTCTGACTGGTGTGAAGTGGTACGTCATTGTGGTTTTGATTTGCATTTCTCTAATAATGAGTGATGTTGAGCATCTTTTCATGTGTTTGTTAGCCATCCATATGTCTTCTTTGGAGAAATGTCTATTTAGTTCTTTGGCCCATTTTTTGATTGGGTCGTTTATTTTTCTGGAATTGATGTGCAGAAGTTGTTTCTATATTTTTGAGATTAGTTGTTTGTCAGTTGCTTCATTTGCTATTATTTTCTCCCATTCAGAAGGCTGTCTTTTCACCTTGCTTATATTTTCCTTTGTTGTGCAGAAGCTTTTAATTTTAATTAGATCCCATTTGTTTATTTTTGCTTTTATTTCCAGTATTCTGGGAGGTGGATCATAGAGGATCCTGCTGTGATTTATGTCTGAGAGTGTTTTGCCTATGTTCTCCTCTAGGAGTTTTATAGTTTCTGGTCTTACATTTAGATCTTTAATCCATTTTGAGTTTATTTTTGTGTGGGGTGTTAGAAAGTGATCTAGTTTCATTCTTTTACAAGTGGTTGACCAGTTTTCCCAGCACCACTTGTTAAAGAGATTGTCTTTACTCCATTGTATATTCTTGCCTCCTTTGTCAAAGATAAGGTGTCCATATGCGTGTGGATTTATCTCTGGGCTTTCTATTTTGTTCCATTGATCTATATGTCTGTCTTTGTGCCAGTACCATACTGTCTTGATGACTGTGGCTTTGTAGTAGAGCCTGAAGTCAGGCAAGTTGATTCCTCCAGTTCCATTCTTCTTTCTCAAGATTGCTTTGGCTATTCGAGGTTTTTTGTATTTCCATACAAATCTTGAAATTATTTGTTCTAGTTCTGTGAAAAATGTTGCTGGTAGCTTGACAGGGATTGCATTGAATTTGTAAATTGCTTTGGGTAGTATACTCATTTTCACTATATTGATTCTTCCGATCCATGAACATGGTATATTTCTCCATCTATTAGTGTCCTCTTTGATTTCTTTCATCAGTGTTTTATAGTTTTCTATATATAGGTCTTTAGTTTCTTTAGGTAGATATATTCCTAAGTATCAGTTTGGGCAAGGTGAAGCTACATTTTTTAAATCAGTGCAGCGTGTTAGGAGGCCCACGTGTGAACTCTTATCAGTGATGCTAAGTTTGATCACTAGGTTAAAGTGGTATCTGCTACATTTATTGTAACAATACCTTTTCCCCTTAGTAATTTTGATGTAATCTGTGGGGTGAAACTTTGAGACCATGTGAATATCCTGTCCCCCATGATCTTTGGTTTTAGCATCTGTTGATGGTCCTTGCCTGAATCATTGTTAATTATATTGGGGTTGCAAAATGGTCATTTTCTAGTTCTATTTTTCCTTCCACATTTAAGCTGATATTCTTATCTACAAAAGAGTGTTCCCTTTTGACCATTTTTCTCCTTCCTCCTGCCCGCTTCTCTCCCTTCCTCCTTTCTCTGCTGTCAGTCTGGGTGCTTACTATTTTACCTGCCTTAGCCGGAGAAGGCAATGGCACCCCAACTCCAGTACTCCTGCCTAGAAAATCCCATGGACGGAGGAGCCTGGAAAGCTGCAGTCCATGGGGTCACTGAGGGTCGGACATGGCTGAGTGACTTCACTTTCACTTTTCACTCTCATGCATTGGAGAAGGAAATGGCAACCCACTCCAGTGTTCTTGCCTGGAGAATCCCAGGGACAGGGGAGCCTGGTGGGCTGCCGTCTGTGGGTCTCACAGAGTCGGACATGACTGAAGTGACTTAGCAGCAGCAGCAGCAGCAGACTTGGAGTTAGCTATTTCTCCCAACAGCCCTGATTCTTTCTGATGGGGAATCATGTTTTCAAACTAAGACCTGCATGCTAGGCATGCTCATTGCCACTGGGATTCACTGCTTCTAGGTTTTTTCAGTGAACTCAGGTTCCAACTATAATTTTTAATGTTTTGAGCAAAAAAATGTTTAATTTGAATCTGACCATCAGAAGATAATCATGCAAATATAGGACATCCTACAATTCACCTGGCCTGGATTCTTCCAAGAAGTTAATGTTGCAGAAAACAAGAACAGTAGCAGAAGGGCAGAGCACTGGTTTAGATGAAAAGAGACTGAAAAAAATACATAATAATCAAAGGCAAGGCTCATGTGTCGATGGGATCCTGAATGTTTAAAATGTAAAGGGCATATTTGGGAAATTGAAGAAATCTGAACGTGGACTATTCATTAGATAATACTGAATTACTGTTCGTTTTCATTAGTGTGATAATAATGCTGTAATGATACAGGAGAATGTCATTATGAGGAGATGCATTCTGAACTATTTAGGAGTGAACTGTCAAAATGTCTCTAAGTTAACTTCAAATGTACTGAAAACAGAAATGTATCTGTATGTATACGTATGTCTGTGTGCATATATGTTCATATATATGTATGTATTTATAGAGAAAAAGCAGACATGGGAAATGGTGAGTGCTGAAGGACATATGATATTCATTGTACTGTTTCTTCAACTTTTTTGTAGGTTTGAATATTCTCACAATAAAAAGCTATGAATCTGTGTGGGGTTTGGGGTGGGGAGAGACTATAGCCCTCCTTATTTAGTCAATAAAGATGTGTCCAAAAGTCCCTTTACAGATTTTTCTCCATGTGATTACATTAGCAGCTTTATATACTTAAAAAAAAATTTTATATACTCTAAAGTGCCTTTATTTTCAATTTTCAGGGTTTGATGTTTTTCCTATTGATAATTAATTTTATTTTAAAACTATAAACAAATTTTTAAATTAAATTTTAAAAATTAATTTACATTTAATTAAATTAATTTAACTTTCCTGTGATTGATGTTTCCTGTTAGGTGCATTCCAAACTAACCTATCTAGAGTTACTGTTTCTCAGATCCTCTCTTACTAGGCTGTGATTGCAAAATGTGGTTTAAGGCATTTTAAAATATTTATTTCTCTCCTTCATCTGAATAATTGTACCATTTCAGCTTATCCTGCAATAGTTTCTTGGAGAATTCCAGCTAACACACAGTCTTTGTACATATCCAGTTGGATGAGTTCAGTGTCGTTAATTTCAGTTGAATTTGATTACAATTTATTGAATTGCTTCAAAACAGATAGATGTGTGTTTAAGTGCCTTATTTTTGGTGTTATGTTTTAAATTGATTGTATGACCTCTGGGAAAGCGTGTAAAGTGTTTACAACTTATATGACTCTATAGTCAAGATTATTCGACAAGCAGAGAATTCTTGGCTCCAATCTAGCATCCCTCTTATTCCATGCCACCTCTGTAGATAACAATTTTTGTTAGTTTCAAACTTATTCTTCTAGTGTTTCTTGTTGCAAATAAGCACAAATGCATGCACATGTGGGTTTATTTTTCTTTCTCCTTATATAAAAGTGAACACACTATATATATGCTATTTGGCAAGTTGCTTTCTCACTTAATTTTCCTGGAGCTTACTGTTTTATCACTACCTAAAGACATTGCTTATTCTTTTTACAGCTGCATAGCACTTCTTTGTGTGAATATACTATAATTTGTGGGCTTCTCCAGTGGCTCAGCGGTAAAGAATCAGCCTACAGTGCGGGAGCCACAGGAGACTTGGATTCAACCCCTGGGTCAGGAAAATCCCCTGGAGGAGGGCATAGAAACCCACTCCAGTATTCTTGCCTGGAGAATCCAATGGACAGAGGAGCCTGATGGGCTACAGTCCATAGGGCTGCAAAAAGTTGGACACGACTGAAGCGACTTAGCACACATGCACTGTAATTTGTACCATTTCAGGTACAAATTACAGCAGGTCCCCTATTGATGGACGTTTAGGTTGTTGCCAACCTGAATAACCTTGGTCACATGTTTTATTTGTGTGAGTGTAAGCTGGGGATGAATTCCTAGAAGTGGAATTTCTAGGTCAAAGTGAAAGTGCATCTCTAATTTTTCTAGAAAATAACAGCTTTATTGAATGAATGAGAATACTAATGAACGAACTTGATTAAGAAGAGCAGAAAGTAAAAGGCTGGTATCTAAATGGAGACTTAAAGCAATTAGACTAAATAATTCTCTTTGTGAAAGAGGCTGGCTTAAAACCCTTCTGGCGACGTCTCTAGTCCAGTGATTTTTATTTTCTCGCCTGAAGAGAGAATTTTGCCTTGGTTTGTAAATTAAGCATAGAGTTACAAAATCATGAAATTTGAGAGCTGAACTAAAAATCCACCTGGTGCAGTCTCCTTATTTTAGCAGTAAGGAACCTCAGGCCCAGAAATATAAGAGAACAGAAAGATAAAGACACAAATTTAGTTTGATTCCATCCAATTCAATGAACAGTAGGTGAAATATCTGCTTTGTAATAAGGCAAATTGTCAAATGTGAAACTGTACTACTGAGCGCCCCCAAGATAGCACATGAAAAGCATGGTTGTTCAGACCCCTGAGTGCTTTCTATCTCAACCACCTCTCCTTAAACAGAACTCTCTTAGTTTAAATGGATTTTGTTTCGCGTCTTTTATGTTATTCTGGGGCATTCAAATGTAGTCATGATGGTAAGTTGGATCAGGTGGAGGGATTGGCTGGCTGTGTGCATTCTGGCTGATGATGTGGGTGGGCATGGTTACTGAGTGTAGTCGGAAATTACATAATCATGGCGTTGGTAGCATTCTGTTTTGATTCCAAGTAGGCAGCATGGAGCAGCAAATGAGTTTAGCTCAGCCCAGCTGTGGACTTGTGCTGTGAGCCTGGGCAAGTCCCTTGTCTTCCCTGGTCCTCACTGTGTAAAATGAGGAGTTGGAAAAGTCCAGGATGGCAGATAAATTAATGAATTGGTGCCATTATTTCCCCCATCCTGTGCTAATTGCAGACATAACGAATTGATTGCCACACGCTCTTCACTGGTTTAACCCATCTCTCTTGCCAGCCACCGTCAGCCTGTTAATGATGTCACGTGGGCTCAAGCCTACTTATCATCTCTGGCTTAGATGGTTACTTAGGATTACCAGATAGATTACAGGACACTCAGTTAAATTTGAATTTCAAGTAAATAAAGAATGAGTTTTTAGTACATGTGTGTCCCCAACATTTCTAAATATGGCAACACTCTTAGGCCACTTCTACTTCTACAGATATTTCTCTTTTTTTCTACATAATTAATTTCATCTGAGAGATCCACCCTCTTTTTGGTACTTCTGATAGTGCCCATTTTCTAGTCTCGAGGTAAGAATCTAGCTCATTCTATATTGTTTAAATTCGTATTATGGTTTAATGTAGTGGAAAGTGATGAAGATTTGAGTAGGTTTTTATTTCCAAGGGCCATATATTCTTGTAAGACTGCTTAACACACCTGCAACACCATGTTTCCCAGACATCATTTAGCTGCCACTTTCTTGATTTTGCCAAATCTCCATACCACTTGTATTATTAATTTATTTAGTATTTTTCTTTAAATCAACTCAATCTTTTATTTAAATACCATGGATGGAAAATCAGGATCATTTACTAAGAACAAGTATAAAAGTAAATGAAAAGAAAAACACACCTCTTAAGATATAAAATATTAGATTGGGGCTCACCTAAAACCATTGGGTGTGCCACCAATTCACACAAAACATAACACCATCACATGCAAACTCCTTGCTGGTTTGAGAATCCCATCCTTGACCCTGGTGGATGATCCTCAAGATTTCCTTGAATACCTCCAGTGATGGGGAACTCAGTACTTAGCAAGATTGTGATTCATTCTTGAATATCTTATTACTAAATATTTCTTCTTTATTGGTTCATATTAGCCTCCCTGAAACAGTCATAATTTGATCTGAGCTTTCTTATTTTTTTAACTAATATTAATATTTGTGTGCTTCTTGTGTAACAACTTGTTATTACAAGTTGTTACATAAGTGCATGTTATCTTACTGTCTTATGGAGAGAAGTAAAAGTGCAGTTACAGTTCAGTGTGATAGATCTGATGGGTGTGGGGAGGTGCACTTGGCTTGGACTGGAGGTGTAGGGAGGTGTTTAGGAAGGCTTCTTTGTGGGGGAATGAGAGAGAGCCTGGTATGCCTTGGAAAGTAAAAGGCTGGAGAGAGAGGGTGAGAAAGGAGGCTAGAGTGGTAGAAAAAGGTGATGGATGAGCTGACTAGGTGGGTATTGTAACTCTCATGTTCCATTAGCACAAGGACCTACTTCCTGTAGAACATTTTCACAGTTAAGCTCTCATTTCAAAAAAAAGAGCCCTGGAGAGTTGACAGGACTTATTCTTTCCATTTCATAGGTAGGGAGACTGAGGTTTAATGGATTGCTGGTGGGCATGCAGCTTATACTGGAAGAGCTGGGTCTTGACTGTCCCATAGTCACGCTCCTTTCCTTGTGTCCTAGCCCCAGGCTCACTGGTCCAGGATGACCTTCTCTGTCCCCATGAAGAAGACTTCAGATTCTTGGAAAGCACCTTAGAATCTTTTATCTTGATTTAACTTACTCAGTTTCCCCAGGACTGATCATGAAGCAAATCTGAGAGGTCTGGAGTCCAGCATTCTGCTTCTCCTTCCTTGGTTCTGGGAGGTGTTGGCTCACAATTGTAAACAGAACCTACAGTGACCCCTTCTTTTAAAGCCCAGTTGTCTGGGCTTTGAGATGCCCAGTGGCCTCCACCCTCCTGACCTTTTTGTGGGCTCTCTGTCTTTGTGTCTGTGGGGCAGGTGTTGCAGGGTCCCCTCAGGAGTCTTGGCCTGTCCTGGTCAAGTGATTCCTGAGTAGAGTCCTACAGCCCAGAGCTTTGCCTGGACTCCCTTTAGATACTCCAAGGTCACAGGCCCAGCTAAAACCATGTTTTTCTCAGCCACAGAAACCAGTGCTTGCTTTCTTCCTCAGCCCCATTCTGTGTGAAAACCATGGTGAGTTCTTGTCTGGAAGGCAAGCATGGAGGCCTCTTGTGATCCTATTGCCTCCTCTGTCCACTTCTTTTTTCTTTTCTCTCATAGCTACAGAGAGGATTGGAGACAGCCCACAAAATGCACACAGACCAGTCAGTGAAATGGGCCTAGCTATCAATCACTTCTCAGCACTCCAAAAGAAGGGAAGGAAACAGTGCTGGAAGAGCTGAGGGATAGCAGGGAAGCCTTCATGGAGGAGGTGGCTGTGAGCAGTCCTGGACAGATGAGTAGGAGCTGGTTCTAAAGAGATGGGAGGATTCAGCAGATGGGAATGCTGTATCTTCTCCCACTGCAAGCATCGAGCTGGGCCCCAGCACACCTTTCCCCCTCCATAGATGTGATGTCAACTTATCGGCTAATTAGAGGTGCTAAATTGGCATGAGGAGACATGATTTTTGCAGTGTGGTAATTAAAAGGCAGTTGGCTTCACAGCTGGGATCACACACAAATGCTTTTTACCCTTAAAGACATCAGCTGAAGGCAAAGTGCAAAGGAACTGAGGAAACCAGAGTCTTCTATTGTAATTTGTTAATTTCCTGCATTTGTCACCTACATAGCTGTAAGGGAGAAGTGAATGAAGCATCTAACCAGAAGTTTAAGAAAAATTAAGACACGTGTTCTAATTGTGCACAGACAAGCAAAGCAATCATTACTTTTTAAAAATTAACAAGACATTTTAAAAGTGATTTTATTTATTAATTGGCCACGCTGCCTGGCACGTGGGAACTTAGTTCCCTGTCCAAGGATGGAGACTATGCCCCATTCATTGGAAGCATGGAGTCTTAACCACTGGACCACCAAGGAAGTCCTCCAATTAACCAGACATTTTTAAGTTGCTAGGTTAGGATTTAGAATTAGACCCTAATTATGAGTTAGAATTATGTCTCAGCCTGGTAGTAGCCACGTTACCGTGAGCACCCTTCCATTCTCTGAGGTTTCTCATGTTAAAATGGGTGAACTCTCCTCCATTCTGCCCTCATGGGGTTGAGGTATTATTGAAGGAAAGTATTTTGTCAGTTAAAAGGCTTTTCTTAATTGTAAAAAATACCATCCAGTTCTCGTAACTTCTCAGTCTGGAAACTGTGATCTAACATTAACAATCATTGATTGGATGCCTGTGAATTCAGACCCTCAGAATAGCCCTGAGGTTGGGGAGGGGGCTTGTCACCCTGGTTCAGAGGGGACAGATCCCCAAAGGTGAAGTAATGTTCCTGTAGTCAGGTAGTGAGTGGTGTGGCCGGCATTCAGTCCCAGCCTGTCCAAGCTGGAACTCAGAATTCTTACCCCATGGACCATACTGCTTTCTCAGCACTGGCTTGGTTGTGCTCTTTCTCTACTTAACTCCAGCTTTTTACTCTAAAAGAGGAAAAAAAAGGATTGGAGGAAGTAATATTTATTTTGCAAATTTCTTTATGTAAAACAATGATAGAAATACTGTAGAGGGGAGTAAAGAAGGAAATAAAAGTCACAGAATGCCACATGGAAAAAAAAATTTATCTTAAAGAGCAAAAAATTAAGTTACTTTACAATTTGCACATAAATAAAAGCTTTTCTCTTAAACTGGGTGATCGACAAGTTGATATTGATTTTATTATTACTCCTTGAACTGAACATATATATTTTATATACTTATACATGTAGTTTATAATCCTAATAAAAGTTTAAAAAGAAAAATGTGAAGAATTTGAGGGTCTTCAATAAAATGTCAAATATACATATGAGTTTTGTCTCATATAATTGAATTGCAACATCTCAGGCAAGTGAAGCATAATAAGCCATGGATTTAGTATTGTTGTGGGTTTTTTTCTTTTAAGCAAATCTTTTTTTTTCTTTTGCTTTCTCTTAAATGGTCCCACTTGCTTTCCCATATTGTACCTAGGTGCCTTCCTAAGAAGCAGCCTTTTTGATGGAGAGAGGAACCAGATTTCAAGAAGAAAAGTCCCAAGTTTGAGCCCTAACCTTGCTACTTGCTTACTTGCTCACATGTGACCCTGAGCAAGTCACTTATCCCTCTGAGCTTCAGTTTCCTCATCTATAAAATTAGGGCAATGAAGTCTACTCTGTATCGTGGGGTTTTGTGAAGGTCAAAGTTAGACTAAAGCAGGAAATGAATTTTGGAAGTTGTTCATCACACAGAAGAAGCATAACAGTCTGTGGAATGGAAGCTGGTGATATCAGTCTCCCTGCTTTGCCAGTCACTTGATGTGTGATCAGGTGCAAGTGGCTTAACCTCTTTGAGCCTCAGTTGCTTCATCGAAAAATGCAGATCAAAATAATGTCTGTCCCATAAGGTGGCTTCGCACATTCAGTGACAAAGTGAACCCTTCACGTCAAGCCCCCTCACACAATGCTGGCCCCAAGGCAGGTGCTCACTAGGCAATACCTTGAAGAAGGCAAAATATCTGAGTTCAAATCCCAGCTTTGCCCCTTGCTGCTCATGGGGCCTTGGGCACGGCACTCTCCACGAGGAGCAAACACTATTATGCCCTCCCTGCCTCCAGCAGGAATTGTTGCGAGTCCCCAGATTTTAAGGACATGACAATGGACATGGGTGATAAAAACTCAACTGCTGTGCATCTCTGAGTGATTAGCACTAAATGTCATCAATAGGAAGGAGGGTGATTGTCCCCAGGGGGTTCCAGAAGAAGTTTCAAGCCCCAGAGGCAGTCTGCATTTGCTGCTCAGCAAATCTTATTGGAGTGGGGCTGCAGAAACTCACCCAAATGCCAGGCTTTCATTTTCCCTCCTTAACTTGGGAAATACTTTGTGGCCACCCCACATCACATTAGTCTCACAGGCATCTGTGTTGAGGCACTTTGTGTCCAAACAGTTTTTCGCCAGGGCTTGGGCGCAGCGGTGACCTGGCGCAGATCTGAAGTGGACCCCAGTTCCCAACGCACACAGCCTGGCGCCTTTGTATATGTCCTGGCACTGGCCACAAACAGGGTTTTGTCAGAAGCTTCCTGAGAAAGTTGCATTCCATTCATCTTGGCTGAAAGGAACCTTAGATGACAAATACCTCCCTCATTTAATTACAGAAACAGTCAGCAAACCCATGGAAGAAGATTAAACCAAGTGGAGAAAAGAGCAAGCCTCAATCATCTTCTCCCCTCTGGCATCTGGCCCGCACTTCTCACCTAGGATTTAGCAACCCAGGCTGTTCTTGGTTAGATTTTCCACTTGAAAAATGGTTTATTTCTGCAGACAAGTTAAACCCAGAGGCCCCAGACCAGGTAAAGAAGGAATTACATTTAGAGAAGAATTCATCAGTGGCTGAGAGTTTAATAAAGACCCTGAAATTGGGAGGTGTATTTACATTTTCCATTTAGGCTTGAATCTGCAAAAGAGAAGTGAAACACAATGGCAATTATCAGAATAAATCGGATCAAATGAAACACACACCCACACAAAACTAACCAACTCTTTAATCATTCTCCTCAGTTGTTGGAGAGAGAAGTATACAGTTGTGTGGTATACAGATGAAGGAAACTTTCAAGTCTTTGGTTCACCGCATCATTTTTAGAGATGAGAAAAACAGACACCCACAGAGGGGGTGTCTGCTTTGCTCTGCTTTGCTCTCAAAGCCATAGAGACAAGGGTAAGCCTGGTTTTCCAGCTCCCGGAAGTATCTGTATAGTTGGCTTCACTCTCCTGTTCTCTCTACCTCTGGGCCCTTAATGTGAAAGAGACACACAGTTCCATACACTAATCCTAAACTTGTACAGAATATTCCATGGCAAGCCAGAACTCAGAGAGAGATGCTGATGGCTACCTCCTCTTCTACTTTTCTGGTTAAGGGTGTGTCCCCCAGAATTTCCCAGGACCAACCATGCCCACCATAGACACCAGCTATGTTTGAGACACCCTGAAAGCCTTGAAATAAACAGTTTCTTCCCTGTGCTAGTGGGTCTCAGAAGAGAGAGCAAGCCTTGGGTCATTGCCCCACCTCATCTTGGACTGATGCGTCAGAGGTGGTTGAAGAAAGAGAACCAGGACTTCTCTGGTTAAGTGGTTAAGAATCTTCATGCCAGTGCAGAGGACACAGGTTTGATCCCCGGTCTGAAAAGACCCCACATGCTGCGGAGCAGCTAAGCCCATGTACCACAAGTACTGAGCCTGTGCTCTAGAAGCTGTGTGCTCCAGCTGCTGGATTCCAAGCGCCTTGAGCCTGCGCTGTGCAGCAAGAGAAGTCCCTGGAACGAGAAGCCCGCGCACTGCAACGAGGAGGAGCCCCCACTCTCCACAACCAGATGTGAGAGTGGGACCATAAGGAAGGCTGAGTGCCGAAGAATTGATGCTTTCGATTTGTGGTGCTGGAGAAGACTCTTGATCTCCTTGAACAAGGAGATCAAACCAGTCAATCCTAAAGGAAATAAACCCTGAATATTCATTGGAAGGACTGGTGCTGAAGCTTCAATACTTGAGCCACCTGATGTGAAGAGCTGACTCATTAGAAAAGACCCTGATGCTGGGAAAGATTGAGGCCAAGAGGAGAACGGGGTGACAGAGAACAAGATGATTGGATGGTGTCACTGACTCAACGGACATGAGTTTGAGTGAACTCCTGGAGACAGTGAAGGACAGGGAAGCCTGGTGTGCTGGAGTCCATGGGGTTGCAGAGTCATAACAACTACAACTATAAAAGGCCCATGTGCAGCAATGAAGAGCCAGTGCAGTTATAAATAAATTAATTAATTAAAAATTTATTAAAAAATAAAAAGAAAGGCAACCAGATATGAAGTCAAAATTACATTTTCCTGCATTGAACTTGCATGGATTGTGTCGCTTTTCTGGGCCATGGTTTATTTAGCTGTAAAATGGATAGTAAATCCTACCTCAAAGAACTAAGGGACTCTAAGACTTACTGACAGTCTAGATGTTTGGAAGCTTTGCGGATTATAAAGTAGATGGGATATGCTAGAGAAAATTCTACCGAATATTATCTCTTGGCACTCGGAAACTTGCTGCATAAAATTACAGCTGCCCTGTAAAATAACGGAGTTTTCTCTCCCCCAGCAACCCCCAGAATCTATTAGGGACCCAGATCCTTCCTTCCTTGGGTAACACTTAGTCATGTCCGACTTTTTGCCACCCCATGAACCGTAGCCCACCAGGCTCCTCTGTCCATAGGATTTCCCAAGCAAGAATACTGTAGTGGGTTGCCATTTCCTTCTTCAGGGGATCTTCCTGACCCAGGGATTGAACCTGGGTCTCCTGCATTGCAGGCAAATTCATTACCATCCAATCAGAAATTTGGACAACTATGCCTCTAGTCACAGTTGCTGATCTTTGAGGCAATCAAGATGCTTTTTTCCTCTTCATTTTCATTTATCTTTCTCAATTCAAACAGAGCTATAAATTCCTAGACAAAGCTAGATAGAGGGTAGACAGGAGAGCACAAGAAGTTTAAACAGAAATCTCCAAAGTAAAGTTTTATAGGCAGAAAAGAAAATTCCTGGCAGCAATGCAGGACAGAAACTTGGTGTACTGTGTTGACCCAGAGAATCAGGAAATCAGGCACTTGTTAATACCGAACTATGTAAGGGGAGAGCGTACTAGACACCAAAATCTGTGCTCAAACCCTCGTTCCTCAGTTTTCCGAGAAAAAAAAACTCAGTTACAATGTAAACAGACAGAAAACAGGGCCATGGGCAATCCATGTATTATCTGTTAATAGGCCACCTCTCAGAATACCTGCCATGCTTTTGAGGATGAGTACATTGAAAACACCTAACATTCAGCCTTTGAAAAAATACTGCAAAAATAACCGAAGACTCACAATACCTAGAAGTAGAGGAAGAGTCCAGCTCTGAAGATAAGCTATTGTAGGATAAAGAAAAAAACTTTAGAAAGACTTTCAGCAGCTTCAGTCATATGCAGGAAAGACATGGTCTCCATGAAACATGAGATAGGATGGAGCAAAAAGGGTTCTGATCATTAAAAAATTACTAGAAAATGGAAGAAGTCAATAACAATAAAAAATATGGCAAGGGCAGTAACACTGAAAGTGACTTGAAAAGCAAACCCACTGAATAAAGAACTTGAATGGCGTATCCATACAGCTACTCAACCACATTATGTTCGGGGCGCTGCAGAATTATTAATAAAGAGCTACCTTATCCCTGAAAGATAAGCAAAAAGGTAGGAAGTCAGGTAATGCCAAATGGTGGTTAGTATGTGAAGAAATGAGAACCCTGGTGCTCTGTCACCGGGACTGTGAATGATATGGCCCTTTTACCAGAAATTAGTGAAACTGAATTTTCAGGTACCCTCTAATAAGAGATAAAATAAGATGGTCTTTCAGAATGCAGAGGAGAAGGACCAAGATGTGAAATCACAGAAAAACTACGACAGATACGGATTTGGGGAATGAAAGACAACACGTAGCTAATCAAGTATTCTAGTGGAGAGGCAAGGATATATATGAATATTAATGTAATATAAATATAATGAATATATAGCATTATATGTTATATATAAATGCTACATTTATATAATGTATTTATACTTATTATATATATGTGTAAATGTTCATATGCATATTTTTTTTTTTAGTTAAAAGACTTTAGCCTATAGATTGAAATCCTCCCTGTGTTCCAGATAAAATCAAGAGTGCCACATCCACAACTATTTAAGCAATTTTTTTAAATTCTAAGAATAAAGAAAAAAACCCTTCAGGCATCCAAACAGAGAAAGTCAGTTACCTGTAAATGAATAACAATCAAACTATCCTCAGATTTCTCCTCTGTACCACTTTGTAGGTTCAAAGCAGAAAAATGGTAGCCCAAGAATTTTATATCCAGATATATTCTACCATGCGTCAAAGCAACAGAGGGTCATCCTCAGCAAATTTTCAACCCCTCACCCTTCTTCAGAATATGAAAAGATATTCTAACAGGTTAAGACAAAAAGCAAGATTAATATATCCAGAATGGAGAAGAATGGAGGAGTCTGAAAACCAAAGGGAACAAAAGGAAACAAAAAGGAAACATTTATTAAAAAAAAAAAAAGACTGCCAGCAAGATGATGAATGCAATGTCAAGTATTTATTGCAGCAATAAGCATGTATTTTAAAATCCATTCATGTCCTCATTTCAAGAAATATACATAAAAACAATCTTAATGGAATACAAATAAAAGGAGAATCAGAGCTATGACAGGTAAATGCAAGCAAAAAATAAAGGGTTTCAATATTAATATTAAGATATTAATTCAGCATTAATATTGAGCAAGATATTATATGAAACAAACAGCAATAAATGACAAACAGGGTTATTTTATCTTGATAAATATTTTAATCCTCAAATCATTCAGTGATTATCTGGTAAGTACCTGCTGTTTGCACTAGGGAAGGATATATATACATTGCTGAAAAATAATGATGTAACTGTAATGAGCAGTTATTTTCAAAACAACATAAAATCAAAATGTAAAAAGCAAAAAATTTGAGTAATGTGGAGAGATTGTCAGAGACAATAGAAAAAAGCTCAACATACCTCTCAGTCTTTGATAGGTCAAGTAGACAAAAATACAAAGCATGTGTTAGTAATATAAATGGTTAGTTGGGTTATATCTCTTATGCATCAAAAATCTGATAAAGAATTTTATAGCTTACGACTAGAGACTGCATCTATTTTTCTGGCTACCATGGAACTGTCACAAAAATTGATTATATAATAAGCCACCCAAAAAATATCTCAATAAATTCCAAAAGCAGACACTGTATACATCAAATTCTCAAAACAATGCAATAAAACTAGAAATGATAATGAAACTGTAAAATAAATTTAAAAGTACCCTCTGAAATAATCCTTGGTAGAGATTAACTTGAAACTTCAGTCATAGCCTGTTTAGAAATTGACTTGGCTATGTGAAATGAGGCAGGAGATTGGATCTTTGAATGGGGTCCTGATGCTGACAGGCCACGTGTTGCAGGAACTGGGTGTCTGTGCTGGAGGAGGAAAGCCTGGCACACAGGCAGCAGAGGAAGAAAGAACACAGGTGTTAGAGTCCTTTAGCTCTGCATTCGAATTCTGTTTCTACCTCTTACTAATTTTGATGGGTATCTCGATGTCCTTCCATTTCAGGACCTCAGTCTGCTTATTCAAAACTAGGGCTGTTGAGCTGTACCAGTGATTCTCAACCTTCATTGGGCTCCATAATCACCTTGGGAAGTTTTTAAATAATACTGATACCTGGGCTCTATGCCCAGAGATTCCGATTCACTTGGTTTGGAGTGGGACCAAGTCATCAATATTTAAAAAAATCTCCTCATGTGATTCCAGTGTGTAGCCAGAGTAGAGAGAGAACCCCAGAACTAGATGATTTCTCAGGTTCCTTCAGTTCTGAAGTTCAGCAGTGCTACCCAGCGCCTGCAGCCTTTGCCGGTAGAAGAAAGTTTTAGGAGGCTAAAGCTAGAAGAACAGTGATGCAAAGCAATCTAATCAAAGCGTGCATTATCTCAAATGGTGCAGAAAATGTCAGTGCCAGTTAATATTTTGCACCCAACATGATTTAGACCCGGGGCATATATTGTACTCCAAGCCCATTGTAAACACAATGGGCCATTTATTCACTGAACAGTAACCACTGTAATTACCTACAGGGCAAACATATGAGGTTGTTCAAGCAACAATTAATTGTGGACCTGGAACTAATGGGACAATAATAGCAAAGTATCAACCAGAGTGTGATTCAGAAATCACATCAGAAAACCAATATTTTCCAAATTGTATTAGATAAGCATTTTTGGGGATGCAATTGCACATATACCATCCCAGGTCCTGAAATAGTGTCTCTCTGATTTTTTAATAGCTCCTTCCTACACTGACCTATGGTAACTGGAAGTGTTGTTTTAATCTTGAGAGAAGAATCACAGATACTGGGTCTGAGCAGACTGTAGAGAGCTTCTATTTCTTACATCACTATGGGACCTAAGTATCACCTTCAGGCAGATGTGCTCACTTTATTTGGTTGTAAGATCCTTGTTGTAAATCTGATGGCAGCCATGGATCCTCTTTTCAGAAAAATGTGTGTGTCTGTATGCATATGCATGCCCCACAGGTGTTTTCATACAGGTTTTCAGGAGTTCTCAGACAGTTTGAAGCCCCTCTGTGTTCTTTCTGGGCCACGGGCTAGCCTCCATTTGCATGCCTCCAGACACAGGGATCTCACTACTTCAGTCAGCAGGCCTTCCCTTGCTGGACAACTCTGGATGTGAGTGTCCTTATTGTGTCCAACTGGGATTTCCTCTCTCTGGGTACTCCCTACTGGGGCTTACTCTACCCCCCCAATTTTTTTTAACAGTTGATCTGTCCTTGACCTCAACCAAGCTTGGGATGATGTCCTGTCTCTGTGGGGATCTCAGAAATCGGTTTCTATAGGTGGTCTCTAGCTCCGGTGACAGCTGATGGGTTGTTGTGTGTTCAGCTCCAACAAATGGGACCTGTTGAGGCTGCCAAGTGAACCGAGGAGATCTGGGGACCCTAGGTAGGGGCAATCTACTGCCTGAGCCAGGTCACCAAAGGGACAAGATTGCTACTGCCCGGCTCTGCTGAAGTCTTAGGGGGAAGAAGTGCTTCCTCAGGTCACAGGAAGAGCAGCAAAGCAACTTCAACTGGGGGCTGGGGGTGCCAGGACGTTTCTTCCCAAGATGCTGAAGCTGGACTCTGAGCATATTGAATCTAGAGCTGCTGGAATAGCAAACGCTGGGGGAGAAAGCTGGTGGCAGCAAAGAGAAATCTTGCTTCAGCCATGCCCTCTCTGGATCAAAGATTTAAACGAAACAAAAGAAGGAAGAAAGTACTACTTTTTAAAAAGAGTATTGGGAATTCCCTGGTGGTCCAGTGGTTAGGACTCCCCACTTTCACTACTGAGGGCACGAGTTCAACCCTGGTCAGGGAACTAAGATCCTGAAAGTTGTGCAGCATGGCCAAAAATAAAACAATATTTAGGTATGCTGAGCACAAAGTTTGGTCAATGAAGCATCCTGATGAAGATTAGACTAGACCAAGCAGCGTTAACAAGTAATGCACAGATATAACCATGGCAGTGGTCACAAAATTCTGGAGCTACCCGTACCCATCAACAACAAAAAAACTATCCAAGAGTTTATTAAATACCTGCTAGACACATGAAAAGCAAAATGATTTGTCAGGGGCCACAGAATCATATAAAGCCTGACCATCAGCTGGGTCAGCGCTCATCACATGCGGGTACCGAATCTTCCTCCTCCCTCACCAGGCGATGACCTGGGAGGACAGACAGGGGAGGATGACAGACAGGCTAGAAGGCACCATGGAGGAATTCTCATACAATCTCAGGTTGGGAAAGGTTTTTCTAAATATGACATAAAGCCTGAAAACAGAAAGGAAAAAATTAATAAATTCAGCCACACACACAAACAACTCTATATGGCAAAAGACATCATGAGAAACATCAAAAGAAAAGGCACAGACTGAGGGTGAATTAGCAACTTATATCACGAAGGGCTAATCTCCTTGCTTCTGCTAGCCAGTAAGGGAAAGACTCAAAGTCCAATTGGAAAACAAGCAAAGGATGTGAATACTTTCCAGAAAGATACTGCAAATTGTTCTTCAACATCAGAGAGATCCTCAACCTCACTCTTAATAAGGTAAATGCAAATCAGAACTACAAGAAGATACCGTTTTTCCACCGTCACACTGCAAAGATCAAAAAATTTGATAACCACCTTCTGTGGATGAGGCTGAGGCGAAGAGAAAGCAGAGATCAGAAGAAATGTTATAGAAGAGGTGACGTTTATGCTGGGCCCTGTAGGACAGATAATTAAAATCCAATTTAGCAACTCACATGCACTTAAAAGAAAAAGAAGGACTAATAAAAGGAAAGATGGACAGATTTGACTACTGACTGTAAATTAGGATATACACACATGAAATGTAAAAGCAAACAAGCTGGGGTGTTTGCAGCACCTGTAATAGCTTGAGTTTGAATGCTGTATGTATAACAGTCTTCATTAAATTTGATAAGGAAAGCATTAGAATACCACTCAATAAATAAGAGACATGAAAAAGCAATTCCTAAAATAGGGCTTATGACTAGTAATCAGCCACATAGAAAAAGGTAAATGCAATATGATTCCAGTTTTTCAGTAATAAATCGTTAATAAATTAGATAGAAAGATGTTTTATTTCTGTCTGTTAACAAGAATGTGGTAAGATCGATCCTCTGTAGTTATACCTGGCTAGTGGGTGTGCAAATTGATACAATCCTTTTTGGAAATAAGTATGAAGTCTTTATTTTTTTTAATTAATTTCTTTATCTTAATTGAAGGATAATTGCTTTATAGTATTGTGCTATTTTTTGCCATACATCGACTTGAATCAGCCACAGGTACACATGTGTGCCCTCCATCCTGAAACCCCCTCCCACTTCCCTCCGTACCTTATCCCTCTGGGTTGTCCCAGAGCACTGGCTTTGGGTGCCCTGCTTCATGAATTGAACTTGCACTGGTTACATATTTTACATACGGCAATATACATGTTTCAGTGCTATTCTCTCAAATCATCCCATGTCTTTAAAAGCTCACATTCTTTCTTTGGGAAAAATTTCACATCCCAGACTCTACCCTATGGAAAAAGGCTGAAATATAGGGGAAAAATGCTAAGCACAAAGGTGCTTGTAGAATAATATGATAATAGTGACAAATTAGAAATAGTCTAAATGTCCCCAAATTAAACACAATTTAGTAAATTACAGTATGTTCAGATGCTAGAATATTATGGAACTATTAAAAATTTACATGATAAAATGTTTGCAAGAAGTTTTAACAGGATGGCTAAATGCTTTTTAGACAATGTTTAATGAGGGAATAAACAGTTCAAATGTGTATATAGAATGATCTCAAGAATCTTTTTTTTAGTTCATTGCCATGCATGGAGAGAGGATCTGAAGGAGGCAGACGACAACATTAACGAAGGTTCTTTCTCCTTATTTTGCATTTTTAAAAGCCTCTTCAATTGTAACATGTTACTTTTGCAGTAAGAAGGTTAAAAGTATTTTGCCCTTGTGTTTGTACCTCAAGTGAGAACAAAAGACCTCTGTTCCCTTAGGAAGGATCCTGGGCCCACAGCTATGAGGTACCCCCAGTAAAATGCTGTCTCTTTTGTGTTTTTCAGCTGTCCTTTGCTGCCACCACGCCTGTTTTAGCAGATAAGAAGAAATACCCTTACTTCTTTCGGACGGTCCCATCAGATAACGCGGTGAATCCAGCCATCCTGAAGTTGCTGAAGCACTACCAGTGGAGACGGGTGGGCACGCTGACCCAGGATGTGCAGCGCTTCTCAGAGGTATGCGCTGCTGGGAGGCGCCCCTCACCCACCTCCAGGCAAGGGGCGCGACAGCTCCATCAGGGTGGGTACTGTTCCGGGGCCTTGGAGCTGTTGAGGTATTCGACTGTGCGTGGGGCTGGTGAAGACCTCCAACTCACACAGCTCAGGAGTGGAACCTTCCCTTCCATTGTGCCTTCTGGCTAAATCATGTGGCTTATTCCCTCACCACCCCCGTAGATGTGTTGTTCTTGCTGCAGACCCTAGTGATGATCCAAAATCATGAGGTGCCACCAAGAATGTTTCTCCTGTGAGGAGAATTTGGGGAGAAGCTGGCTTGGAATGAAGATTCCCAAAGTCACTGTGGATCGGATGGGTTTTTTTAGTTTTTGTTTGTTTTAATGATTTACAAATATACATCAATACTTGGTGTTCTGAGGCTTGCTGTTGTTGTTGCAAGGAAAAGAGAAGTTAAATTACATATAGTAAAAAAAAAAAAAAAGAAAGAAAGAAAAGGGCTGCTTTACCCAATTCCTCTAAATCCACTTTCTCTTCCAAGTCAAGTCCGGCTTTCTGTGTAATGTTCCTCTGCCCAGACCTTTTTCAGTACTTTTAAACCTAATGTCCTCATACTAGGTAGATGTTTTGCATTTTTCACTTTACAACAGATCTTTGAGATCTTCATTGACTTCATTCTTATTAGTGGGCTATGATGTTGTCAGGTGGATAGATGGTAAATTACTGAATGTTTACAGCTTTTTGATGTCACAGCCAACACCATTCCACCTAGGTATGCATCTTCACGATAGATTTCTAGAAGTAGAGTTACTGGGACATTTAAAACGTTCAGACAAACTGATCTCCAGAAAGCCTGTCTAATTTCTAGTTCCTCCAACCACTTTGAAAATTTCCACACATTTTTTACAAACAGTGGATATTAGCAAATCTTTTAAAAAGCTTTCTCCACTCAGCTGAGTGCAGAATGGTTTCTTACTTTCTTCCCTCATCTCTTTATAGTCCCTACTTTCCTGTCTTCTCCTATGTGTGCTCTTGGTCCTTGGAGCTTCCCCACAAGAGGATACAGTCCAGGTTTGCTTAGGATCCCAAGAGAAAGAAAGAGAAACAACTGTGAGCAGATCCTCAGGGAAATGTGTGCGGTGGGTGTGCAGCAGACCTTTGTGAGAGTAGTTAGGGAGGACACGCCGCCCCTTCTGCCAGTCGAGGGGTGGCGGGGCGGGGGGGGAGGTGGAGTGGAGCAGGGCGGGGAACCACCAGACCCGGTTTCCACGCCAGCTCTGCACGTGCCTTTCCGAGGCTCTGCCCCATTTTTCCCTGGGAAGGAGAGGCCACTCCGTGCGTTAGCTGTGCGACCTTGGCCAAGTCACCTCACTTCTCTGAGCTGCAGCTTCCGTCCCTACAAAATGGGGACAATAACCCTTCCCGAGCCCATCTTGTAGACCTCCTGCCAAAATCAGATGAGTCATGAATTTCAAAGAGCTTTGCAAACTATACAGTTTATGCGCCGAGAGGGATATTTTCAGAGGTGCTTGAAGAGCAGAAGTAGTCTGTAGTCATCCAAACAAGGCCAGATTTTCCCTGACAAGAATGGTCCTCAGCTTCCCACCTCTGTTTCCCAGTCCCCAGGCAGAGGCACAAAGAGAACTTGACCTCCAGTGGGAGTGACTCACTGCCAAACACTGAAGAGGCTGTTGCTGGAAGCCTGCCCTTTATACAGCAGCCACGAATGTTCTGGAATGAGTGTGAAGCAGATTAATGGTGAGAGTGGGCAGGGCCAGTCCTGTGGCCCCATCCACATGGACTCTGCTGAGACTTGGAGGGACCTGCTCTTTTGCAATGGCCTGAAGGGCTGACATAGCCTGAAGGGCTCTTAGAGACACCTCCCCCAACCTCCCCATTGTACAGAAGGGGAGACTGAGGCTCAGAGAGAGGAATGAACAAAGTTCAGGGCTTCAAAGCATCTCTGAAGTTATGCAAGATTGTTGACAGAGAAGTCAGGACTGAATCCCAGAATCTAGACTCCAGGTCCAGACAGCCCATTGCTCCTTCTTCCTATCCCTAACTACCTGTAGTCACATGAGAACTACCTTTGTGTAGAGAGGTTTGAAAAACCCCAATCTTTGGTTTAAAGAGGATACGTGATCAGCCCCGAGCTTTATAGATTTCCAAACAGCCATTTGCCCTTTAGGGAGAGGTTGTGGTTCCCATTTTACAGATGAGGAAACTGAGGCTCACAGAGGGCAGGTGCCTTCTTGCCCCAGGGCACTTGCTGGTAAAGAGCCCAGCTGAGGCTGGAAGCCTGACAGACTGTTGGTCAGTGTTTTCTCCATTACTCTGTCCTCACTGGCGTCAGGAAATGTCAGTTTGGTACCACATCTCTGTCCCTGCACAGCTGTGTTAGAGCCTTCAGCCAGGTTTCAGGGCATCTCAGTGGGAAGCCTCTTTTCTAAGGACAGGATGTTGCTTGGTGGTATTGCTGGCAAGAACCCCTTTCGATTTTAATCTCTCAGCCCAGCTGACTCCTCTCTGTGCCCAAGGGCTTTGGCATCCCTCTCCCGATGTCTGGCTGCATCACTGGAGTGCAGGCCCTGGAAACTCTCCAGGAGCTAACAGCTTTTTGTGAGTGCAGAGGAAACTGGAGTCCTTTTATGAAACTGGTCGATCAGCAGCATCAAGCAGTTCTGTTCCGGACTGGTGCACTGGAAGGAATGTCAAATGAAAGCAATACCGAAGTTAGAGGGAAATGGGGGGAAACCTTAATTAAAACCTTAATCTTCTGAAAGGGGTAGAGGGCTGAGGGTTATCCTACCTTGGAACCAGCTGCTCCTTGGAGCCCCTGTCCATGAGATTCAAAGCTAGTGTGCAGTAACCCAGAGCTGCTCAGGCCTTGGATCAGATATGCCGATCTCTGGGCCCCACTTTGCCAAGCAATGGCTGTGTGACCCCAGGCGGTTCACTTCACCTTGTTGGCTTGGGTGTACCAGATCTAAAGCTGATGCCACGACAATCAGGGGTCCATGGGGAACCAGTGGCCAGAAAGATGGCACTTGCTTCAGCTCTACCCTCTCTGGGTCAAAGACTTATATCAGAGGAAAGAAGGAAAGACTTGGTACCAGATCTCTAAGCCCAGATCTACCAAGCAAAAGCTTTGCGGCCCCAGGCAATTCACTATACCTCAGCGAGATCCAGTTTCCCTTGTATAGAGATATTTATCCCCACCTCACAGGCACTGGGAGATGAGAGGGTTAGATGAAAAAACATAAATGAAAAACTTCTGCATAGTTGGAGTTCATTAAATGGACATTCTCACCTCCACTGGTACTTGGGACAAGCCCTAGGAATGCATATCCATTCACTCAAAAAACACGGATGTGGCCTACCATGTGCCAACATCCATGAAGGTACAGAACCTGGGGCATGGAAGGCCAAGGAGGAGTGGACATGGCTTCAAGATCAGTAAGTGTCAGGCCTCCTTCTTTGATTTCTCAGCTCTGGTTTCTCATCAGAATCACCAGGTGGAAGACAAAGGTAAAAGTGGTGATAAAAGAGAGTACTGCTGAGAGGGTGGTCCGTGGGACCCAGGATGGAGAGCAGTGGACAGGCAGTGGCCTGTGGGCTTGAAGAAAGTGTAGCTCTGGAAGTCTCTGAAAAGCTTGAGAGTGTAGAGATGAAGGAGCTAGAAGAATGGGAGACTGTGGCAGAGCTGGGGGAGGGATGTAGGGAGTAGGGGGGCCAAGCCCTGGTGATGAATGAATAGCTAAAGCTGAGTGGAGGTAGAGGTCACTAGGATTAGGGGCAAGGAAATGAGAGACCAGGGTGCTGAGTGGTGTCTGTGTGTACTCTGAAGGCATAGGATAGAGGCAGGGATGAGGTGGAGATGAAGGTAGTGAGCAGGGGTGGCTGAGGACCAGCAGATAGCCAGAGGGTTATTTGAGCCTATTCTCCCAGCTCCTGGTCCTTTGGTCTACCAAACCATCTTCACTAAGTTATTCTTTGGATTCCTGATCCCATGATGCTAAACTAACCAGCTTAGTACCATTGAACAGACCACTCAGTCTCTCTTGGCCTCAGTTTCCCTTAGGGAGTTGGGTCGATTGACCTCTAAGAGCTCTCCTAGCTCAAGGAGTTTTCAGTGAAGGTTCAGGGTCATTGCCCCTGATCCTGCCACTCCCAGGGGTGTGACCTTGAGAATTACTGAGTTTCTATGAGTCTTAGTTTCTTCCTCTTAAAAAATGGGGATAATAATGGTAACTAACTCTTAGGATGCTTGAGGATTACATGTGTTCTGAAAGTTAAAGTGCTAAGAGGCGTGCCTGACTCATAATAAGCACCATGCAAGAGGTGGCAGTTATTTTTATTGTCATCTAGAATCTGGTTCCTTAACCCATGGCTGGCCGCCGTTCAGCAGCCCAGCCATATGGTGGGGTCTAGTGCCTGCCACTAGCAGCACTCCTCTCTCCTCTGCTCCCTCCAGGCAGGCTCGAAGACTCCTTGCCCAGTCACTGGCTTAGTGATCTCGGTGCTTCCGGGGCTGACCTTTCCATACCAGAGCCTCCCTCAAGAGCCGGGACCCACCGAAGCCCTTGATCTGTCCAAGACCAAAAGGGCACCATCTGCAGAGCTTCCTCTTCAAAGCACCTGCCCTTTCAGCCCTCCATGGCCCTTGGAGCCCTTCCTTGCTTGCCAAGTCACCATCTGCCCCAACCAAAGGGGTCTCTGGTCGCCTTCTCTAAAGTTGCCACTTTTTCTCAGAGGACATGCTCACAGTGGAGGGTGGGGGCACCCCGTGCTTGTTTCTCGTCTAGGAGCCAACCTTAGTAGAGTTGTCAGCCTTCCCTGCTGCTCCGAGCTGGGATGAGCTCTTTGGGGTGGCCGCAGAAACCCTTACATACCCTGAGGCCTCCTTCTCTGTCTCACCTCCGGCACTCCCCACTTTGGTCCAGCTTCACCTCTGTGCTGGCTTTTCTCTGCAGACTGTCCTCTCCCCTACCTGGCTCAACTTTCCTCCCCAGACTGGGTCAGGTGTGCGTCTCTGTGCTCCCCTTCCCTCGGGCTTCTCTCTGTACCAGCTGTGCACAGAGAAATACCTCCCCTGCTTCCTTGTCAGTCACCTGCTCCTGGACTGGAGGGCCCCTGTGGACAAGAGCCTTTCTGTCCCCTAACCCTGGCGCATATGTGTTCAGTAAGGATTTCAGTAAATCAATCTCTGTCCACTAGGCCAGATTCTTAGAGGCCAAGGCAGTGGTTTCTTTCTTGGGGTCCAGAGTCTGCTTGCAACTAGGATGGTGAGATGGGGGTGAGCGGGCTGTAGGGAAGTGTCAGTCCCTGTTGTGAGTCACAGGGGCCATCAGGGAGAGGGGAGGCGCCCACAAAGTTGGGAAGCCACATTCCCACAGAGCTCAGCTCAGGTCATTCTGACATCTGTTAACTGAGTTTTGTTTGGATGTGGCATTGTTTGTTGGTGGAGGATTCTTCTAGAGATCTCAGTGGAAGGTTTGGGGCCAGCCACTGGAAGCAGCAGTGACCTGGAACCTGCTCTGTGGTTCTTCTGGGTGGTGTCAGAGTTGGGCATTGGGAATGAGCTCACTATAGTTTGTGTCTGAGTTGTGTTTTTGACTCTCTGGGATGTTTGTTCTGAGTTGTCATCACTTCAGTATCCTCTTGTACCAGGATCACGTCATCCCATCCCCTAAAGCAGTTCTTGCAGTGTGGCCCTTGACCAGCAGCATTGGCAATGGGAACTTGTTCCCAGCAAATCTGAGGATTCCACCCCAGGCCCCCTGAATCAGACACTTGGGGGTGGGGTTCAGCACCCTGGAGTTGGAGAATCCCGGTATTAGAAGAATGAGAAGCTTTCAACTGAGGCCACTGTGCTTTGAGGCCCACTTTATCAGAAAGTAGGGACAGACCCAGCTCTGATCTTTGTCCTTGGCCTTCCTCTAGGTTGCAGGGTCACCCACAGACCTGAAGATCTTCTATTATTAGGAGGCCAGAGGGGATTCCTGACAGATCAGATTCTGACCCTGATGGTTCTACTCTATGCCCCAACTTCTATCTGAAGAACTTGCTCATGCTTTTAGGATATTATCCTGTCCAGAGGTGGCTGCAGTGGCTGAGCCTAAAAGGCAGGCCTCTGAGGGGAATGCCTTGTTTGGGCTTGGAGCTCCACCCTTGGAAGGATAGCCCACACCCTCCCTTCTCCTTTCTAGACCAGGGAGGAGATGGCAGATACTTCCTCCTCATACTCCCCAGCAGGTCTTCAAAGCCAAGCACCCTCCCATCTCACACACCCCAGCTCTTAGAAGAAAGGAGCTGCCCTGGACCCAGCTCAGAGAGGATGGGTGCTTGCCTGGGGGGCCAGGGTGAGTGCCACATCTGCTGCTCACCAGGGCTGTGATATTAGATAACTATATCTCCACCCAGGCAGTGTGGACCCTGGAACACATGAGTGAGTGAGGGCCCAGAGGAGTTCCTGGAGGTCTCCAGAGGGGGAGGGTGGGCGAATCCTGGCCATTCACTTCACAGCCCTGAATAGGGATACTTCCTGGGGGGTCCTGCACAGTCCCTGGGCCAGGTTCCCAGAGCATGACTGCAGCCCTATAAAGCAGCTGCTGCTCCATAACCGCTGGGTATGAAAATGTATTTAATAGTTATGACGTCATCTACTGCCATTTGCAGGGTACCTACCATATGCAGGTGATGACGTTTAGTTGCCCAGCATGGTCCATCTCCATTTGGTAGAACAGACTCACTCAGGAGGGATGAAGTCACTTTACCAAGGCTTCACCAAGCAGGGGCAGGTGTAGGTGTGAACCCAGGTTTTTGCCTCTCCTTCTGGAGAAGAGACATGGGCCTGGACCAGTACCCCCATCCATCCCACCCAACACCCACCTCAGGAGCAAGGAGGTAGGTGTCCAGAACAAGCAATCCATGTCTCAAGCAGGGCTCCTCACAGTCCCCTGGGGTTTTGCCATGAGATTCTGTGTGTACGTCTTATGATCTTCCCAGACCCCCAATCTCAGTGCCACCCCACCACACCTGCTCCGACCAAGTGTCCCAGGGGAATTTGTCACAGCCTTGGCTGCGCTTGGCTAACAAGGCGGTGCGTCTTGTCATGTGTGGGTCCCCAGAGCTCTTCTGGTAATTCTGGCTGTGGTTCCTCCACCTCCAAGGCCCATCTGCCTGGCTT